>NC_133324.1:477625714-477961481 GCF_042186555.1 Aquarana catesbeiana | reverse complement strand
AATTAATGGCTGTTTGAAACAGGCGGAACCGGCTGGCCAGAATTCCAAACGCATTCTCAACCACTCTTCTAGCTCTGGCCAGCCGGTAATTAAAAACCCTCCTCTCCGGGGTGAGTGTTCTTTGGGGGAATGGCCTCATGAGGTGCTTGCTGAGAGCGAAGGCTTCATCGGCAATGAAGACAAAGGGGAGTCCTTCCACGTTATCCTCATCAGGTGGCAATCCCAGGCCACCACTCTGGAGACGCTGGCAGAACTCCGTCTGGGCAAATACTCCTCCATCCGACATCCGGCCATTCTTCCCCACGTCCACATATAAAAAATCATAGTGTGCCGACACCACCGCCATTAAAACAATACTGTGGAACCCCTTATAATTAAAATAATATGACCCCGAATGGGGTGGTGGCACAATGTGGACATGTTTCCCATCTATAGCCCCTCCACAATTGGGAAAGTCCCAACGGCTGGCAAAATGGGATGCCACAGTCTGCCATTCCTGTGGCGTTGAAGGAAACTGGGAAATCAAAAAAGAAAACCAAAATCAATTAATTTGTAAGCTAACATTGCAAGAAAATTAGACAATTAAAAACATTATTCCCCAGCATCAGTATAACATTCAATAATTTAATTGTTCTGGAATAACTAATATGGAAAGGCACACTTATCAGATTGCTCACCCCCTCTGATGGAACATTGATTACATTTTAGGGGGTTGTGAAATCCCTAAAAAAAATTACTTTTAGGACACGCAGGAATTTAGGGACTAAAAAGGCTACAAGACTGCAGTTGTCGCACTCTGCAGGTGCAGTTGCTAACCAGCTTACAGTAAATGAGGTAATGTAAAAAGGCATTCATGTTGCAAGGAGTACACAATCACATGCAAGGGCAATTAATGAAAACACTTTGAGGCTTGCATATGATTTGATGATGGAAATCAGCAGAGCTTCTGCTCATTTACTAAAGCACTGGAACAAATGCACTTGTAGAGTGCACATGCATTTTGCAAAGTGCCACATATATTTGCTTTAGACAAATCAACACCACAGAACATTCCAGCAAATTTTAACGAGGGTGGGGGTGGGGGGGTTGTGAAATCTAGATAATTGCTCATTAGCAGCAAACTATTTGGAGTGAGTTTAGGTGGGGGGGGGGGGTTGTGAAATCTAGATAATTGCTCATTAGCAGCAAACTATTTGGAGTGAGTTTAGGTGGGGGGGGGGGGGTTGTGAAATCTAGATAATTGCTCATTAGCAGCAAACTATTTGGAGTGAGTTTAGGTGGGGGGGGGGGGTTGTGAAATCTAGATAATTGCTCATTAGCAGCAAACTATTTGGAGTGAGTTTAGGTGGGGGGGGGGGGGGTTGTGAAATCTAGATAATTGCTCATTAGCAGCAAACTATTTGGAGTGAGTTTAGGTGGGGGGGGGGGTTGTGAAATCTAGATAATTGCTCATTAGCAGCAAACTATTTGGAGTGAGTTTAGGTGGGGGGGGGGGGGTTGTGAAATCTAGATAATTGCTCATTAGCAGCAAACTATTTGGAGTGAGTTTAGGTGGGGGGGGGGGGTTGTGAAATCTAGATAATTGCTCATTAGCAGCAAACTATTTGGAGTGAGTTTAGGTGGGGGGGGGGGGTTGTGAAATCTAGATAATTGCTCATTAGCAGCAAACTATTTGGAGTGAGTTTAGGTGGGGGGGGGGGGGGGTTGTGAAATCTAGATAATTGCTCATTAGCAGCAAACTATTTGGAGTGAGTTTAGGTGGGGGGGGGGGGGGGGTTGTGAAATCTAGATAATTGCTCATTAGCAGCAAACTATTTGGAGTGAGTTTAGGTGGGGGGGGGGGGGGGGGTTGTGAAATCTAGATAATTGCTCATTAGCAGCAAACTATTTGGAGTGAGTTTAGGTGGGGGGGGGGGGGGTTGTGAAATCTAGATAATTGCTCATTAGCAGCAAACTAAATACACTCAAACAAAATACATTCCAAATGAGTAGACTAGGTGGATATGTTCCCATCACTTCATGCTGGGAAGGTTATTGAAGGAAAATATACATGCATGACAAAAAATAACAGGAAAAAAATCCAGCATGTGTGAGGATAAAAAGGGGACATTCACACTATATTGCAATGATGGTAAGTAGTGTTTGAAGCAAGAAATACATTATATTATCAAAGATTACATAAAAGAACATGTGATGCTAATAAAAGAAAAATATCTTACCTTAATATAGTCCTTCTGCAGGACCTGTATGATGGCAGAACAGGTCTCTGGGATAATGATCCCCAGAGCCTGGGGGGAGATGCCTGTCGAGAACTTAAGGTCCTGCAGGCTTCTCCCTGTGGCCAAATACCGCAAGGTAGCGACCAGCCTCTGCTCCGGAGTGATGGCTTGCCTCATGCAGGTATCCTGCCTGCTGATATAGGGGGTCAGCAAAGCCAACAAACGGTCAAAAACGGGGTCCGTCATCCGGAGAAAGTTCCTGAAATCCTCAGGATTATTCTCACGGATCTCACGGAGCAAAGGCATGTGACAGAACTGGTCACGCTGAAGCAACCAATTCTTGGTCCATGAACTCCTCCTCGCCCTGTTCATGGACTGGTCTTGGGCTGAAGAATAAACTACAGCACCAAGCACATACAATGCACGAGCTCGACGACGAGTACGTACAGGTAACATGGCTTCAAAACGGTCGGCTGGTCAGAACGCACTAAACAGAACGCACTGAAGAACAGCAAGGCCTGTGAAGAACGACCTGAAAATCAGTAACGAGCGGCCAATAAAACAAAGATTTCTCAATGCCAACTGACCAAACGCACTGAAAAGCAGATACAAACCTCACAAGCACAGACTGAACAACAGTTAAAACGAACTGAAAAATACGAGTCTCACAAGCGCGAATCGTCTCTCACCAAACTTCTACTAACACGAGATAAACACGAGATTAGCAGAAGGAGCCCAAAGGGTGTCGTACGGGCTATTGAACTTCCGTTTTATAGTCTCGTCGGACTTGGTGTACGTCACCGCGTACTAGGCTGTCGTACTTTTGTGTGGTCGTGTGTGTGCAAGTCCGTTCGTAACAAAGTCTGCCGCAAGTCCGCCGAAGGTACGTCGGAAGTCTGTCGGACAGGCTGTCGGACTTTTGTAGACGAAAAGTCCGACCGTGTGTACGCGGCATTACAGTAAAGAACCCTCTACACAGTTTAAGGTTAAACCTCTTTTCTTCTAATTTTAATGAGTGGCCACGTGTCTTATTAAACTCCCTTCCGCAGAAAAGTTTTATCCCTATTGTGGGGTCACCAGTATGGTATTTGTTAATTGAAATCATATCCCCTCTCAAGCTTCTCTTCTCAAGAGAGAATAAGTTCAGTGCTCGCAAACTTTCTTCATAACTACTATCTTCCAGACCCTTTATTGGCTTTGTTGCCCTTCTCTGTACTCACTCCATTTCCAGCACATCCTTCCTGGGGGCTGGTGCCCAGAACTGAACAGCATACTCCAGGTGAGGCCGGACCAAAGTCTTGTAGAGTGGGAGATTTATCGCTTTATCCCTGGAGTTAATCCCCTATTTAATGCATGCCAATATTCTGTTTGCTTTGTTAGTAGCAGCTTGGCATTGCATGCCACTGCTGAGCTTATCATCTACTAGGACCCCCAGGTCCTTTTCCATCCTAGATTCCCCCAGAGGTTCACCCCCTAGTGAGGAGATTGCATTCACATTTTTGCCACCCAAATGCATTATTTTACATTTTTCTACATTAAACCTCATTTGCCATGTAGTTGCCCACCCCATTCATTTGTTCAGATCTTAAGGTTTACACATCCTGCAGAGAAGTTATTGCCCTGCTTAGCTTAGTATCGTCCTCAAATACAGAGATTGAACTGTTTACCCCATCCTACAGGTCGTTTATGAACAAATTAAACAGGACTGGTCCAAGCACAGAACCCTGGGGGACCCCACTTTCCACCCCTGACCATTCCGAATATTGCCCATTTATCACCACCTTCTGAACTCACCCTTGTAGCCAGTTTTCAATCAAGGTACTCACCCTATGGTCCACGCCAATGGACCTTACTTTGTACAGTAAATGTTTATGGGGAACTGTGTCAAATGCTTTTGCAAAATCCAGATACACCACATCTACGGGCATTTCTTTATATAGATGGCAGTTCACCTCCTCATAGAAGGTTAATACAGGCATACCCCACTTTTGTAGATTGCCTTATCATCCCCTCCAAGAGCTTGCATACTATTGATGTTAGGCTAATTGGTCTGTAATTCCAGTGTCATTTAAGTGTCATTTCATGAGATAATTTATGAGGGCGTGTTTAGGGGCGGAATTAGGGGAGGGGAGGGGTGGGGCAGGTTCGGGGTTGGGTGGGGCAACTGGTGGTGAGTAACCCTTGAGGCCTGGCTAGTAGCTCAGGACTTGAAATTTTGAGCCCTGACTTGCACAGTACAAAGAAACTAATTTCTTGATCAGTGTTCATGGATCAAGAAGAAAAAGAAAGAGGAACAAATCATCTTTACGGCAATAGAGAGCAAAGCATCCCCAATTTTAAGAAGCTATCGTTGGAGATAGATTACCGGCTTCTGATCAACAATCTTACACCAATATTAGCAAGTGCTGAGAGGGTGAGGGCTGAATGCCCAATCCACAATTTAAGTCTAATAAAACTGTCACCCTTGCAAGTTGAGCGATCCAGAGAACTAACAGATACCGGTCATAAATAGCTCAGTTGGAGGGGATGGCCAATACACATCTCTGCGGTCAGGTTAGCAGTTATAACTGTGAAACTTCAGCATGTTTCATAACTCATTAAATAAAAGCACAGCCAGAATATAGACATATTTACCTCCCTCAGTTAATATATAGTGTTTTGATTTAAAACACAGCAGCCCTAGGAGTACGGGGAGCAGAACCAGCACAATTCATCTCCTAACCAAACTGGGCATCCAAAACCTGTCAAGTTTATATGCGTTTCAAAGCTAAATTCAGACTGGACAAAAATTCTGCATGTTAGCAGGCTGTACACAATAGATACTCAGAGGTATGAGTACCTATAGAAAACTGTATTTGGGACATCCCCAGAAACCATTCCTCAGACACTTTATTGGTCAGATGACACTTGTTTGATCCCAGAGAAAAAGGGAATGCCAGGACAGTTTGACAGTTCTCATGCACCATCAACCAAGAAACATCTGTCAAGTTATGAGAGCCAATAACACCTTGCTGATTGACTGAACTCTGCTGAAACCAGGACATTGCAAGTTTTCTTCCATTTCAACTTGGTTTAATTTCTCTGTTGTTGTCTCTTTATTTCTTTGAAACAGACTTTATCTGTAAATATTCTATTTGCATCATTTTGACCTTATAATTTTTAAACCCTAATTTGAAGTGTTTAAAAAAAAAATCCCTGTCTCTTGAAGAGCGCTACTGTATAGTATAAATCCTGTGAACACACCTGTCTGTGGTGACAGTGTGTGTGACAGACGTTTATTCTAAAATCATAGTTGGTATTGCTAATCTTGTTCTGACTCTTTGGTTAAATTTGGTGGTGGCAATTGAAGGGTTAATTGCTTAATTAACATAACCCAGTGACAATCGCTCTCAGGCTGTTGGCATCTAGATTGTGGTCTCGCGAGCTGGAAAATCTTGGCATTGTCATGCAAGTGACAGCGCGGTGTGAGATTAGACAGTTCTTTGACACAAGTTGGTGAGAAGGGAACGGGTTGGATATCTGCGTTCATCACAGTACCTACTATGTACGTACAGCACTGTTTGGTACTCTCAAACTGTGTCTCGCCTGCGTTGCTTGCAAGTTCTACATACATTTGCCATAAAAGTTCTATGGCTGTACTGTTCTCTATTTGTACTT
Organism: Aquarana catesbeiana; assembly: GCF_042186555.1. Taxonomy (NCBI): domain Eukaryota; kingdom Metazoa; phylum Chordata; class Amphibia; order Anura; family Ranidae; genus Aquarana; species Aquarana catesbeiana. The sequence continues at coordinate 477,955,605 of NC_133324.1, read as the reverse complement.
ACAGAAAAGCTGGACATAGATGGTTTGAATCTTGGCCGGTTGAGCAGGGACCGGTCGAGATTCAAACCAAATATGGTCGGGATAATTGTACCCAAGATGATCCAGAGATCATCTTGGGTACAACCAGCATGTCTGATTTTTCATGCGATTATTGCCAGCAGCTATAGCTGCTAGCAATAATCACTATAAGTTCTCCCGATAAGGATAGCTCCATGCCCCCCCACTGGGAGAGCAAAATAGCTTTGCAAAGGGGATTCAGTCAGTTTCGATGGAGGAATCAAGTGATTTTCTTTCTTACAACCCATTGTGACAGAAAAGAAAATTTCACTATGGTCAGCCTAAACCTTCTGAAATGGAAAAAAAAAAAAATGAAGGGTCCTAAGTTCTAAAAGGCATATATGTTGATCTGGACATAAATAATGCTAAAATTATTCATTTACCAGAAATACTGACAGTTTGATTTTTAACACGTTAATCTTCTTTGTATTAATAAGGTTTATTCAGAATATGTGAAGTGTTCTAGAAATAATGTGTGAAGAAATAATGTAAATAAGAATGCTTTCAAAAACATACATTTTACTTGTTTATTTTGATCAATTTAACCGCTTTAGCCCTGGAAGATTGTACCCGTTCCTGACCAGAGCACTTTTTGCGATTCGGCACTGCGTCGCTTTAACTGACAATTGCGCGGTCATGCGACGTTGCACCCAAACAAAATTGACGCCCTTTTTTCCCCACTAATAGAGCTTTCTTTTGGTGGTATTTGATCACCTCTACAGTTTTTATTTTTTGCGCTATAAACAAAAAAAGAGCGTCAATTTTGGAAAAAAAGCATTATTTTTTACTTTTTGCTATAATAAATATCCCTCAAAAATATATAAAAAAACTATTTTTTTCCTCTGTTTAGGCCAATATGTATTATTCTACATATTTTTGGTAAAAAAAAATTGCAATACGCGTATATTGATTGGTTTACGCAAAAGTTATAGTGTCTACAAAATAGGGGATAGTTTTATGGCATTTTTATTATTAATTTTTTTTTTTAATAGTAATGGCGGCGATCTGCGATTTTTATAGGGACTGCGACATTATGGAGGACACGTCGGACAATTTTGACACATTTTTGGGACCATTGGCATTTATACAGCAATCAGTGCTATCAAAATGCATTGATTACTGTAAAAATGTCACTGGCAGGGAAGGGGTTATCACTAGGGGGCGATCAAGGGGTTTATTGTGTTCCCTGAGAGGTGAATCTAACTGATTCTAACTCTGTATGAACAGACGATCTGCCACTTCTCCCCTCAGAGAACCGGAAACTGTGTGTTTACACACACAGATCCGGTTCTCGGTGTGCCCCGAGCGATCGCGGGAGCCCGGCAGTGATTGCGACTGCTGGGCACTCGCATCGGCTCCGTGGGCGAGCAGGGAGCGCCCACCCCTTGTGGCCACAGGGAAAAGCCACGTTACATAACGTCATTTCACACAGCCATGCCATTCTGCCGCAGTACAACTGCGGCGGCTGGTTGGCAAGTGGTTAAAAAAGTGGTGAGTGAAGAGTGAGTGAACAGAAGAAATTTAAAGTGGATGTAAACCTGATTCATGAAATTTGAGCTGGGCACATATATCTGTAGTGTTTTATTATCTCTCTCCAAAGAGTCCCATATGTTTCTTCTGTTCCGTAGCTCTGTTTCCAGTCTGATAACTTCTGACAAGTTCTCCGAGATGGGAGATAAAAGCAGCCTGAAGTTTGTGTCAAGGGAAGTTTCTATAAATAGATTAGCAGTGAGCTTGCCTTCTCACAGCAGAGTTCTGCACATTACTTCCTTCCTTTGCCAACGTGGAGTGGGGGTGTGTGCCTTTCCTCCAAGCAGCTGTCTTGGCTGAATGCCAATAATCCACTCCCAGTGCTGAACAGGAAGAGAAAATTTGTAACACGATCTGCACTTTCTAAAGGATATATAAAAGCTGAAGACAGCAGATATACAGTACCTCACAAATGTGAGTACACCCCTCACATTTTTGTAAATATTTTATTATATCTTTTCATGTGGCAACACTGAAGAAATGACACTTTGCTACAATGTAAAGTAGTAAGTGTACAGCTTGTATAACAGTGTAAATTTGCTGTCCCCTCAAAATAACTCAACACACAGCCATTAATGTCTAAACCGCTGGCAACAAAAGTGAGTACACCCCTAAGTAAAAATGTCCAAATTGGGCCCGATTAGCCATTTTCCCTCCCCTGATGTCATGTGACTCGATAGTGTTACAAGGTCTCAGGTGTGAATGGGGAGCAGGTGCGTTATCGCTCTCACTCTCTCATTCTGGTCACTGGAAGTTCAACATGGCACCTCATGGCAAAGAACTCTCTGAGGATCTGAAAAAAAGAATTGTTGCTCTACATAAAGATTGCCTAGGCTATAAGAAGATTGACAAGAACCTGAAACTGAGCTGCAGCACGGTGGCCAAAACCATACAGCGGTTTAACAGGACAGGTTCCACTCAGAACAGGCCTCGCCATGGTCAACCAAAGAAGTGGAGTGCACGTGTTCAGCATCATATCCAGAGGTTGTCTTTGGGAAATAGACGTATGAGTGCTGCCAGCATTGCTGCAGAGGACGAAGGGGTGGGGGGTCAGCCTGTCAGTGCTCAGACCACACGCCTCGCCATGGTCAGCCAAAGAAGTTGAGTGCACATGCTCAACATCATATCCAGAGATGAAAAGGGGATATCCGAAAAGAACTGCTTAGACAAAGGTGTGCCACATCCCAAATAAATATGGAAATGGAGAGACCCCCTAGGGGTAGGACTTTTTAGGCACTACCACAACAGTATATATATAAAAAAATGTATAAAGTTTATTGTACACATGAAAAACACATAATAAACACATATGCAAAGGATGCATATTATGGTACAAACGTTTAGCAAAATGACACAGTACACAATCCTGAACCCAACGACGTTTCATCAGGGATTTTCACAGGAAGTACAGTGTCTATGAGATTTAAGTACACAGTAATCAGCCAACAAGTCCTGACATATAATGCTACATAAGTATTGAATAAAATAGACATGGCAATACTTACATCATAATTGCTAAAAAAGTACATTTACGTATCCCAAAAATTTTAAAAAGTGAGGAATATCAAGGCATAGAGCTTCCCGCAGATCAAGTCCACCAAATAATAGGCAATAGGAAAAAGAGAGGAGGCCATGAAATGGAGGGGGATGTATGTCCCCTTCCTCACACCCAACAGCCCCACTGGGTTCCCAGTGATCAGACCAACAGCGGGCTGGCATATGCACTGGGGCCCAAAAGGAATGAAGAGTCTGGAAGAAAAGCAGGGGGAAAAATGAGAAAAGAAAGGCAAACAAAGGTATAAGTAGCGATGGATGTGAGAATTAGGAGGGGGAAACAATGTTGCCCCTCCAAACAGTAAGAACATACAAAAATAGTAAAGACCTACCTAGGTTAGAAGATGGTAACACTCATAGACCGGTGGAAAATGGGGGAAGATGGCTGGGAGGTCTGGGGAATCAAAAGCTGAGGGAACCACTGTCTGATGGGAATGCTGTTAAAAAATAAAAAGCACCCAACAAGGTATATATATGACACAGAAAACATATGACTGTGCAAATTGGTGTAATAAATTGAAATAATAGAACATACCAGGTTTATGCCTCCCTTCTCTCCCCCTGTGACGTGCCGGTTCCGGTATGTTTTTTTTTTTTTCCTTCCTTGCTTTTTTGTTTATAGTATTTTTTTCTTTCTTATTTGATTCCCATTGGCCATCTTCATTTTATCTGTGCGGCGCATGCACGCGGCATCCTCTGCGCCTGGGCCTTGTGGAGGTGCAGCGCAGTGACGACTCAGGGGGCCCGCCCATGGAGGTTTGGTCGAGGGTAGACACTCAGCTGATTGGCATTTTGTGGATCAGCTGTGTGTTTGCGTTCCTATTTATATGACTCAGTCACTGCAGGTCAGGTAGGGGCAGGACGCTCTTTGGAGGAGTCTGTGATTGGAACTATAGCTATCTGGGTAAATCATACTTGTTTTTTTCTTACACTATTGGTCATCCTTTTTTGATACACCAATTTGCACAGTCATATGTTTTCTGTCTCATATATATATACCTTGTTGGGTGCTTTTTATTTTTGACCTTGTTGGCTGATTACTGTATACTTAAATCTCATAGACACTGTACTTCCTGTGAAAATCCCTGATGAAGGAGACTACAGTTCATCTCTGAAACGTTGTTGGGTTCAGGATTGTGTACCATGTCATTTTGCTAAACGTTTGTACCATAATATACATCCTTTTCATATGTGTTTATTATGTGTTTTTCATGTGTACAATAAACGATATACATTTTTATATATATATATATATACTATTGTGGTAGTGCCTAAAAAGTCCCACCCCTAGGGGGTCCCTCCATTTCCAACATCATATCCAGAGGTTGTCTTTGGGGAATAAACGTATGAGTGCTGCCAGCATTACTGCAGAGGTTGAAGGGGTGGAGGGTCAGCCTGTCAGTGCTCAGACCATACACCACACATTGCATCAAATTGGTCTGCATGGCTGTCGTTCCAAAAGGAAGCCTCTTCTAAAGATGATGCGCAAGAAGCCCACAAACAATTTGCTGAAGGCAAGCAGACTAAGGATATAGATTACTGGAACCATGTCCTGTGGTCTGATGAGACCAAGATAAACTTATTTGGTTCAGATGGCGTCAAGTGTGTGTGGCGGTAACCAGGTGAGGAGTACAAAGACAAGTGTGTCTTGCCTACAGTCAAGCATGGTGGTGGGAGTGTCATGGTCTGGGGCTGCATGAGTGCTGCTGGCACTGGGGAGCTACAGCTCATTGAGGGAACCATGAATGCCAACATGTACTGCGACATACTGAAGCAGGGCATGATCACCTCCCAAAGGAGACTTGGCCGCAGGGCAGTATTACAACATTCTCAAACGGAAGGTGGAGGAGCGCAAGTTCTCTAACATCTACCAGTTCCGTGATGTCATCATGGAGGAGTAGAAGAGAACTCCAATGGCAAACTGTGAAGCTCTGGTGAACTCCATCCCCAAGAGGGTTAAGGCAGTGCTGGAAAATAATGGTGGCCACACAAAATATTGACACTTTGGGCCCAATTTGGACATATTTACTTAGGGGTGTACTCACTTTTGTTGCCAGCGGTTTAGACATTAATAGCTGTGTGTTGAGTTATTTTGAGGGGACAGCAAATTTACACTGTTTTATACAAGCTGTGCACTCACTACTTTATGTTGTAGAAAAGTGTAATTTCTTCAGTGTTGCCACATGAAAAGATATAATAAAATATTTGCAAAAATGTGAGGGCTGTACTCACTTTTGTGAGATACTGTACATGTAAAACTTATGTCACTTCACTGGGTATATGTGAGGGTTTACATCCGCTTTAAGTTAATATTTGAATACCTTTTGGCTTCAAAAAAGCATCAATTCTTTTAGGTACACTTGCACACAGTTTTTGAAGCAAATCAGCAATAGTCAGCAATATTATATTATTATTATTAATATTATACAGGATTTATATAGCGCCAACAGTTTGTTCAGCGCTTCACAACGTTACGGTAGACAGTACAATATGTTTACATTTCAATTTTTTTTTTAATTCCTTTAGATTAGAGTGACATTTTATTTCATTATAATTTATTTTGGATTTGTTTAAATTCGTTCCTATTGTAATTCCGAAATTCGGATAAATCCAAATTTCTGAATATCGAAAAATTCATCCGAATTTCGATTCGGAACTAAATGGACTGCACATTTCTAGCTGGCATTACATTTAGAAAATCAATCTTTATTTCTTTTAAGTGAGAACAGGCATTGAGAATAATCTCAGTAATTTTGAATACAATGCCCTTTTAAAGAAAAGTAATGATAAAGAATATTGCAACTTGTTTTGACAACCCCTCCAAAGTGTTTTGGTACTTAGAAGTCTAGTAATAAAGCGTTCAATTTTGGATACCTAAAGATTAACCATATGTCTGCTGACAAATCCTCCACCTGACACGTGCACCAAAATCCAACCATGGCAAAAAGTTTTCCACATGGATTTCTTCATCTTTCCCTGTGAAAATTGATCTCAGGGCAGACTTATAATGCAATGATTAAATTCAGTTAAAGTGTTTGTTAACCCCTCCAAAAAAATTACAGATCCTGGTTTCTTAAAGCAGATTACACAGCACAGTGCTTGTGCTGTGTAATCTGCCCCCCTCTAAACTGTAATAAACCTGGCTGATTCTGCCACTTTCTGTATTCCTCTCTCTTTGCTGACCACGATAATCAGGGCTGCTGAGCCCTGACCACCATGGTCAGAGTACGTCCCTTCGTCATCCCTGCCTGTCAACTCCGTGTCTGTGTCTCTGTCTCCACCTCCCCCATCCCAGCCGCTATTAGTAAAAATAAACTTTTACAAATGTTCACTGGCAGCCCCTCTATTATAGGCAGGCCTAGCACACTGTATAAGTATTTTTATAAAAACGAGGCTTGTAAATACAATTTTAGCGCGATCTTCAGGCCAGTCACGTGACTCACGGACGGTCTCCAGGGCTACTGCATAAGGGGCTGAGCAGCCATGTGATCTCCCCGGCTGACGTCAGAGAGAGATCTTGGCCCCTCCTGCAGAAGCCATCCATCGGAGCTGTACAGCGGCCGGGAGTCATGTGACCGGCCTGAAGATCGCCCTAAATCAGTATTTACAAGGCTCATTTTTATAAAAGACTTACAGAGTGTGCTATACCTGCCTATAATAGAGGGGCTGGCAGTGATCTGCCCATATGGTTAACAAACACTTTAAGGATTCATTATAAAAATCATTAAACATACTTTTGCATACAGATGGCAAAGTACCAGAATCTGTCTTGATATCAGGGAGGATCATCAATGTCAGCTGACGACGCCCTTGTGAAAGGACATTTACAATTATAATGTGTTTGATTTGGTAAAGATATTTTTTGTTACTACTAAATCAGAGCTGATTGGGACACAGCCTCACCTGACACAGCCTTTGCCTGGGAAACAACAGTGATTGGCCAGCTAACCTTTAAATCACCTGTATCAGCACACAATCAATGCTCACAATCAATGATACAGTTGCTTACCTTGAAAGCTACTGCTTGAACTAGTGGATATCTGCTCTTTATATTTCGTGTATGACCCGGCTAGTTTTGACCCTGCTTGCTCACTTCTGATTCAGTACCGTTTAGACTCTGATCTACCGGTGTATGACCCAGCTTGCCTAGACTACGCTTGCCTGATTCAACTGTAGTACCTTCATCTGCAGCAGTGAACTACAAGGTCCAGCCAATACCTACCTTCATTTGCAGCGGTGAACTACAAGCACCAGCAAACATCTACCTTCATCTGCAGCGGTGAACTACAAGTCCCAGCTGACTTGCTCTGCTTAGACCTGCTTATGGTATGTGCTCTTGTTCCTTGAACCCTTTGCATAATCAGCACACCTGAACTGTTACCTGTTATCTGCTCCTAGCCTGACATTATCACGAGCCATACATAAAAAGGGAAGACTATCATGGATCCTGGGCAGGCTCAGTTGTTTGCACAGGAACTTTGCCGTTTATCCCATCAAGTCCAGGAAATGGCCACAGAGCTCACCAAGGTGCAATCTCCTTCTACTACCACCGCTACAAAAACGCCATCATCTGAACCGAAAATTCCTTTGCTTGACTGGTTTTCTGGTGACCGTAAAGGGTTTTGCAACTTTAAAAACAGCTGCAAATTATATTTCAAGTTAAAGCCATCCTCGTCTGGCTCTGAATCTCAGAGGGTTCAGATAATTATTTCACTACTACAGGGTGACCCCCAGGCTTGGGCCTTTAACCTGGAACCAAACCATCCGGCCCTGCTAACAGTAGATCCTTCTACTGTTAGCGTAGATAAAATGAAGATGGCCTTCTTTGAAGCCCTCGGGTTGCTATATGATGATCCAGATCGTGCTACTACTGCAGAATCAGCACTGCGTAACTTACAGCAAGGAACTACCACTGCTGAAATGTATTGCACAGAGTTTCGCAGATGGGCCCCCGGAATCTGGCTGGAATGATGCAGCTCTCCGCAGCCTGTTTAGAATAGGCCTTTCAGATGCAATTAAGGATGCTCTGGTCAACTTTTCCTACCCAGCCTCACTGGAGGAGGCTATGTGTCTAGCCATTAGAATTGACCGCCACCAGTGGAAGAGGAGGCGAGAACTTCCTACAGCTGTGCCAAATTATATACCTCCCTTGCCACCTGATTATTCCTCTTCCAGTGCCAGATCGGAGGAAGAACCAATGCAATTAGGCTGCACCCGTTTATCTGCTCATGAACACACATGCCGGTGTGACATGGGACTCTGCTTATATTGTGGCCTCAAGGGTCATATGCTCTGTTCTTGCCCTACATGTTCGGGAAACTCCAGGACCTAGGTGATTGTGGAGAAGTCATCTTAGGTCTGCTTTCATCTCCCCAGGAGGACAATCATATACTTTTACCCGCTGTTATCCACTTTAGGACTGGGGCTCATGAACTGCTGGCCTTTGTAGATTCTAGAGCCGCTGAGAATTTTATTGATAAAACTCTAATTACCTCTTTGTCCCTGGAAACTTATGCTCTAGAAGAACTTTCAGAACATGTTTTCTAAAGGGATTGCTGACACTTTACCTCCTCATCGCAGTTATGATTGTCCCATTGACCTCTTGCCTGACACTACACCTCGTCGAGGGAGAGTTTTTCCACGGTCTGAGCCAGAGAATCTTGCTTTGCAAGAATATATTCAGGAAAATCTAGCTAAGGGTTTCATCCGTCCCTCCACTTCTCCCGCAGGCGCAGGATGCTTCTTTGTCCCGAAAAAGGATGGGGGACTGAGACTTTGTGTTGACTACAGAGGTCTAAATAAGATAACTGTTCCCAATCGGTATCCTCTTCCTCTCATCACAGAGTTGTTCTCTCAAATCCAGGGAGCCAAGATCTTCTTCAAACTGGACTTAAGGGGAACCTATAATCTAGTGCTCAAATGGAAGATGGCCTTTAACACCAAGGATGGTCATTACGAATGTCTTGTCATGCCTTTCGGTCTCAGGAATGCGCCAGCTGTCTTTCAGAATTTTATGAATGACATTTTCCGTGACCTGTTGGGTTGCTTCATGCTTGTATATTTAGATGATATTTTGATATACTGTCCCAATCTTGAAACACATCAGAGGCACGTCTGCTCGGTATTGGCCCGATTAAAGACCCACTCCCTTTTTGTATAGCCCTAAAAGTGTTTATTCCATGTTAAACAAGTACCTTTCTTGGGCTACCTAATTTCTGACACAGGCCTCACCATGGATCCAGCCAAGATTCAAGCCATTTTAGACTGGGCACCACCTTCAGACCTGAAGGCAATTCAGTGCTTCCTTGGCTTTGCAAATTTCTATTGAAAATTCATTAAGAACTTTGCCACCATTGCACATACCATCACCTCTCTCACCAAAAAGACTCAGACTAAGTTTAAATGGACTACTGAAGCCCAGACTGCCTTCACTCAATTGAAGAAAGCCTTTACCTCTGCACCAATTCTACGCCATCCTGTTCCTGAGCTGCCCTTTATTGTAGAAGTAGATGCATCTGAAGTAGCGGTGGGGGCGCTTTTGTCACAAAAGGATCCTGTAAATCCTGCCATCCACCCCTGTGCCTTCTTGTCCCGTAAATATTCCCCAGCAAAGCGCAATTATGATATAGGCAACAGAGAACTTGTAGCCATAAAGCTAGCTTTGGAGGAATGGAGACATTGGCTGGAGGGAGCTCGCTATCCATTCATAGTTCTGACTGACCACAAAAACCTTGAATACATCCATTCTGCTAAAAGACTGAACTCACGTCAAGCCAGGTGGTCATTGTTCTTCTCCAGATTTGACTTCACAAGTTTTTATCTACCAGGGCCAAAAAACATTAAGGCTGATGCCTTGTCTCAAAGCTTTTTATCAGGGGCGCATGCGCGGCTCTCTAAGATGGCGGACGCGTGATCTCTGAGCTCCGCTCCCGTCCAGTGATCCGCGGATTCTGTACAGCTACATAAGCCACAAACAGCTCCAGAGACGAGAGGCCACGACTCCGCTGCACACCCTATGGGCAAAATCGGGGATCAGAGATCCCACTACCGAGCCATGCAACACCCGAGGCCCTTCTCCATCATGGACCGCTTCCTGACTAGGCCTCAATCCCCGATCTCGATTTCTCGGGGAAAACCAGAGGATTATGTCAGCACCTTAATGGCAGAGAACGGATCGCAGCAGCAGGCCATCCTCCCACACACAACTTCCTCTCCTCACCCAGTCCTGACCCCGGAGATGATGGATCTTAAACTCCAGGCCCTGGCCCAGCAGGTAACCAGAGACATTGCACAGGAAATGGGGAGAATACGATGCCAAAACCTGAGAATACGCAGAGTCCCTGAGACTGTTGCTGACAACAATATCAGGCCTTATCTCTTAGGCCTATTTAACACCCTGGTTCCTGAAGTTGTGGACATTGACTGGTGCCTCGACTTGGCTCATAGGTCCCTGGCCCCTAAACCCCCTGCGGGAGCCAGACCCGTGACATAGTGGTATGTTTCCACTTCTATGAGAGTAAAGAGACTCTAACCAGGGCCACACGCAACAGATCTGGCATTGACTACAAAGGAGACAGAATCCAACTGTTCAGTGACCTCTCCCCGATCACCCTGGCCAAGGATCGCTCTCTATGACCCATCACCTCTCATTTACAGTAACACAAGGTCCCTTATTTCTGGGGCTTCCCATTTCGCCTCAAAGTCACTCTAGATGGGGTCCAACACGTCCTTCGGGACCTTCAAGAAGTTGATGCATTCATCAAACGTCTGGGTCTGCCTCCACTTCCTGCAGACATAGATCAGGCTCTGCCTACCACCCCACGTCCATTGTCAGCCCCATCCATAATCTGGACCCCAGTGAGAGGAAGAGGATCAAAGGCCTACTCCACTCCCCAGCTCTCTCAACGCTCAAGACCACCCACCTGATTTGATGTGGACACTCTTTCCTTGTGCATATCCTTATTATGGCTCCATATTGGATCTGATTGATGTTTGAATCCCTATTTGGGCCCACTGTGTTTACAGTACGCCTCCTCTTGCAGGCGTCCTGCAAAGTTTAGGCTATTGCTGCTGCCTGTTTGCCTTTCTGTTATTGGATTCCATTTTCCATAGGAAACAGTTGTTTTTTCTTTCTTTTTTTTTTATCTAATGGTTCCCCCACAGCTGCATTTACCCAGGTTGCCCAGAGTTGTGCTCGGATAGGTAACGCTATTGGCAGATCACTGTGACGGGTAGTCACGGGTCCCTCAAAATTTTGGAGACGCCTATGCTCCCCTACTGCTCCTCAGGCTACGGCCGAGGATTCCTGAGTAACCCTTACTCAGGCCTTTTTGTGAAGTTGTTTTTTTCTTTTTTTCTCAGTTTTTGGGACTCACAGGCCTTTTTGTTTCTAAGCGACATAATCCTTCATGACCCTTTTTTTGGATCACCCCAAGTTTGCTCAAATGCTTCAGTTTTCCTTTTATTTTTTTATATTTTATGTTTTTTTATTCTTAGTCAAGTGAATGATCATCTCACGATAAGGGATCTTTTGATCAGGTTAAGGCCTGTACTTAGGCCACGCATACATATACTTACTGTTGGGCTGTTACCATTGTTTTGAATATCTCGAAGCTGAATTGTGATGTTTATCTATGGCTTTGAAACTGTTACCATATAATGTGAAAGGTTTGAATTCCATAAAAAAGAGGTGGATGGCCTTGAAGGAATTCAGGGGCTCCGGTGCAGATGTCATCTTGGTTCAGGAGACACACTTCCGGGCCGGGAGTTCCCTGAAATTTGTCTCTAGACACTTCCCAGTGTGCTTTCTAGCTTCGGACCCATCTGGAAGGGCTGCAGTGGCAGTCTTGGTCAAATGTTCGCGTCCCCTCCAGATCAAGTCCACCCATCTTGATCTTCATGGGCGTTATATAATTCTAGAAGGCACCTACTTATCTAACCCTATGAAGATCATGAATGTATATGCTCCTAACACAGGTCAAATTAAATTCCTTACTGAAGTTTTTGAACGATTACACAAAGTAGCTCATCCCTTTAAGATAGTTGGAGGTGACTTCAATGCTGTCCTCTCGCCCGGTCGGGATAGGAAATCATTGCTCCATGCCGTGTGCCCTCTTGCCCCACAATCCTTAGCCACTTCTTTTAGGAAGCTGATCCGCACCCACTGTCTGTTTGATGCTTGGCGAGTCAAGCACCCCGTGGGTCGTCAGTATTCGTTTTATTCCCCTCCCCACAAGATGTTTTCAAGATTGAATTATTTCCTAGTGACAGCTCCATTGATTTCCCACACAGTGTCCTCCGAACTGGGTCCAATTACCTGGTCGGACCACGCCCCTCTATACCTGGATCTTTGCCTCTCAGCTGCGTTTCCCAGGAGGTGCCGTTGGAGGCTAAACGAGTCTCTAATAAATCATCCTGAATCTAGAGATAAACTTCTCACCGCCCTAACTAAATATTTCCACTTAAACACAGGTTCCGTGTCCAGCCCATCCGTCCTCTGGGAGGCTCACAAGGCATTTTTTAGAGGACAGTGTATCTCTGTGGGATCCCAGAGAAAGAGAGCTTCGGTCCTTCAGAGGTCCTCTTTAATTTTTGAACTAGCGGCTGCCGAACGCTCCCTGCTACACACCCCCACGATGGTCCGGCTGCCCACGGTAACTTCTTTACGCAACCGTATAAAGTCTCTAGACATGTCTAAAATATATAAATCTATTCTATGGGCAAAACAAAAATTCTATGAATTTTCAAATAAACCGCATGGAATGTTAGTATCTAGGCTTAACCCTAGGCCCTACCTATCTTTCCCGGATCATATAAAACGCACAGATGGGACTCCCACTTACTGTTCACAGACAATGACTCAAGTATTTGGGGAATTTTATGACAAACTTTATAACTGCCTCTCCCCTGACCAACATCCCCCTTTTGACCAGACAGCTTTTGAAACATTTATGGCTGATCTCCACCTCCCCCGACTTACTGAGGCGGAGGTGCAGATTTTAAATGCACCCATTACTGAGGAGGAACTCATCCCATAAAGCTCCAGGTCCGGACGGCCTTCCCTACACTTATTATAAGACCTTTCTCCCGACTATATCGAAACACTTGGTATCTTTATATAACTCCCTTCTTCAAGGTCAACGCCCCTGCCAACAATTTTTACACTCCTATATTACGGTAATACCCAAACCGAACAAAGACCCATCGCTCCCAGACAGCTATAGGCCAATTGCGCTTTCAAATTCAGATTACAAGCTCTTTACGAAAATTTTAGCTAACAGCCTTTCTCAATTCCTGATGAAACTGATAGATAGAGATCAAGTGGGTTTTGTCCCTTCTAGGCACGCAGGAGATGAGTCTGCCGTCCTGCCCTGATCCTTAGCCTCGATGCCCAAAAGGCGTTTGATCGATTAAGCTGGCCATACATGTTCGCAACCCTTACTAAATTTGGATTAAGAGGTCCTTTCCTTACTGTCTTCCATGCCCTTTACTCCAACCCCTCCTCTCAGGTCCAATTAGCGTCCTTTACATCCAGTCCATTTCCTATGTCAAATGGTACCAGGCAGGGCTGCCCCCTCTCGCCACTCCTTTTCATACTATGCCTGGAGCCATTAGTTGAGGCTATTAGATCACACCCAGACATACGGGGGGTTCCTATGCGACAAAGGGAATATAAACTTTATTTGCTGATGACGTGCTTCTGACTCTTACTATTCTCCATATATCACTCCCATCCCTACATGCCCTTCTATCTCAGTTTCCTTTCGGGATATAAGATTAACACGTCCAAGACTGAAGCTCTGCTCTTACACCTCCCTCCTGACGACCTCCTTTCACTAAAGAATTCATATCCCTATCGCTGGTCTACCTCTTCTCTCAAATACTTAGGAGTACAAATCACTTCGTCATATTCTACCCTTCATATGGCCAACTATGTCCCCTTATTTAAATCTATCAAAGATATGTTAAATAGATGGAACCCTCTACTGATATCTTGGATAGGCAGGATTAATGTGCTGAAGATGTCGGTGATGCCCAAACTGTTATATTACTTTAAAACACTTCCAGTCTCTATTCCGATGGCCCAACTGAAACTCCTTAAAAGATGGTCTCTCAATTTTATATGGAGGGGTGGGGCCCATAGAGTGGCCAGCTCGGTCATTTTTTCCCCCAGGGGGCAGGGAGGTATGGGAGCACCGGACATCCATAAGTACTATTTGGCTTCCCAACTCCGTGCGGTGGTGTCCTGGGCCAGCATGCTTCCCACAAACAGGTGGACGGAGATAGAGATGGGTTAGTTGTTCCCAGCCCACCCTTGTTCCCTGGTATGGTCTCCTGCATTATTTACTGACCCCATGCTGTTCTCACTCAGGATTTGGCATTCTTGCTATACCAAGTTCTCACTGGCTTCCTCCTGCCCACCTCTCTCCAATGTGCTATTCAACCCCCTTCTACCTGATAGCCTCTCACACTCCCGGATGTTCCCATGGGCCAAGGCGGGTTTGTTTCAGCTCAGACATTTTGTGCACCCTGTCACTCGAAAACTTTACTCCTTCCAGGACCTACAAACTAAAAGCCAAATTCCAAACCAGCTGTTCTTTTCATACCTCCAAATAACACATTATTTAGCATCCCTCTCACCTTCTCTTACTTTGACCAAACCTACACACTTCGAAGTTCTATTCTCTCAGGGTCCATACCAACCGCGACTGATATCTGACATATATAGTCTTCTGCAAGAGAACCTTCCACTCTCCATGGAGCCCCACACATATATGAGTAAATGGTCACATCTGACACAACAACAAATCTCCCCATCCCAATGGGATAAAATTTGGACCTCAACATCCAAAATATCCCGATGTGTGGCGCAGAGAGAGACAGCTTATAAAGTGCTCTTTTTTTGGTATAGGATCCCCGAGGTTATACACCGATATGACACTTCCCTCTCTCCTCTTTGCTGGAGATGCGGAAGGATCAGGGGTTCTCATTATCACATTTTCTGGCAGTGCGATTTAATAGCTCCCTTTTGGTCCATGGTTATGTCCGTGCTCTAGCAGATTCTTGATTCCCAAGTCCCGTTGGATCCGGTACATCTCCTTTTAGGCCTCCCAATGCCTGGATTGGGAAAATCTTTGAACAAATTGGCATCGTATGTATTACTGGCCGCAAAAAGACCTATCCCTGCATGTTGGCTTTCCACCTCCCCCCCTACTCAGACCCAGCTTATACAAGCTATTACTGATATCCGTAGAATGGAGCATATGACAGCCATGGTGGAGGATGCTTTGGAGAGATTTGATAGGATTTGGGCTCCTTGGGACCGTTATATACAGGGCCCTTCTTAGGGTTCCGGTTCCTGTCTTTCTATTACTGCCACTTGTCTGTCAATTGAAATATATAGTAGAGTTCACAGCACGATGATCAACCTATACTGATTCCATTTTGTAGTTTATATTCTTATAATTTCTGATTACACTATGTACTGAACTACTGTATTTGTAATCTTACACCTGCCTATTTTCTTTTCTTGATTGATATAACTACAGTATGTATGCCATGTTTTTTATTTTGGAAAAATTTTCTTAATTTCTTAATAAAAATACAATTTATAAAAAAAAGCTTTTTATCAGGGTCTCCTCCTCCGCTTCCTCCACAACCCATTATCCCTGAGGATACACCCAGACGGACATCTCTGAGGCCTTGTTACCTGCACAGGCTGAAGCCCTTACGTCCACTCCCTCTGGTATGCTTATTTGTGCCCCTGTGTCATGAACAGGTGTGACCAGATTGTGTGGACTGCAAAGAGGAAACCAAAACGCATGTAAAGTGAAATAAGAATGATGTTTATTTAAGATAAGTGATATAATTAAACAAACACCCCAAATATAAATAGTGCTCAACCAACCAACAGAAACCCACAAACAACAGATAATATATACAGCCAAAGGGAAGTACCAAAATCAAACACGTAAGCCAGGCCAGGGTCATACACAGGGGATCAGCAACTGAACAAGGGCAGGATAGGAGAGGGAGATAATGGATGGGATATGGATACAAGGGAATAGGAACACAGAAGGGACAGGATCAGGATGGGATCGGATACAGGCTCAGGAGCAGGCTCAGGTTCGGGTACAGGTTTACAGATACAGGTCAGGGCACAAGGAAGAAAGATACCAAGGCAAGCCTATGAAGGCTTGCTGGGTATTTATAAGGCTGTGGTAATTGACCTCATGTCACAGCTGAGCGCAGAGTGTGCTGTTAGCGCCACACTGCCGGAGTGCACCCACTGGTGGACACCAGTACTACGGCCCAAGGATGCAACAGTGCCACCAGCAGGAGAGACCTCTTACTACAGGTCCCAGGTGTTGGAAGACACCCGCTGGTGGACACTGGTACTGCGATCCAAGAGACCGATAGCGCCACCAACGGGTAAACCCTCTCATGACAGTACCCTCCCCAAAAGGTGAAATTGTCCAAAGTTCATGGCCTCAAACCGAACAACAGATGAGGGCACATCAGGCTGGGCATCGGGTACATCAAACTGGACAGTGGGTACATCTGAGAAGACAGCGGGCACATCCGGGCAGACAGCGGGCACATCCGGGCAGACAGCGGGCAGGAATACACCAAGCTGGGCAGCGGGCACTTCTAGCTGGGCAGCAGGCACGGGCACTTCGAGCTGGGCAGCGGGCACTTCGAGCTGGGCAGCGGACACTTCGAGCTGGGCAGCAGGCACTAACACTTCAAGCTGGGCAGCAGGCACATCAGTCTGGGAAGCTGGCACATCAGTCTGGGAAGCTGGCACATCAGTCTGGGAAGCTGGCACTGGGACAATAGGCTGGAAAGCAGGCACATCAGACTGGGAAGCTGGCACATCAGACTGGGAGGCAATCTTCGAGACATCAGGCTGGAGGGCAGGCACTGAGACAACAGACTGGGAAGCTGGCACATCAAACTGGGAAGCTGGCACATCAGGCTGGTAGGCAGGCATCGAGACATCAGGCTGGAAGGCAAGCTTCAAGACATCAGGCTGGGAAGCTGGCACATCAAACTGGGAAGCTGGCACATCAAACTGGGAAGCTGGCACATCAAACTGGAAGGCAGGCACATCAGGCTGGGAAGCTGGCACATCAGGCTGGAAGGTAGGCATCGAGACATCAGGTGGAAATGCAGACACCGAGACATCAGGCTGAAAGGCAAGCTTCGAGACATCAGGCTGAAAGGCAGGCATGAAGACATCAGACTGGGAAGCAGGCACATTAGACTGGAGAGCGGGTACATCTGGCTGGAAGGCAGGCATCGGGACATCCGGCTGGAAGGCAGGCATCGGGACATCCGGCTGGAAGGCAGGCATCGGGACATGCGGCTGGAAGGCAGGCATCGGGACATCCGGTTGGAAGGCAGGCACCGGGACATCCGGCTGGAAGCCAGGCACCGAGACATCCGGCTGGAAGGCAGACATCAGGACAGACTGGACAGCGGGCACATCAGACTGTGAGGCAAAGACATCAAGCTGGGAGGCAGGCGCCGAGACATCAGGCTGGAAGGCAGGCATCGGGACATCAGACTGGAAAGCAGGCACATTAGGCTGGAGAGCGGGTACATCAGACTGGAAGGTGGGCACATCAGACTGGAAGGCGGGCACCGAGACTTCAGGCTGGAAGGCAGGCATCAAGGCATCAGACTGGAAAGCAGGCACATTAGACTGGAGAGCGGGTACATCAGACTGGAAGGCTGAGACATCCGGCTGGAAGGCAGGCATCGAGACATCCAGCTGGAAGGCAGGCATCGAGACATCTGGCTGGAAGGCAGGCATCGAGACATCCGGCTGGAAGGCAGGCATCGAGACATCCGGCTGAAAGGCAGGCATCGAGACATCCGGCTGGAAGGTAGGCATATCAGGCTGGAAGGCAAGCACCGAGACTTTGGGCTGGAAGGCAGGCATCGGGACATCAGACTGGAAAGCGGGTACATCAGACTGGAAAGTGGACACATCAGACTGGAAGGTAGGCACATCAGACTGGAAAGCGGGCACCGAGACTTCAGGCTGAAAGGCAGGCATCAAGACATCAGACTGGAAAGTGGACACATCTGACTGGAAGGTAGGCACATCAGGCTGGAAGGTAGGCACATCAGGCTGGAAGGCAGGCAGCGGGACATCAGACTGGAAAGCGGGTACATCAGACTGGAAAGTGGACACATCAGACTGGAAGGCAGGCACATCAGACTGGAAGGCAGGCACCGAGACTTTGGGCTGGAAGGCAGGCATCAAGACATCAGACTGGGAAGCAGGCACTGGGTTGGCAGGTTTAGGTGGGTCATCAAGTTCAACTGGCATGAACGCAGGCTGGAACAGGTTGGTTGGTGTGGAAGCAAGTTGGGTTACTGGCAGGATCGTGTGAGTGGGGAAGAACTTCCGTTTCTTCTTTGGCTTAACTGCTGGAGATCTGTAGGTGGCTGTAGGACTGTAGACAGGAGGTGAGGCATACTGAAAGGAAGGGCTCGGATATGGCAAGAAAGGGGGAACAGCGGCCAGAGGAAGTTCTTGTGGGGAAGTTGCAGGTATTAGAGAAGAGGCAGGTGGGTTAAAGGCAGGATAAGTGCAGGAAGTAGAAACAGGGTATTGATACTTGGTGGGGAGCAGGGTATATTGGACTGCAGCTGAGGTTGCCAGGGGTGATGGGAGAAAGGACATCTGAGCAGGCAGGTGTTTAGTAGCAGGTCTGGTTTGTGGAGAGCTGACAGAAGCTGAGCATAACAGGTCTGACCATGCCTGAAGTACAGGTAGCACAAAAGTGGGCTCACATTCCCTCTGTCTGACCAGGGACTGCACTTCATCTATACAATCTTTCAACAACTGTTTGGGACAAACCAAATAGTGCTCAAAAAAGGATGCAGAGTCATCCTCCAACAGCCATACTAAGGACACAACCTGGTTAATGCTGAACGGGGGAGAAAAGTCATCATGGCCCTTTGGGATACAAGGCAGAGCCAGCTCTGTACACATTCCAATCAAAGGCTGAACATCCTCAAACAGTATCCTGCCCTGATCGACCACAGAGTGAGCTAAACGGATAATCTCCAGCAGCTGATCACTGGACCACCCTTTCAATGTCTGGTGGAGATATTCAGAACTCTCTGTTGCCAGCAGAGCATAATAAACAATTATATCTGAATTCATCCCAGCAATGTGAAACAGAACCGAGATGGTTCCCCTGTGCAGCCACTTCTGGTCAGGGATGGCCTTGGTATACTGTCATGAACAGGAGTGACCAGATTGTGTGGACTGCAAAGAGGAAACCAAAACGCATGTAAAGTGAAATAAGAATAATGTTTATTTAAGATAAGTGATATAATTAAACAAACACCCCAAATATAAATAGTGCTCAACCAACCAACAGAAACCCACAAACAACAGATAATATATACAGCCAAAGGGAAGTACCAAAATCAAACACGTAAGCCAGGCCAGGGTCATACACAGGGGATCAGCAACTGAACAAGGGCAGGATAGGAGAGGGAGATAATGGATGGGATATGGATACAAGGGAATAGGAACACACGAGCGACAGGATCAGGATGGGATTGGATACAGGCTCAGGAGCAGGCTCAGGTTCGGGTACGGGTTTACAGATACAGGTCAGGGCACAAGGAAGAAAGATACCAAGGCAAGCCTATGAGGGCTTGCCGGGTATTTATAAGGCTGTGGTAATTGACCTCATGTCATAGCTGAGCGCAGAGTGTGCTGTTTGCTCCACACTGCCGGAGTGCACCCGCTGGTGGACACCAGTACTACGGCCTAAGGATGCAACAGTGCCACCAGCAGGAGAGACCTCTTACTACAGGTCCCAAGTGTTGGAAGACACCCGCTGGTGGACACTGGTACTGCGATCCAAGAGACCGATAGCGCCACCAACGGGTAAACCCTCTCATTACACCCTGGCTCTTCGTTTGCGGGTATTGCAGCAGGTACATGCATCAAAACCTGCAGCACATCTGAGATTTAGACAGACTTATGAGATTATCTCTCGCAACCTCTGGTGGCCATCGATTAGGCAGGATGTGTTAGCCTTCGTCCGGGCCTGTGAAGTTTGTGCCAGAAGCAAGAGCAGTACCTCTAAGCCCCCTGGTCTCCTACGTCCTCTTCCGATACCTACCTGTCCCTGGACCCATTTATCTATGGACTTTATCACTGACTTGACTCCGTCCCAGGGATGTTCCACGATCTGGGTGGTGGTAGACAGGTTCAGTAAGATGGCCCACTTTGTTCCGCTTCCGAACCTTCCATTGGCTAATGAACTTGCATCTTCATTAAACATGTTTTCAGGCTCCATGGGGCACCAATTAATATTATCTCAGACAGTGGCTCTCAGTTTATAGCCCAGTTTTGGAAGGCCCTTTGCTCTCAGCTGGGGAATAAGTTATCGTATTCTTCAGCATATCATCCTGAGACAAATGGCCAAACAGAAAGGACTAATCAGACTCTAGAGAAGATGGTACGTTGTCTGATGGCCAATGATGAGGTGGAGTGGGTCAACATCCTTCCATGGGTGGAGTTTGCCTTTAATAATTGTGCCAGCACATCTACAGGGACCTCTCCTTTCTTCTTTAATGGAAATTTGTAAGTTCTGTATATAATTGTATTCTATTTTGTATGTATTACACACTGCCCTCACTCTGCACCCAGCACTAATAATGTTTTCAGTACATGTTTGCATTCTTTTGAGTCTTGATTAGAATTAGCCTGCCTATGTAATGCCCCTTGTTACCATAAACGTACAATTGTAATATTAATGTGATACCTACATAATCATATGTATAAAAACCTTCAATTGCATCATAATAAAGCAGAACAGTTATTTGGAAAGATGCTGAGTGTATCTTTTGTCTCTGTTCCTTACTGCAGTAGTTATTAATAATTTGGAACCACTAATCAATATGACGATAGGAGTTGTCTATCTATAAAATGTCCTGGTCAAGTGGCGAGCTTTGCCTAGGAGGGGCTTTACAGGTGACCCTGAGAATCTGAAATGAGGAGCTTGAGACGATCTGGGCATTTCTGATAATCAGCCAGCTGAGGTAAGCCTTTTGCTTACATTTGAGTTATCAGACTTCCTTGATCGGTAAGGCATTTTCGTGACAAAGGGTACCTATTTTACTCCCCTTAATCGAACTGTATTGATTGGTGGTTATATGTTATGTTGTCACTGTCTACTGTCCATCGGAGTGTTATAGATAAGAAAGGGAAGAATAGTGCTGTTCACAGGTATCTGTAGTGCACATCTGCTAGATAAAGTAGTTTAGAGGCAAGAGGGTATAGGCACACATAGAGAAGACTGGCCACTCATTATGGGCATTAAATTAAGTAATTGAATGAAGGGTAAGAGACCCTCAAAAATGCCCAGCGCAAGAGGAGCGCTATATATGAGCCGAAGCTGCGGTTCCGCCTATACTGAGCCCCTAGATTAATGGTTAAAGTGGACAGGGATCCCCAATGGGTAACTGGGTTACCAAAGTCCACAGGGACTAAGAATCATGCAGAGTAAACAGCTAGAGAAACAGCTATCTATGTGAGCAGGATGGATCAAGGGTGACAATTAACACTAGACAGAAAGAGACTTTTTCATGTTAAGTTGTGGGATGAATTTGGGGTCAGGCACTACAACTAGTAAAGTCAGAAACAGAGAAATGAGAATTAAAACAGAATACTTTATATGTTGTCAGAGAGGGAAGATGGGATGAGAACTGAATCTGATAATCTATGAGCGTCTGATCATAGAAGGTACAGTATGTGAAGTATTGTATTACAATACATTGGATGCAAAGGATATCAGAACAAAATAAGGAAAGCAGAAGTTAAGCAAGGAAATATAGAAAGAGTTAAAAGAAATTCAGAGAATGATATGCATGTGTTGTGTACAAATGGGAAAAATGTAAGCGATTTTAGAGAGATATTGGTGTATGTGTGAATGCTGGAACCTTTAGATCTATCGCTTGTGTGTGTCATGTATGCAGATGTGACCCCCTCCCCTCCTTTGTGCTCTCATGAAAGAATGTGGCTGGGATGAGAGGTCAGTGATAAGCTGGAAGGACACCATGCGAATTTCATTTTTTTAGACAAAACATTTATAACAAAATGTGCCGGGTTAAGGTATCTAATGATAAACAATGTCATCACAATTATCTTTGAATCTGTTTTCCAAACATGATAAAATGAAGGTTACATTTAACTGTGTAATACACAAATTGAATATCCTTTGATAGTGGAAACAGTGCATTTAAAAAAGGGAAATTAAGTAAAATTAAGTAATATGTCCCCCTTTAAGGAAATGTATCTGTGGATATATATTAGTGTGTGATATTGAAATTATCATTTGAGTATTAATTTCTAATATGAGTTTAACAATTTTATTAATAATATAGATATATTGAAACTGGTTTAGACAACCTTTAGTTGGAAATGAAATCTTAAGGGCTGATAATAACTTGATGTGCAGTCCATGATGTGAGAGTAATAATAAATAAATGTAAATATAACAGACCCATCACATCAAGTCCACACACCCTGTTAGGATAGATGCCACCGGTAGCCAGTTGTTTTATAGTTTTTGATGTGGCTGAGTGCTTTCTGGTCCATCATACATATTGTTGGTCCTTTTGTTTTTATTTATTTTTATTTTTGAAATCCAAAGCATGATGTGTGGAAATGTTGTGCCCCTTTTCCTTGTAAGTGCCGTGGTATAAGCAGAAGAATATTTTGGATTTATGGACATCTCTGCATGACAGCAGGGTATTGTTATCATTTATTATAATAATGCCAGGAAAAAGTTGTCTTTTTGAAAACAGAAACTGGAGTTCTTACACAAACAGCATAATAGAAAAAAGCCATTGTAATATATTTATGCAAGTTGGACGCAGTAAAGAAGGGTTCATCCCGATATATCAGAGCTGTAGCTTTATGCAAAGGTGCTATTAGACAAAGTTACAGTCATTATTTTGGTCAAATATTTAATTATTAAATGGTCTCACATTCTGAGCAGCAAATAAACAGCTAACTAAATGTTTGTCTAATGAAAGGTTCAAAATATGAATTTTTGTTTGTTTATGTACAAATCTAACAAAGAAAAATGTGTACATTTGAATCCAGACACCTTATTGCCTCTATTGAAGGAGGCTGGAGACAAAGGAAGCCACATGTGTTAAATTGATGGTGTAGGAATCAGCTGCTGTGAGCCCAGTGCAGGACACACTCCCTGAAGACCCAGATATTTAAATTTTTGTAGAGTTATTCTCAGTTTTATACTGAGGATGCAGTTTATCACCCAGAAGGATACTCTGTATTCAGAGTCATTGGATCCTTTCCCCCAGGTCAAGAACCAGAGCTCCATGTTTTAGCAAAGCCTGTGAGCTATAAAAAGAGTCTATATTTTTATAGATAGTCGAGATATCGAGAGCTTTTGGTTCCATTTGAAGGGCCAGAAGTTTGTTTTTACTTCGGCAGGTAAACCAATCAAGCATGCTAAGTTAATTTGATTGGCTGTTTTCAGCCTTCCAGATTCTTGCTGAGGTAGCCATATTAGCTTTAAAACTCACACATGGAAGCAGACCAGGCAACTAAAGATGCTTCATTACAGCCCCGGACACTTGCTGGGTCTGTGCAACTCACAGATTCCACCCTAGTTCTGGCCCAGTATAGTTGGGATTAATAATTCAACTTTAAGGACCCCAGAGCGAGAAGAACAAGTGGTCCACAGGGGGCAACTTCTTATGAAACAAGACTTTGGAAAAGGTGATCATTTATGTCTGCCAGACACTCTTTTCCCTCCAGCTTGACACATGGGCCGTGTCATCAGTCACAAGTAGTTATGGCTGCCTTAGTAAATGAGCATGGGATAGAGCTAGGCTTCACCACAGTTGTTTTTATAACATACCACTTCTTGTTTTACCTGTTACCAAAGGTGTTACCAAAAGCTGAACATCCCTTCCAGAGATTACAAAAAAGATATATCCAGATGCCCAAGTCAGGATCTTACGAGTATGCATTTTGTCTGTATGGACATGTTTTCTGAATGTCCAGTGGCAAATGCTACTGCAAAGACCACAGTAAAAAGTGTTATCAGAAGTAGTTTGCAAGTACAGAGTGGCAGAATCTACAGAGAGTAACAGAGGAAATCATTTTTATAGGAGAGTCCTTACTAGAAGTTTGAGGTTTTATTTTTTACACTCCCTTGTAGTGGAAAAAGTAGAGTAAGAAACTAGAAAACCTGAATGTTTTCTTATATTTTATCAAGCCCCTAAGGGGATGTTGGACTCTCTCCCTATGGGATTTGGTTTGGGAGTGTGTTACTCACTTGCTTATATTTTGTCTCAGCAGCTGAAGTCCTCCATTCGGATCTCACAGAGAATGTTGCTGATCTTTTAAGGTTTTTGACAAACTCATTTATGTGTTTTCTACCCAATTCCAGATCCAAAAATTCTGAAAGGATCTAAAACTAAAGCCAGGTGACTTGTGGATTGTTAAGAGACATTTATATATAAGGAAATGTTTGGAGACTTAATACAGCATCTATTTCATGTACAGTTTTGCAAAACTTGAAGGAAAAGTCACCTGGATCCACACCAGACACTGCAAAAATGACTAAATTAAAGAAATCTCTGTGTTTGATTTGTTTCCCTCTTGCGATCACAGTCTAGGGTACTTTTTGATTTAATTACTTCTTTAATTGTAAGGGAGATATATATATATATATATATATATATATATATATATATATATATATATAGTGAATTGAAAAGTAGTTCAGCCATGTTGAAGTCATATTTGTCTTTTGTATGTCTTCCATTTCATGTAGAATTGTCTGTGTTTACATGTGCTGATAAGTTAGCATGCCAACAATTCAGCTAGAAGGCCATTCTGGCCACAGGAGTGTACAGCCAGTACTCTGTAAATGTGTCTTATCATTCATTTGTTTTTCACAATGAAAAGTCATTTTGTAATGAAAAAGCTGCTCAGCTATTATTTTCTCCACAATGGAGTTTTTGCCTCTTTGGCCAGGACTACCTCCACCTAAGCGTGTGGAGGTTCCAGGTTAAAGGTGATAGCAGGTATGGTTAGTGATCAAAATATTGATCAAAAGAGGGGAGACTGTAATGGAAATGTGTAAGTTCTGTATATAATTGTATTGTATTTTGTATGTATTGCACACTGCCCTCACTGTGCACACGGCACTAATAATGTTTTCAGTACATGTTTGCATTCTTTTGAGTCCTGATTAGAATTAGCCTGCCTATGTAACGCCCCTTGTTACCATAAACGTACAATTGTAATATTAACCACTTCAGGCCCGGAAGAATTTACCCCCTTCCTGACCAGTGCGTTTTTTGCGATTCGGCACTGCGCCGCTTTAACTGACAATTGCGCAATCGTGTGACGTGGCTCCCAAACAAAATTGACGTCCTTTTTCCCACAAATAGAGCTTTCTTTTGGTGGTATTTGATCACCTCTGTGGTTTTTATTTTTTGCGCTATAAAACAAAATAGCGACAATTTTGAAAAAAACGCATTATTTTTTACTTTTTGCTATAATAAATATCCCCCAAAAATATTTAAAAAAACATTTTTTTCCTTCAGTTTAGGCCGATACGTATTCTTCTACATATTTTTGGTAAAAAAAATCGCTATAAGCGTTTATTGATTGGTTTGCGTAAAAGTTATAGTGTTTACAAAATAGGGGATAGGTTTATGCCATTGTTATAATTTAATTTTTTTTTTTACTAGTAATGGCGGCGATCAGCGATTTTTATCGTGACTGCGACATTATGGCGGACACATCGGACATTTTTGATACTTTTTTGGGACCATTGTCATTTATACAGCAATCAGTGCTATACAAATGCACTGATTCCTCTGTAAATGACACTGGCAATGAAGGGGTTAACCACTAGGGGGCTCGGGAGGGGTTAAGTATGTCCTGGGGAGTGTTACTAACTGTGGGGGGGTGTGGCTACATGTGACACGTCACTGATCTCTGCTCCCGATGATCTCCTGTGATCTCTGCTCACAGGACGCAGAGATCACAGTGCGCGCACCACCGGCAGCGCGTACGCAATGGCATGGCGGCAAATTCAAAGGGGCGTACAGGTACGCCCATTTGCCCAGCCGTGCCAGTCTGCCGACATCGGCGTGCACTAGTCGGGAACCGGTAATGTGATACCTACGTAATCATGTGTATAAAAACCTTCAATTGCGTCATAATAAAGCAGAACAGTTATTTGGAAAGATGCTGAGTGTATCTTTTGTGTCTGTTCCCTACTGCGGTAGTTAATAATAATTTGGAACCACTAATCAATATGAGGATAGGAGTTGCCTATCTATAAAATGTCCTGGTCGCTTCTGTGTTTACGGGTTGCATCGTGTGTGCTCCTTTGATCTTCCACCCTCCGATGTTCCAGATGCCAACACTACGATTTAAAATTTCTCCAAAATCTGGTCCGACATTAATCATGCTATGTCTCGATCTGTGTAGGATTTTAAGAAAATGACTGACAAGAGGCGCTCAAAGGCACCAGGATATAAAGTTGGTGACAAAGTGTGGCTATCATCTAGGAATCTGTCCCTGCATGTTTCATCTAAAAAACTTGGCCAAAAATTCATCGGCCCTATGAAATTATGGAGATTGTTAATCCTGTGGCTTGCAGATAAAAACTTCCCCCTTCCATGCACATTCCAAATGTCTTTCATGATTCTTTGTGGAAACCTGTTCATTCCAGCCTCCAAGTAAATGAACCAGAACCTGTGGACGTGTTGGACAGTCAGGAATATGAAGTGGCATTTATTCTTGATTTCAGACGAGTGCGCAATTCCTTACTATATCTCGATCATTGGAAATGTTTCAGCCCAGAGGATCGATCTTGGGTCCCAGCTCATGATCTTCATGCTGACCGACTTAAGAAGAAGTTCCATCTTCATTTGCCAAGTAAGCCTGGGGGTGCAGGAGCAACCTCTCAAGAAAAGGGGGGTACTGTCAGTACTAGGATCCCTTTAGGACCCAGTAGAACTCACCTGACACAGCCTTTGCCTGGGAAACAACAGTGATTGGCCAGCTAACCTTTAAATCACCTGTATCAGCACACAATCAATGCTCATGATACAGTTGCTTACCTTTGAAAGCTATTGCTTGAACCAGCTGACATCGGCTCTGTATATTTCGTGCATGACCCAGCTAGTTTTGACCCTGCTTGCTCGCTTCTGATTCGGTACCATTTGGACTCTAATCTACCTGTGTATGACCCAGCTTGCCTAGACTACGCTTGCCTGATTCTACTGTAGTGCCTTCATCTGTAGCATTGAACTACAAGGTCCAGCCAACACCTACATTCATCTGCAGCGGTGAATTACAGGTCCCAGCTGACCTGCTCTGCTTAGACCTGCTCATGGTATGTGCTCTTGTTCCTTGAACTCTTTGCATAATCAGTACACCTGAACTGTTACCTGTTATTTACTCCTAGGCTGACAATAAGCCCTTATACTGAAATAAACGTGCATATTACCTAGTAAGAAAACAAATTTGATTTCATCTTTCATATTTACATGTACTGTAGCTTACTATGCATATGTGCAATATCATAGTTATACCTTGACTCAAGCACATGCAGTATCTCGGGGTTATTTGTAAGTCCTTCTGATGACAGAAAAACGTAAGGAATTTGAATGTGTAACAGGAGCTCGTTCTCACGGTATGTTGAGGTCTCTTCAAAAAAAAAAAAAAATTAGCACAACAATAAGTTAGCATTATGAAAAAATCATGAATAAAACATTCTATAATCTTGTAAGACATATCCAATGTAGTCTTGCAGCACTAGTGTCATTGGTTTGAATTTAATTATGGCTATAGGAAAAAGACTGCCTAATGCCCTGTACACACGGCCGGTTTTCCCATCGGAATAAACTCTGAAGGTTTTTCTGACAGAATTCCACTCAAGCTCTCTTGCATACACACGGTCACACCAAATTCCGACTGTCCAGATCACAGTGATGTACAACACGTACGACGGGACTAGAAAAAGGAAGTTCAATAGCCAGTGCGCCACCCTTTGTGCTCCTTCTGCTAATCTCGTGTTTATCTCGTGTTAGTAGAAGTTTGGTGAGAGACGATTCACGCTTTTCAGACTCGTGCTTTTCAGATCGTTTTACTGTTGTTCAGTTTGTGCTTGTGGGGTTTGTATGTGTTGTTCACTGCATGTAGTCAGTTCGTATCTGTTTTTCAGTGTGTTCTTGTCTGCTCGTTTCTGATTTTCAGCTTGCTCTTCACAGGCCTTGCTGTTCTTCAGTGCGCTCTGTTAGTTCGTTCTGAGTAGCCGACCATTTTGAAGCCATGTTGCGGGTACGTACTCGTCATAGAGTCCGGGCTGTGTGGGGGCTTAGTGTTGGGGTTTTTACTTGGATCCAAGCCCAGTCCATGAACAGGTTGGACAGGAGTTCATGGACCAAGAATTGGTTGCTCCAGCCTGACCAATTTTCTCATATGCCTTTGCTGCGTGAGATCCAGGAGAATAACCCTGATGATTTCAGGAATTTTCTCTGGATGACGGACCCCGTTTTTCACCATCTGTTGGCTTTGCTGTCCCCTTATATTATGAAGCAGGACACTTGCATGCGGCAAGCCATCACTCCGGAGCAGAGGCTAGTCGCGACGTTGCGGTACTTGGCGACGGGGAGAAGTCTCCAGGACCTCAAGTTCTCGACAGGCATCCCCCCCCAGGCTCTGGGGATCATTATCCCAGAGACCTCTTCTGCCATTATTCAGGTCCTGCAGAAGGACTATATTAGGGTAAGTTTTCTCCTTTAACATCACATTCTATGTATTTAAAGTATGCTAATGTATTGTATTTCTTTCATCATTCCCTAATTACCATGATTGTAATATGCTGTGAATGTCCCCTTTGTGCCCATGCATGCTGGAAGCTTTTAATGCTCCTTTTTTGTCCTTCATGCATATTTGCCTTCACTAACCTCCCCAGCATGCTATCATGGGCCCATATACACCTAGCCTAGTCACTTAACAATGTATTTTCTCAGCTCCATTGTAGTGCTTTACCTTAAACACCCCCTAAAATGTGTCCAAATGTTATTTGTGTCCTTAAATTCAGGCAGAGTGCAAGAGGCTTTTTTTGGGTCCCAAACTCAGCTTGAACCCTCCCCCCCTAAAAGTTTTACAATGGGCCATCAGAGGGGGTGAGCAGACTGTGGCCTTCCATTTTTCCCAACTGTGGAGGGGCAATCGATGGTTAACACGTCCACATTGTGCCACCACCCCATTCAGGGTCTTACTATTACAATTATAAGGGTTTTAATAGTAAAGTGTTGATGGCGGTGGTGTCGGCACAATATGAGTTCCTCTATGTGGACGTAGGGAAGAATGGCCGGATGTCGGATGGAGGAGTCTTCGCCCAGACAGAGTATTCCCGATGTCTCCAGACTGGTGGCCTGGCATTGCCACCTGCTGCAGACAATGTTGAAGGACTCCCGTTCATCTTTATTGCTTTATTGCATTTGGTCTGGGCGAGCACCTGATGAGGCCATTCCCCAGAGAACCCTCACCCCGGAGAGGAGAGTTTTTAACTACCGGCTGGCCGGAGCCCGAAGAGTCGTTGAGAATGACTTTGGGATAATGGCCAGCTGGTTCCGCCTGTTTCTGACAGCAATACATATGGCGGACTACAAAATTAACCACATCATATTATCCTGCTGCATATTGCACAACTTTTTTACAGAAAAATGCTCAAAATTATCTTGCCTCCGTTGGGCCTGAGGCCAGACTTCCTTCTAATCCCCTGACGGGCCTGGATACTAGCTGTCCTGGCTTGGCACCCCAAAGCGCCCATGAAGTTCGCCAGCAATATGTCAATTATTTTACGGGTAGGGGGGCCTTTGCTATGCCAAACAATGTCTAAATAATTTTTTAATAAAAAAAAAATTATCTGATAAAATCTTGAAATTTCTTTATTGCTTGTGTTTCTTTTTAGCCGTCTCCTAGGTTCTCCTAGTGCACTTGTAGTGCCAAGTGTATTTTCCTTTAGTAAATAACCCGCATTGTCACTGTAAAACACAAAATTACTTAAAAAACTGGTATTGAGCATTGAAAGAAGAAGCCACACATTGTTGATTAGCAAACTTTTTACTCTGTGTACATTCACATGTGCGTTATAATTTTTTTTTTTTTTTAATAAAACATGTTTTTTTTCTCACGTTTTTTACAATATTTTTTTTTTTTTGTATAAATAGGCATGTTTCAAAACATAACATACACAACTCTGGAACTTACAAAGTTCAACGTAGAAAAACTGAATGCAATAGCAGACATTTTAGTATATCCAAAATGTGTTGATCTTGCCTTCAACAGATGGGGTGATGTCACCCCTGTAAAAGCCAAATTTTGAAGATGCACACAATTTGGGAGTCAAAATGGGTATTTCCCTCCTGATCCCATGCCTAATGTCAACATGTGCTATCTCCCATCATGGGGGATCAATGGACGTGTTTTGAGGGTGCAACCCCTTCCTCTCACCTACTAGAGTTACGAGGAAGGGGTTGCACCCACAAAACTCGTACATTGATATCCCCTGATGGCAGATAGCACATGTTGACACACCGTGTGCATCTTCAGAATTTGGCTTTTAAAATGTAAAAAAAAATATTTTAGTTTAGTCCAAAAAATGTTAAAATGGTGGCATTTTGAAGACATTTAGATTCTCCCCAACACATCAATCATGTTCTTCATTTGTTGTTCAAGAACATTGAGTTTATACCTTATGATGTCTATTTCACGATTCCACACCATGATGTCCTGGATTAGGATTTTGGCACTTGCACTTGGGAAATGTTGAGCTTGCTCTTCCACAACCAGCACATCACCTAAAAATGTTAGTAAAAACATGTATTATAAATATGCAGGCATACATATATTACCTGAAGCTGGGGTGTCAGACACTCACCTGTTGTGGTAACAATTTCGCCCACTGTCAGGGGAATAATTCCTCCAGACGCTTTGGCCGTGTTCCTACGCACATGCGCGGCGGAACAGCGCTCTGGCGCCTGCGCATTCGCGGGTCTGGCGCTTCGACGCACGCGCATGCGCACTGGCGCACGCCCGAAATGATCCTTTCAGCTGGCCTATATAAAGGGCTCTGGTACTCAGACAAATTGCTGGTTCGTCTTCAGCTTCTTGTTTTGAAAACTTGATCTTGTCTCCTGTGCCTGTTTACCCGTTGTGACCCGGATTGCTACCTGACTACTCTACTCTTCTCCTGGACCTGACCTCGGCTTGTTTAAACAAATCCCCAATGATCTCCTGTGTTTGACCCTCTGCTTGTGACCTGGATTGTCTCCTGTCTCCTTGCCTCGACCTCCTGCCTGTAACCCGGACTTGCGTTGTGTCTTCCTGACACCATCCTTCAGCCTGCAGTTGTTTTGCTGACTCTGGTGTTTGACCCTCAGCCTGGCTCTGGACTTTGTTCTCTTCCAGTTAAGAACTCCTGTTACCAGTTCCTGCACAGCAGCTCCTCCCTTCAAGGTCCTCCACGCAAGTCCTCTATGGTCCATTGGGTACCCTGTGCCTCTTTGTGCCATTCACCTCCTGTACCACCTCCAGGGGGCGGACTGCGCTTAGTTGCAAGGGTGAACCGCTCTTGGCATCTCAGTAAGTACTTTCCTGACAGTACGAACCAGCCATGTCAGAGGCCGACAGAGCGCGTTCCCCGCTTGAGATCCTATGTCAGCAAGTCTCTACACTCACCGATGCAGTTCAGAAGTTGCAAGAGGGATACACCCAAATTGACAATCGTCTTCAACAACTCTCTGGGGCACCCCCATTAGCAGCCACAGCTCCTGCTCCTCCCAGTGGGGCCTCTTCTCAAGTATCACCCAACCCTACAGTGATTATGGCTTCCCCCTTCAAAAACGCTTGTTCTCTGTACTTAGCTCTGCAACCCAGGACCTTTTCGTCTGAAGTAGTCAAGGTCGGCTTTATCATTTCCCTCTTAGCCGATGAACCCCAAGCTTGGGCCCATAGCTTGAAGGAACAGAGGAGCCCTGTGTTGAATTCAATAGATACCTTCTTTGAAAGTATGGCACAGCTTTACGATGATCCCCAGCACATGGCTACGGCTGAGGCAACGCTACACAATCTATCCCAAGGGCGAAGGCCGGTAGAGGACTATACTGTGGAGTTCCAGAAATGGTCAGCCGATACCGGCTGGAATGAACCTGCCCTTAAGTACCAGTTCCGTCAGGGGCTGTCTGAAACCCTGAAAGATGAACTGGCCAGGATTGAGACCCCTGACACTCTGGAGGATTTGATCCAAGCAGCCACCAAACTGGATCGGCGTATGTGGGAGCGACGCTCAGAATGCTTCCAGGCTCTTTGTCCCAGCTGAATGCTCCCCAAACCAACTCCCATCCATCCATCCTACCCGGTTCCTCCAGTCTCCATCACTCCTGAGGTTGAGCCTATGCAATTAGGACTAGTCCGTGCTCCTCTTACCCCGGAAGAAAGATTACGTAGGCGGGTAACCTGCGCCTTTACTGGGGGGGTTCTGGACATTTCCTTCGTTCCTGTCCTGTGAGACCCAGTAAGTCTTACCCTTGATCTGCCTTAAATTATCAAGTCTCCGGTATTTCACAGACTTACGTTACCCTCTTTGTCTCCTTACAGTTGACGGGAAAGGAAACTCGCCTGCTGGCCATAGTTGATTCTGGAGCTTGCAGTTGCTTCCTGGATGCTTCATTAGCTGCAAGATTAAACATCCCTCTGTTGACAAAGAACCAAAGCCTCCAGGTACACCTAGCTGATGGGTCTCTTCACCGTTCTGGACTTATCACTCAGGAAACCAGACCCATCCTTACCACCACGGACTCCGGTCACCAGGAGTTCCTACGCTTTGACATTATTCCTTCCCCTATGTTTCCCATCATCTTGGGGCTTCCCTGGCTACAGGCTCATGAAGCGCAGATTAATTGGTATAAGAAAGAAGTCTCCTTTTTCTCCCAATACTGTTCTCAACACTGCCTCCTTCCAGCACCAGCCTCTTGCTCAACCATAGTACCAATACCTGATAATCTTCTACATGTACCTCCAGTCTATCTGGAATTCAAGGATGTCTTTGATAAACAGGCCGACCGTCTACCACCTCTTCGGTCTTATGACTGCCCTATAGACCTTTTGCCCGGCTCAGAAATTCCTTTTGGCCGCATCTTTCCCTTGTCCAAGACAGAATTAAAGGCTCTCAAAACCTACATAGATGAAAATCTTGAGAAAGGATTTATTCGTCCCTCCTCATCACCGGCTGGAGCCGGTATCTTCTTCGTAGAGAAAAAAGATGGCTCTTTCAGACCATGCATTGATTATAGGGAGCTAAACAAGATCACCATTAAAAACCGATACCCGCTTCCTCTCATCCTAGAGTAGTTTCAACGTTTTCAATCCGCTCGGATCTTCTCCAAGTTAGACCTTTGTGGTTCCTACAACCTTGTACGAATTTGAGATGGCGATGAATGGAAGACCGCCTTCAGGTCCAGGTTCGGGCACTACGAGTACCTGGTAATGCTGTTTGGGCTCTGCAACGCCCCGGCTACTTTTCAACACCTAGTAAATGACATTTTCCAAGAATATCTTGATGACTTCCTAGTCATTTACCTGGATGACATCCTCATTTTTTCTGCCACCTTGGAGCTACACCAGACACATGTCAAACAGGTCCTGGCAATCCTCAGGAGACAAAAATTATACCTCAATGCAGAAAAATGTGAATTTGAAAAGACAGCTGTGCAATTCTTGGGATTTATCATCTCCACCAACGGGGTCACAATGGACCTCCAGAAGGTCAAGGCAATCCAGGAGTGGCCGGCTACTGTGGATAAAAAAGGAGTTCAACGATTTATAGGTTTCTCAAATTTTTACTGGAGGTTTATCGCGGGCTCCTCAGCTATTGTAGCTCCCATCACCCAACTCACACACCAACATAACCGTTTCCAATGGTCTTCAGAAGCACAGGAAGCTTTCATTAAGTTAAAGGCCCTATTCTCATGTGCACCAGTCTTGCGACACCCAGATCCTGCCCTGCCATTTATACTGGAAGTTGATGCTTCAGAAACAGCTACTGGGGCCATCCTTTCTCAAAGACAAGGCCCCAAGGCCCTCCTGCATCCCGTAGCCTTTGCATCCCGGAAATTAAGTCCACCGGAAAAGAATTATGACGTAGGCGATAGGGAGTTGTTGGTCATCAAGTTTGCTCTGGAAGAATGGAGATACTTGCTAGAAGGGGCATCTCATCCTGTCATGATCTTCACGATCATAAAAATCTGGAGTATCTCAGGACAGCAAAACGTTTAAAACCCAGACAGGCCCAATGGGCCCTCTTCTTCTCCAGATTTAATTTCCATATTTCTTACAGACCCGATCCAAAGAATGGAAAAGCGGACGCACTCTTGTCTCCACAAAATTTTTTCTTGGTCACTCAAGCTGACTTAATAACCTCCATTAAATCAGCATCTAGTCAATGTTCTGATCCTGACATATCCTCTTTGGAGAAACATGATGACTTACTCTGGTCCCACTAAAAAATGTTTGTCCCGCTGGAGTCAAGGCCTCTAGCTTTAAGAACCTTACATGACCATAAACTGGCAGGCCACTTCGGGACACACAAGACTACTGAATTAATTTCTCGCTCTTTTTGGTGGCTGGGTTGGAGACAGGACTGTAAGAATTATGTTGCCTCCTGCATTCCATGCCAACGCAGTAAGGGTCCAAATAATAAATCTTGGGGTCTACTAAAACCTTTGTCCATTCCTGAATGGCCATGGGCAGAAATCTCCATGGATTTTATCGTGGACCTACCTCCCTCAGGGGGGGTTCACCACCATTCTTGTTATCGTTGACACTTCCTGCCCATGGTGGGTACTCCCTCTGCTTCTGCTACAGCCAACGTGTTCTTTAAAGAAATTATTAGACTACATGGTGTACCTGTGAGCATCACCTCAGACAGAGGTGTCCAATTCACTTCTAAGTTTTGGAAGGAATTATGTAAACCTCTGGAAATAAAGGTCTGTCTCTCCTCTGCATACCATCCCCAAAGCAATGGCCAGACGGAGAGAACGAATCAAACCCTGGAACAGTATCTCCGATGTTTTTGTTCTGACTCCCAAGATGACTGGTCCATTCTACTACCGTACGCGGAGTTTGCGTATAATAATTCCATCCATACTGCCACCAAACACCTTTTTGGTCTAACTTTGGTTTCCATCCCTCTTTCCTTCCAGATTCGGTTCCTAGGTTGTCTGTCCCTGCGGTACAAGACCGAGTAGCTTCCATCCAGCTGAACTTCCGGAGAATCCAGGAAGCCATGCAGAAAGCCCAGGAGGATTACCAAAAACATTACAACAAGGGAAGGAAGGAGAATCCAGCCTTTAAGGTAGGTGAAGAAGTTTGGCTGTCAGCCATTAATCTCAGGTTGCCAATTCCCTCATGGAAACTAGGACCTAAGTTCATAGGTCCCTTCAAGATCAAGAGGGTGGTCAATCCTGTGGCCTTTGAACTAGTCTTACCTAATTCTTATAAAGTGCATCCAGTATTCCATGCATCTCTCCTGAAGCCTGTTGTTCCCAGTCCTTTTCCCGACAGGGAAGAACCACCTCCTCCACCAGTCATGATAGACGGGGAAAGTGAATTTGAAGTGGAAGAAATCTTAAGTTGCAGGAAAAAGGGAAGACAACTCCAGTACTTGATTAAGTGGAAGGGGTATCCCCCTGAAGGTAATTCTTGGGAACCTTTCAAAAATTTACATGCCCCACATCTGATCCAGGCCTTTCATCGAGAAGATCCAGAGCTAATGTCTAGTTTGGGTATCCAGAGGCAACCCCTCGGGGGGGCACTGTCAGGGGAATAATTCCTCCAGACGCTTTGGCCGTGTTCCTGCGCACATGCACGGCGGAATGGCGCTCCGGCGCATGCGCATTCGCGGTCCGGCGCATGCGCACGCCCAACGTGATCCTTTCAGCTGGCCTATAAAAAGGGCTCTGGTACTCAGACAAATTGCTGGTTCGTTTTCAGCTTCCTGTTTTGAAAACTTGATCTTGTCTCCTGTTGTTTTGCTGACTCTGGTGTTTGACCCTCAGCCTGGCTCTGGACTTTCTCTTTGTTCTCTTCCAGTTAAGAACTCCTGTTACCAGTTCCTGCACAGCGGCTCCTCCCCTTAAGGTCCTCCACGCAAGTCCTCTACGGTCCATTGGGTAGCCTGTGTCTCTTTGTGGCATTCGTCTCCTTTACCACCTCCAGGGGGCGGACTGCGCTTAGTTGCAAGGGTGAACCTCTCTTGGCATCTTGGCCTCGGTAAGTACTTTCCTGACACCCACTTCCTCCACCTCTCCTTCCTCCAGATCCTCGGGGTGTGGTGTTGTGCTGAGTTCCTCTTCTTTCTGAGGTGTGGTGTTCCTGGTGTCCTCCGAGTCTTTGCTCCCCTATGAGAATGAAACAAAAGGTATACTTAGCACACAGATATTTGAGTCCAGAAATAGGAATATGAAACATTGCTGGGAAGTGGGGTACAATTGTCTGTTTTGGCAGAGTTCCAAGCTGAAGACATGATTGTTTACCTTACCAAAGCTGGAATACTTACTTTTTGTGACAATTTTCACACATGGAGACGCCCCAAGTATTCACTGGAGTACCTGTGTGGGACACCCTAAAAAGTTTGTTCTTGTGTCCCACACTAGTGCTCCTGAGTCCAAATGTGTAAACAGCTGCTGAGTGTCCTCTCCTTACATTACACGGAATCAAGCTTGCATTTCATTCTAGTTACAAACACATCTAGACAGCAATGAACAAAACTTATTTTTATAGAAATAGGCATGACCAAATGTATTTAACCTGTATCTGCCCAAAACATTGTATTTAATGAGTGAACAATGTTTACTATGACCTATTACTTTGCCCACGAACATGAAATTCGCCATTTTAAACTGTACAACAGTAAAGAAAAGCACATGGAGCAGCATGCAAGTAATATTAATAATAGGAACACACGACAAATACTTACTTTTTAGAAGCACTTTCTTGATCCTTCTATAATGATCCTGCTCCCTCAGTTTCAGGTCTGACCAGCATTTCCTCAATTGCTCCTTGGATCGTCGTACCCCAAAATTCCTGTGCAGACTCTTCACAACTTTAGTTATGATCTTGGCCTTTCTCATATTTGGGTTTAGGTACGGTCCATGCTTCCCATCATAGTTGTTCCTCCTCAAGATGTCCACCATCTCCACCATCTCTACAAAGGCCATATTTGAGGCCTTAAATCTTCTCCTCCGGGATCGGAACATTTTGGGGGCTGGGCTTTCCTCCTCCTCGTTACTGGAATTAACATACACCTGCTGTGTCTCCGCCATGTCGCTCCTACTACGCGCCGAACGAGAAGGGGCGGGGAATAGACTAGAAAGAAAGTCAGGGGTAGGCAACGCGAGCGGAGTTTCATTCATGCGCAGTGTATATCAAGCTAACACACATGTGTCGTACCTACGTTCTGTGTGTGGAGGAAGGAGGAATGGTAGTGGCGAGTGTCCTAAACGATAGAAAAATTTTAACTTGGCCCATTAGTGGCCTATACTGCTTCAAGATTGAGGCCTATATTGGGATAAGATTATGAAAGTTTAGGCTGACATTAGTTTTTTTGTCTTGTGTATTGTCTTACAGCAAATATAAATCACTTTAAGGACCCAGAATTCATGGCCAGTTTCATAGACAGGTATAGGGAGATGAGGAATTTGTGGGAGGTGAAACACAGCTTATATTATAATAAACAAGCTAGGAGGTCAACGCTGAAGAAACTTCTGGACTTTGTGAAGACTTGGGTCCCTGATGCAACCATCGTGTTCTTGGAAAAGAAAATTGGGATCTTGAGGAACATGTATAAGAAGGAGCATAATAAGATCCAGAGATCACTCAAATCCAGAGCAGCAGCAGCTCAAGTGTATGTACCCAGGCTGTGGTACTTCAACAAACTGCGGTTTCTGGACGACCAGCTTGAAGCCAGGGAATCACTTTCTACCCTTCCATGCAGCCTTTCCTCCACCCTTCCCTCAACCCCAGCAGAG
This sequence comes from Aquarana catesbeiana, assembly GCF_042186555.1. Classification (NCBI taxonomy): domain Eukaryota; kingdom Metazoa; phylum Chordata; class Amphibia; order Anura; family Ranidae; genus Aquarana; species Aquarana catesbeiana. The sequence continues at coordinate 477,917,322 of NC_133324.1, read as the reverse complement.
GCTGACGAGGACCAACCTGGGCCTTCCATCCTGGAAGAAGCAGATGCAAACAGCTGGAGTCAGGTATATTATTTTTATATATATTTGTTACCCTGAAAAATCTATATTTAAGATTTTTCATATCTCATAGATATGAGGTGGGTTAAATAAGAGTTCTTTTTGACGAAGAGTGAAAGCTTAAAATATAACAACATTTATTAGGAAGCAGTTGGAAGTCTAGCTAATACACAATCATCTGTCTATCGCCTTACACCAAGGAAGAAAATATTAGGTTGAAATAAAGTATTTACATTAAGGAATACAGGGTATATTCCTCAATACAGTAATCTACACACATATTTAGTTACAAGTAAAAGGGCATTCCTTTCCCATAATTACCCATCCTTACCAAAGCTCCTTTCAGCTTGCTGGTCATCAGAGAGAGAGACCCTAGCTCCCCCTTGCCTCTGAGTATATCAAACCAAGCTGATGTCTCATTGGTTGGCCTAGCTTGGATCATGATTGGAGGGCTTACTCCATAAGTCGGCCCCCTTTCATGCAAATCCTTGTGACTATGTTGGCCAAGTGTGTCAATTGTATTTCCCCAGGAAGTTAGGTCCATTGCATATCCCAGCATGGCACTCTTTCAAAGGAGTAGGTGTAGAACAATGGAATTGGCTCTCCCTTGTTTGCATATACAAGCCTTGGGCCTTGGGCCTTTGCTCTTAGCAAAAACTTAAATGAAACCCTTTTTGAAATATATTCATTATTACCATATTTTACAGTTATTAATGGAGATTTCACACAAACTTATAAGGCAACAGATGGCCCCTTGTGGCCAGTTGAGAATATGAGACTCGGCCACACCTAGAATAATGGTTTATGTGCAATCTCCTTTAATATTTGGCACTTTCGGCTTTACCCTCTGAAATGAAATAAAACTCTTTGAGAAGAAAAAAAAAAACTTTTAAACTCTCCATCTCTACAGTTCACACTTCTGGATCCCAGTATTGGTAGTCATCACTTGTTCTGGATGTCATAAGTCCAAAATAGAAATCATGAGAAACAGCACCAAAACAATAAGGAAAAAAAAAAAACAAAAAAAAAACAACAACATGAGGATCCTTGTTCTCAACAGTCCAATAATAACAATAGTCCGATAATAGCAGTACGAAAGTCCATAAGGCGAATCTGGTCCTGTTGCCCTTGCTTCTGGGACGGCCTTCACTGGTGATTCCAATTGGATACAGCATACAATAATAGCCTGGGGACCAGCTTTTCCTGGCTTTCTAAGATTATACTTTATTAATGTGGACAAAGGTAGAGAAAGAAAAACACAAGTACATTTAAAACATATGCATTCAACTGAATGCTTGCCTGGTAAGTCTGAGCCGTAAGGACCTTTGATTAGAATTGTCATAGATATACTGCGACATACTAATGAGACCCCTTTCCCAGTGACATGTGTAACAATTTGAATGGTTACGCCCTTCAGCCAGGTGTCTGATTTTCATCCCCCCATCTTTCTTCCTCCATTGTCATATGCCTGCAAGTACCTCTGCCCCACCTTCTGTGGAATACCACGTTGCGTGTGCGTGTATGACCCTTCACGTGTTCCGGGGAGTTTAGTTGCCATCGCAACTCACCACTAACTCCTTTTACTGGAACTGTGTTCCATTCAACCTTGGCTGGTGCCAAACCTTTGGCTACCATGTGTAGCTACTGTATGAGTCCTGCCTTTAGCAGGCTACGGAAGAGGTCATCACCTTAAGAGTTTTCCGTGCAGATTAGGCAGTGTTGCCTACGCAGACAAAAATAACTTGATTTCAGAATACGGATAAGTGTGATGTCATCAGTCACTAGTGGCTTCAGGAACAATCAAACTAAATTACTCTTAAGTACAATTGTACTATACTCCCTGCTATTTGCCAATCACTATGAGTCTCACCAGTCCCAGTATATCTATATGATATTCACGCAATGCTCTTTGAACTTGATTATGGCACAAAAAGAAAACTGACCAAAAAAAAAAATTGATCCATGACCACATATGATGACTGCCCAATATTAGAACTGTAGAGAGGGTTGTATGTCACATATACAAAGAAAATAGTCACATGACTGTTGCTAACACCCAGTTGTTACTGTCATATTTGGTAATAGCTACAATCACATACATTTATATAACAATTATCCAATGTCGAAAGAGAGAAGAAAAACTTTGGAACTTGGTCCATCCCCAAAATGCTATAGGGAAGCTTTAATATTCTATATCAACATTTCTAACCATTTTAAATGTTCTCCATTTAATGTTCCCCCTACTCCCCTCTTTTTTTCTTTTCTTTATTTTATTCATTTATTTCACCCTGGTGACACCAAACTCAAGAATCACAATAAAAAAAAATAAAAAAATAAATAAATAAATAAAAATAAAGGTACTATAGGAAAGAAAGAAAAATAGTAAACATTAAAAAAAAAGAATTAATAAAAAAAATTAAAAATCTTTCTTCCCCCCTTTGTTTTTTTTTTGTAAACAAAAAAAAAAATTACCGTTAAGAGAAAAAAAAAAAAGAATAAAAATGAGAGAAAAAAAATGTAACAAATTAAAAAAAAATTGAATCTGTATTCTGTCAAAAAAAAACATTGAAACTGCCTTCAAACATTGTAGCTATTCACAAGGCAACCCCCTCTGTCGGTGGTGATTAACATATTAATTGACTCTCAGTGCAAATCTATTTGCAATTCAATCAGGCCACAAGAACTTGTATTACAGAGAGCAGGATCTCTGTTAAAAAAAAAAGTTTAAATGTTTTTCTTTTTAGAATTTAGTTGGGCCTGACTGCAATTAATTGGATTCAAGGCTTCTCCTTAAAACAAAAAAAAAATAAAAATTATGTTTCAAGGTCCTCTGTGTTTCAAAGTACTTTGTCCAGTCTGGGTCCAATCATTTGTCCTTGTCTGTGTATGTCTCCTAAAATACAAAACTCAAAAATTAATAACACCTCACTGTACCTCTCTGAGAGGTTCATAATGGACTAAACTAGTAGTGGATGATTGGAACAGACTTTCAGCTGAGATAATGCGTCCATCCACAGTAAGTACAGTCGAAAATGTACAGACACACCCACACATCTGTACTCTGACAAACAAAAAGTTATAGGAAAACCTGGTGTGTTTGTAAGAACTTAAAGTTTAAGAAGACAACCTGTAGACATAAAACCTTTACACATATTAACAGCACATGCGTTAATTTGGAAGGAAAAACAAAACATCAGACCTACTGAATCCATAAGATGCCACAAAGGTGCAAAGCAATGCATTGTTATGTATTTTCCATGTATCAGAGTGAATGAAACTTCACTCTAAGCCACAGGAAAGGAAAAATTATCAAAACAAAATCCCTACTCAGAGTTATAGTGATCGAGATCTCTTATCTGTGCACAGGTTATTTATTCGCGAATACATATAAACTTGTAAAAAAAAAATAGTATTAATTTAAACTGGTACCAGTATTGAACTCATTACAAACGAGAAAAAAAATTATTAAAATAATCATAAACATTACAAAGCATGCGCATTAGTGTGATCACACTTATTGATGGCCATAAAAACAATGTACACCCCTACAAAAAAAAAAATCTTTCTTTACACATGGACAGTTCATACCCATGCATTCCATCACTCAGACACACACATTCATTTAGATTGAACCCATACATTGTGGATAAAGCTTTGTTAATTACAAATGAAAAGCTAGGAGTTTCAGGCCTCTGGGAGAATACAAAGGAAAGAAGAGAGAGAAAGAAAAACCAACACAATGGACTGTTACACCTTACCTTTGTTAGGCGCGTATTTTACGCATATGTACAGCAACCTACAATACAGCTGCTTTATATGTACATTTATTTTCAGGAACTCACTTAACCTGAAAAAAACTTGTAGAAAACAGTTATTAACTCTATCCCCCTCTTTTTTCTCTTTAACTTTATTTAAAGCAAACAATACCTCATTCATACGTGTATATTGGTAAATGGTCCATAACATTCCTGTCTGGATATAGTGACACTTAAATGCCATAGAACTCTATAACATAACTTATATATTGTATTGCCACCCCGGCTTTAGTGTAGTGGTTTGTTTCTCGATGGACAAATTACTCCCTCCATTTTTCCAATTCAAGGAGTCAATAACATTTCTTTTAAAGGATTGGAATTCTTTCACAAACTCATCCCGTTCCTGTTTAATTTGCTTAATCTCCTGCTGTAAAGCCTCATTTTCGGCTTTAATAGTTGAGGAAGGGATGTATGAATTTGCATTTTCATATTTCCTAGGCCCTTCACCCCAGCGCGGTGAGTATACTTCCACATCACGCCTCTTGGTTGTATATTGCTTGTGTTTAAATAACTTTTTCCCAGAAGACAAACAAAACTGCGAAATATGCCCCCATAACCCACACGTGTAGCACTTTACCTTTTGTAAAGTATTAAAGCATCTCTTAACAACTGGTGTGGTTTTAGGCCGAGAATATTCCATGGCTCCAACTTGATTAACCACATTTCCTGTCTTCCTAGGAGGTCTAGGGGTATTTACAAAAGAGCTCTCACCTTTTAATGAGTTGTTGAAATTAACAACTTCTCCAGGAGGAGATAACTTCCTGTTGTCTCTAGAAATACTCAACCTGGTTGCATTACAATCTATGGTATGTGTAGATTGCACACGCTGCCCTGGGCTGGAAGATGCCTTAACCTGGCCACTAGGCCTTCGCCCATCTAAGAGCTCACAGCTCTGTTGTACATTGGTTGTGTGTGGAATGTGTTCATTAGTTTTAATTTTGTGAGTGAAAGCAGCCACACTCCTGAGGGTTTTTACTGGTTGAATTGGATATACCTCTGAAATCCCCTCATTTCCTTTACTATCAAACCCCAAACGTGTTTGATTTCCTTCAGGAGAGGAGAGGGTCTGGATCCTACCCATGATGGGGAACTTGTTTTGCTCCTCATTTGTGGATAGCTGGCCCCCATTGTTTAGTGGGTTTGTGACCATGGTGCATTCTCGATTTTCCTGTGGCTCCGCGATTTCTCCCATCGCCACAGGAAAAGTAGAATTAGGACCCATATCTTCACCTCCCCAGTACTTTTCATATTCCTCTGTGTCCCCTATTTTATAGGCACAAGTAGGTGCCGTAGCATTAGCATGTTCACATCTGCTAGCCCCAGCCACCTGTCCTTTGAGAATTGAAATTGTTTGTAGCAACTGTGACTCTGTTTGTGTGCACTGTGTGTGATCTATAAATTTTCCTTTCTTAGTTTCATGTAACTGATTTTGGATCACTTTATATGCAGTAATTATGTGGTCCAGTTCAGTCTCCACTTTGGTTAGCCTGTTTTTATATTGTACCACTTCTTTTTGAGCCAATTTGTACTTTTTAACATTTTCCTCCTGTGAGGCATTAACCATTTGATTAAGGGTAGTTAAGGTTTGTACTTGGTTATGTAAAGCTGTATTCTCCTTTTCCCTCTTAGAAATTGTACTATTTTTATTATAGACTATATCTTCTAATTGCTGTATTTTAGCATTCATAGCCATGCAAGCCGAATACATGCCTGCTACAGCTAAACTTTTGAGCTTTTTATCCTTTTTGGTTGTTTTAAATTGTTCTTCAAATAACTCTTGGACATAGTCCCAAGGCGAACCTTGTAATCTAGCATCACATGCAAATTCATTGCTCTTATATTTAAGAGTATAACTTGCTACAAACTTTTCTAGAGAGGACATGGCTGCCATTATCAACAAATAATATGCACAATTTGTAAGCTAGATTAAGTTAAATGTTCCCCTGTACTATACAGTCACTATAGAAGGAGGGAAAAAACAATAAACAGAAACTCCAATAGAATAAAAATTCTGAAAATACAGTAAAGTGTAGAAAATAAAAGATATTTTCAGCTCTCAATAACACAATCTTTCAGCTTAGTGGAGACACCCTCACTAGCCTGTAGCCTACACACAATAGACTGTAGTTTACCTTGTCTGGGCCTACACCCGCAAAACAATAGACCCGGGGGATAAAGGTAACAATAGTAAAGCCACCAGGATCAAATAGGGTGGGTAGCCCTCTAGGTTTACAATAGAAAGGTAAACACAGCCGTGTTTACACCAATGTTAAACCAAATTCAGTTTAAAAAAAAAAAAAAATCTACCACAAACTCAGATTATCAAATAATTTTGGATAGGGTTTATCCTTAACAAAAAAAAATTTCAAGGTATAATACAGTATGCTAGAGGCACCTTATACCCTATAATAATAATCTTTATCAAATATTAGCTTTAGTAACAAGACGTCCACCGTTTTGTACTTTAACTCACGCCAATGAAAATATTACTGCTTGTAAATTCTCACAGCTAAAAAAAACAAACAAATAAACCAAACTACTCTCTTGTAGCTCATTTCCAATGTCCTTCACACAATACTATGCCTTTAGTGGACACACCATTTAAATTAAAAACAAAAATCTGTTGATCCTTTTCAACAAAACTAAGACCACCCTCAATCGGTGTCTTTCCAATGAAACACATGTACTCACCATGCAGCACACTCAAACCCTGGTTAGATAGAGAGCAATGAAGCTTGGTGAGCCCAAAAGAAACAAAAACAAAACAAAAAAAAAATTTTTCCCGCTCTGTACTTCCTCCCCATTACATTTAATCCGGATTATAATGGTACATCCAAAGTACTTTTTTTCAAGTATAATTACGGGATATTAAGCAAAACAAAATATGTGGTGTATCCTCCCTCCTTTTTAGAGTTCATCTAATACCCACTAATAAAACAACCAATTACCTATATTTTTCCCTAGATAAAATTGTTCTGACCTCCAATTTCCGGGAAAAACTGACTCAGTTTAAATTCCCCCCCAATAACCTTAATCTGCCTTACACAAATCTCGGTATTATATTAAATACTTTCAGTCTTGTAATCTACTCCAGTGGTCGCCATCTGTTACCCTGAAAAATCTATATTTAAGATTTTTCATATCTCATAGATATGAGGTGGGTTAAATAAGAGTTCTTTTTGACGAAGAGTGAAAGCTTAAAATATAACAACATTTATTAGGAAGCAGTTGGAAGTCTAGCTAATACACAATCATCTGTCTATCGCCTTACACCAAGGAAGAAAATATTAGGTTGAAATAAAGTATTTACATTAAGGAATACAGGGTATATTCCTCAATACAGTAATCTACACACATATTTAGTTACAAGTAAAAGGGCATTCCTTTCCCATAATTACCCATCCTTACCAAAGCTCCTTTCAGCTTGCTGGTCATCAGAGAGAGAGACCCTAGCTCCCCCTTGCCTCTGAGTATATCAAACCAAGCTGATGTCTCATTGGTTGGCCTAGCTTGGATCATGATTGGAGGGCTTACTCCATAAGTCGGCCCCCTTTCATGCAAATCCTTGTGACTATGTTGGCCAAGTGTGTCAATTGTATTTCCCCAGGAAGTTAGGTCCATTGCATATCCCAGCATGGCACTCTTTCAAAGGAGTAGGTGTAGAACAATGGAATTGGCTCTCCCTTGTTTGCATATACAAGCCTTGGGCCTTGGGCCTTTGCTCTTAGCAAAAACTTAAATGAAACCCTTTTTGAAATATATTCATTATTACCATATTTTACAGTTATTAATGGAGATTTCACACAAACTTATAAGGCAACATATTTATTGTCCTAATACTAATGATGTTAACTAGATGTACTAATTGATAACAAATCAATGATATAAAAAAAGTGATTTACATATCGACAGCCAGTAGTGGCCAAAAATGTTTGGGACAAGAATGAAAAATGCTGGGGTCAGAATGATAGTCTTTTCTATTTATTAACATTTAATTTGCAAGTCATGAGCTGAAAATTGTGTGTGATGAACCAAAAACTAAAACTATGTCCCTTTTTAATACACAGGATAAGCTCAGCCAGGAGGAGGGTCTGGAAAGTGGCACACAGGAAGAGGCCGTGCCCAGTGTCAGCCAGGAGGTGACCATGCCCACTGTCAGCCAGGAGGTAGGCGGGCCCAGTGTCAGCCAGGAGGTGGGCGGGCCCAGTGGCCTCACCCAATTACAGGTGGCTCCCCTCCGCCTTCAAACTAAAAGGCCCAGGAAGGGGACAATCACGGAGGAGGCAGCACTGGGCCTCATTAGGGAGGCAAGTGATGTCCTCAGAAGCCCCCCCGACGCTGAAGAGGCCTATGGCTGCTATCTAGCCACTAGATTGCAGAAATTGGAGGAGGGCCAACGCCTCCTCTGTGAGGGAATTTTTGCTCAGGCCCTTCAGAAGGGGGCCCATCCTCCTCCTCTTCCTTCTGCCACAAGTCCACCACCAGAGCCCCAGCCTCCAAGGAAGGCTGCAGGGAAGCGTGAAGGGAAGGCTGCAGTGAAGAGAAGAAAGTGATGGCCTGGGTTCAATCTGGTCTGACAGAAGGCGCAGGCTGGTGTAGTACCGCAGCCTGGGGACATATACCGCAGATTTGGCTCCAAATTATATGGACTCCTCAAGCTAACAATTTTATTTTCCACAAACTCGATGTCTGCCCTGGAGGCCAAAAGGCTTCGCAAATTCCAAAAGTTTCTCCAGCGTTGCCCTCCTCTTTATTTTGTTACCCAGAAAATCCTTGCCTATATGCTTTTCTAAAAAAAGGACAGTTTGTTTGTGAGTAGGCAGGTACATTTCAAAAAGACAATGTCAAATTAACAAGGGACACCAACACAAACCAACCTCCTTGAGGTTAATAAAAAATACAAGATAACAATTATTGTGGTAACTTGACACACACAAAAAAAAGGGGGATCACTAGAAAATAATTTTTCAATAATCCAAAAAAGGAGATCTTGATAAAATAAAAAATAAAAAAAAGATGACTATAAAAATTAATTCTAAACATTATTATGGAGATCTGGCTTTAAATAAATAAAAGATTATTCATGAGATCCTGAGAAATAATAAAGAAATACGTTTGTCAGAACTCGTACTTGCTTCAGCGCATGTGTCGTTTTTGGTGCATCGGAACAGCATACAGATGAGCGTTTTTTCCGATAGTAATTTTTTCCGTCGGAAAAATATAAAACATGTTCTCTATCTAAGTCCGTCTGAATTTTCAACGGAAAAAGTCAGATGGGGCATACACACGGTCGTTATATACAATGAAAAGCTCCCTTCGGACTTTTTCTGTTGGAAATTCCGACCATGTGTACGTGGCATTAGCCAATTCTTAGCCAAGAGATTGTGATAAAAAGTCTGTTTCACGTGGCATGTTAAAACATTTTTGATTGAATTTAACACATTATACAGTCATCATTCCTGTGGCTAAGGAGCTCCTGAAAATAACTTAAAGTGGGTAATTTGAGAGGTTTTCTGTACAGAAGTACTTTTGATTATAGCACTTAATTAGCATTAGTAAATGAATTTCCCATAAGCTCCCTCTCATCAAAACTTTATTTTATGGCACAGCTTTAAGGAAATAGATTTTTTTTTTAGCTTCTAATGGCAGTGTTGGTCAACGGTCTCCCTCTTTTTACATTGCTAAATATAATATAGAAACACCAATGGATACCAATAACAGCAATATAATTTAAACATTTGCATCCAATTTCGTTGAATTATTTTTATCAACACATTCACAGTCACTCATCTGGCCCTGCTTTGGTGCTCATTCTTCTTTTTGTGTAAGGGCTGCTGTACGATGCAGTCAGTTTTAACAGCCCTGCAAAACACTGAAATGCGGAAAAAGTAAAGCAAGCATTACCTTTTCGAAAGGCACTGAACCAAACCCTATGGTACTGCTGTGCAATGTGATTTGGTACCTGCATATCCACTGCATTTGTGATGTGCTTTTGGGGTGCAAATAACAACTCAACAACGCACCTGCATGCACATCAGAAGGGCAGCGTGTATACCTGTGGTGTGGGAAACGCGCATAGAGCACACTATTCCAGCACCGCATTTTGGTGTGAACTAGCCCTAACTATTGCATGTTACACAGTTGGTGCCGTAATAAGGCTACCTAAGGACAAATATGTCTTGCCCTAGCAAAGTTCTATTTTCTGATAGTTCCATGTAATACTACTGGAAGTAATGGTGACTTCTTTTTTCTTTTCTTATATTATCTGAGTAGGTGTTCTATTACTTACCCATAACAGAAGGATCTGGCAGTTGGCATTTTAAGGTTATGTGTGGAACATTCAGGTCCTGACACAGCTTTAACCAGACATCAGTGCAGTCATATTCAACAACAAGGGAAAAGTGAGCCCAAGGAAAGTCATTTCCTATGTACTGGGTATTCACTATAGCATATGAATGTTTTCTTAAACTGAAAATAAGAATACAACATATTTTAATTTTTTTATTTTGCATGCTTTTATACATTTTCATTTAAATATACATCTAAATGCAGGAAAAACAAATAAGCAAACTACTAAACAAATGTACAGTGCCTTTAAAAAGTATTCACAACCCTTGAAATTTTCCAATTTTGTCATGTTAGAACCAAAAACGTAAATGTATTTAAATGGGATTTTATGTGATAGACCAACACAAAGTGACACATAATTGTGGAAGGAAAATGATAAATGGTTTTCAACATTTGTTTACAAATATGTGAAAAGTGTGGCATGCATTTGAATTCAGCCCCCTAGAGTCAATACTTTGTAGAACAACCTTTCACTGCAATTACAACTGCAAGTCTTTTTGGGGATGTCTCTACCAGCTTTGCACATCTAGAGAGTGACATTTTTGCCCATTCTTCTTTGCAAAATAGCTCAAGCTCTATTAGATTGGACGGAGAGTGTCTGAACAGCAATTTTCAAGTCTTGCCACAGATTCTCAATTTGGATTTAGGTCTGGACTTTGACTGTGCCATTCTAACACATGAATAGACTTTGATCTAAACCATTCCATTGTAGCTCTGACTGTATGTTTAGGGTCGTTGTGCAGTCTGAAGTCTTTTGCAGACTCTAATGCCGCATACACACGAGCGGACTTTCCAGTGGACTAGGCTAGGCTAGTCCGATAGCTTTTCGGGATAAAAATCCGACGAACCTAGAAATAGAACATGTTTCAAATCTGCCCGACGGACTCAAAGTCTGACGGACTAAAATTGGGAAAACTGTTCGTCTGTGTGCTGGTCCGACGGACCAAATACGACGCAAGGGAAGCATTGGCTACTGAACTTCCTTTTTTAGTCCCGTTTACATCATCACGTTCAAACTGAACAGACTTATGAACGGTCCGTCGAAGTCCGCTCCTGTGTACGCAGTGTAACAGGTTTTCTTCTAAGATTGCCCTGTATTTGGCTCCATCCATCTTCCCATCAACTCTGACTAGCTTCCTTGTCTCTGCTGAAGAAAAGCATCCCCGCAACATGATGCTGCCACCACCATGTTATACAGTGGAGATGGAGTAATCAGGGTGATGTGCAGTGTTAGTTTTCCACCACACGTAGCATTTTGCTTTTAGGCCAAAAAGTTCAATTTTGGTCTCATCTGACCAGAGCACCTTCTTCCACATGTTTGCTGTGTCCCCCACATGGCTTCTCGCAAACTGTAAACGGGACTTCTTATACCTTTGTTTCAACAATGGCTTCCTTCTTGCCACTCTTCTAAAAAGGCCAGATTTGTGGAGTGCACGACTAATAGTTGGCCTGTGGACATATTCTCCCACCCGAGCTGCTGATCTCTTGGCTGCTTCTCTGATGAATGCTCTCCTTTTCTGGCCTGTCAGTTAAGGTGGACGGCCATGTCTTGGTAGGTTTGCAGTTGTGCCATACTCGTTCTATTTTCGGATGATGGATTGAACAGTGCTCTGTGAGATGTTCAAAGCTTGAGATATTTTTTTATAGCCTAACCCTGCTTTAATCTTCTCCACAAATTTATCTTTGACCTGTCTGGTGTGTTCCTTGGCCTTCATGATGCTGTTTGTTCACTAAGGTTCTCTAACAAACCTCTGAGGGCTTCACAGAACAGCTATATTTATACTGAGAATAAATTACACACAGGTGGACTCACTCTATTTACTAAATAGGTGACTTCTGAAGGCAAATGGTTCCACTAGATTTTAGTTAGGGGTATCAGAGTAAAGGGGGCTGAATACAAATGCACGCCACACTTTTCACATATTTGTAAAAAAATTTGAAAACCATTTATCATTTTCCTTACACTTCACAATTATGTGCCACTTTGTGTTAGTCTATCATATACAATCCCCCAAAAAAAACATTTATATTTGTGGTTTTAACATGACAAAATGTGGAAAATTTATGGGGTATGTATACTTTTTCAAGGCACTGTACTTTTTTAGCTTGGATCTGCATTAATGCTGAAATCCAGGCTCAAGAAAACAGGAATTTTGACTTACCTGTAAAATCCTGATCTTAGAGTACAGTAAAGGACTTGTTATTTATATACCATGGGTTGTATGCAGGCACCTACGGGTGATTGAACAATAGCAAAAAAAATAAATACATTTCTAGTGCTGCCCACAAAGCACATCATATAACCCTATCCACCCCTCTGTATCCTATCCAAAATACAGAGGGGAGAGTTTTGTGTCATGTACTGTGCTCCAAGACTCTAAGATAAGGAATTTACAGGTAAGTCAAAATTCCTATTACCATAATCGTACAGTACAAGACATAGGACTTGTAATCATAGACCATGGGATTTACGCAAGCATGTAAACCAGCCTTTTTCAACATTTTTATAGTGGAGGAACCATTGAAATAATTTTCTGGGCTCAAGGAATCTACAGATCACTGTACATTAGTGTGATGGTTATCGGGGAGAATGCTCTTTATATGTGTGGTCATTGGAAGCATTTCCCCCCTTACAGACAGATGAAAAGATCATCTGTGTCAGTTAATTATGTGAAAGGCAGACATTGTTCAAGGCTCAAGGAACCCCTAGCAACCTCTGGAGGAACCCTGTTTGAGAATGGCTGACTTAAACTGAGGGGTGGGGAACAACAGAACTGCTAACATCCACAAGAAAACAAGGGTTAAAGAACCTGAACAAAAACACAAGTCTAAACTTCCACCTGGATAATGTGAACAGAGGACCAGGTGGTGGCCTTGCAAATCTGGAAAGCAGATGCTTAATGCTGGAAAGCCCAAGAGACACCTACAACCCTGGTGAAAAAGGCGCTAATGTAATCCTTTCCTTAAGGGTTTATGTCCTGGAAATGAGTACTCAGGGTGAGATACTGGTCAAGACCTGACTGAAGAAAGGCCAAAATACTTTGAATTTTGTTTCTCTGAGTAAGGTAGGATATAACAAAGTTAGAAATACCCCAATCCCTCACGACTTTCAGGGATTTCAATAGAGAGGGACCAGTCAGAAAACTGTAAACTCTGCCCCAGCCTGTAAGGCTGGTATCTGTTGTCATTACCTTCCAGGATGTATGAAAAGAAGACTTTTCCAATTAAAAGGGCAGGATTGGCGATCCATCATGTAAATGAGAGCCATGAGTATATTGTATTGAAAAGGTTTGGAGTGGAACTGAGCCTTGAAAAAGGCTACCATCAAGCCCAGAACCCTCATTTAGAAGAAATCCGGTGGGTACTGTAATGATCGGAAGGGTCTTCATATAAGATCTTAGAGAAGTAAACTTCTCCTCGAGAAAAACATTTCTGGTTTAGGCTGTGTCCAAGATTAGACTCAGGTACTCCAGATGATATGACTTTGGAAGGTTGATTGTCCAGCTAAAGGTATAAAAGAAATTAACTGTCCTGTGGAAAATTGTAGCCAAGGTTGTGGCTGAGGAGCAGGCCCGGACTGGCCAAAGGGCACACTGGGCACTTGCCCGCTGGGCTGGTGACCCATGTTGTGTTGGGCCCAAAGCAGCTGGGCTGCTCCTTGAGCCGGTGCTGCTTACCCAGCCTCCCTGCAGCCTCCACTTCAGTTCAGCCATTGAGGTCGGGCGGAAACAGGTGACCCATGACCATGAAGGGGGGGAGGAACTAGACAAGACACCTGCCGCAGGCACGGTGGAGCCGGACCAGAAAAAATGTGCCCCACGTGGGCCTGGATAGGAGGAGCAGTAGGGGCGGGTGCATATAGAAGAATAAACCTGCAGGTGGAAGAGGAGGAGAAGCAGGCTTTCAGAGGCTGCAGGAGGAAATATTGATTCTTCTATATGCAGCCACCCTCTGAGCTCTCCACCCCCCATGCTCCTGGTCTCCCGTGCTCTCCGACACCCGCTGGTGCTCTCCAGCCCCCCCTCTGCTCTCTGCCCCCCTCCCCTGTGCTCTCCAGCTCCCCCAGTGCTCTTTGACATCCCCCTATGCTCTCTAGCCCCCCAGTGCTCGCCGACATCCCCCTGTGCTTTCCAGCCCCCCAGTGCTTCTCCTACATCCCCTGTGCTCTCCAGCCCCCCTCCAGTGCTCTTCGGCCCCCCTGTTCTCTCCACCCCACCCAGTGTTCTTTGCCTCTCTCCTGTGGTCTCCACCTCCACCTCCTCCCCCTGTGCTTTTCGGAAGCCTCAGCTGAGGTGGAAGGAAGAGTGGAAGCAAGGGTTGAGAGTGATGGCCTGATTTCAGTCTGGTCTGACAAAAACTGCAGTCTGTCGTTGTACCAGAGCCTGGGGACATAAATGTCATCTGCTGCTGCTCCTGATCTCATGGAATCCTGGACCTTTTTGCGCTCCCTATAATATGTGCTCCTCAGGCCACCAATTTTGCACTTTAAATAGTTGATGTCTGCTGTGAGAATCACCGGCTTCACCAATTACAACAGTTGATCCAGCGCTGCCTTCCTCTTTATGTTGTTATTATAAATAGGGTGTTTCACCTGCCACAGACAGGGCAGCTCTCTGTATTTATCAATGAAGTTGGGGAGGAAATCATGGTCATTGAATTTATCCATATTCTCTGCAAGACACAACACAGGACAAACCCTAATGTCAGGCTAAACTCTCATAATCTTGTCCCAATATAGGCCTCAATCTATAAGCAGTATAGGCCAATGATGCCCCAAGTTAAAATTGTACCTTTGTTAGCACGATCGGCGCTTACGCTACTCCGTCCTCCGCTCACAGATCGTACGTACGACACACACGTGTTATGCTTTATATACACTGCGCATGCATGAAATTCCGCCCCTGACCTTCTTTCTAGTATATTCCCCGCCCCTTCTCTTTCAGCGCAGTGGGAGAGCACATGGCGGAGACAGAGCAGGTGCATGATAATAGCAGCAATGAGGAGGATGACGAAAGCCCGGAGCCAGAAATGTCCCGATCCAGGAGGAGATTTAAGGCCTCAAATATGGCCTTTGTAGAGGTGGTGGAGATGGTGGACATCTTGAAGAGGGCCGACTATGATGGGAAGTATGGACCGTACACAAACCCAAATGTGAGAAAGGCCAAGACCATGACTAAAGTTGTGATTCAAGGATCAATTGAGGAAACGCTGGTCAGACCTTAAATTGAGGGAGCATGATCAGTACAGAAGGATCAGGAAAGTGCTGCAAAAAAGTAAGTATTTGTCCTGTGTTCCTATTATTATTATTACTTTAGTGCTGCTCCATGTGCTTTTCTTTACTGTTGTACAGTTTAAAAGGGCAAGTTTCAAGTACGTGGGCACAGAAATCATTCGTAGTAAACATCGTTTGTTCGCCCACTAATACAATGTTTTTGGCAGATGCAGGTTAACTACATTTGTTCAGGCCTATTTGTATTAAAAGAAGTTTATTACATTGTTGTCTAGATGTGTTTGTAACTAGAATGAAATAAAAACTTGATTCAGTGTAAGGAGAGAACACTCAGCAGCTGTTTACACATCTGGACGCAGGAGCACAAGTGTGGGACACCAGAACACCCTATTTAGGGTGTCCCACACAGGTGCTCCAGTGGATACTAGGGGTGTCTACATGTGGGAAACTTTGCCAAAAAAGGTAAGTATTCTAGCTTGAATAAAGGGAGAAAATCATGTCTTCTTGCCTCAAATATCTGTGTGCTAAGTATACCTTTTTTTTAATCACATAGGGGAGAATAGACTCAGGACATCTGAGGACACCAGGAGCCCCACACCTCCTAAAGAAGGGGAAATCCCCACACCACAACCTGAGGATGTGGATTCCGAGGTTCAGGAAGTGGTTGAAATAGTGACCACAACAGGTCAGTGTCTGAGACCACAGCTTCAGGTAATAGATGTATGCCTGCATATTTATAACACATGGTGTGTTTTTTTTAAATATTTTTAGGTGATGTGGATGTTGTGGAAGAAGAAACTAATTTCACCAGTGCAAATGCACAAGTCCTAATCGGGGAAATAATGGTGTGCAACCGGGAATTAGAGAAGATAAAGGAAAACATCAATGATGTTGAAAAAAGGCTCAACAACATCATTGATGTTTTAGGCAGAATCTAAAACACCCAAAAAATCTTATTTTACAGTTTGTCGTTATATTTTAGAATTAAAAAAAACATTTTAAAGTAATTTGATAGCCAAATTTTAAAGATACACACAGTGTGTCAACATGTGCTATCTGCGATCATGGGATATCAATGTACGCGTTTTGTGGGTGCAACCCCTTCCTCGCAACTCAAGTAGATGAGAGGAAGGGGTTGCACCCCCGAAACACATCCTTTGATCCACCATGATGGGAGCTAGCACATGTTGACATTAGGCATAGGATCAGGAGGGAAATCCACATTTTGACTCCCAATTTGTGTGCATCTTCAAAATTTGGCTTTTATAGGGGTGACATCACCCCATCTGATGAAGGCAAAATCAACACAGTTTTGACATACTAATGTCTGATATTGCCTTCACTTTTTCAAACTTGAACTTTGTAAGTTCCTAAATTATGTATGTTATGGTTTTAACCACTTCAGCCCCGGACCATTATGCTGCCTAAGGACCAGAGGTCTTTTTCCAATTTGGCACTGCATCGCTTTAACTGCTAATTGCGCGGTCATGCAATGCTGTACCCAAACGAAATTTGCGTCCTTTTCTTCCCACAAATAGAGCTTTCTTTTGATGGTATTTGATCACCTCTGCGGTTTTTATTTTTTGCGCTATAAACGGAAAAAGACCGAAAATTTTGAAAAAAAATGATATTTTCTACTTTTTGTTATAAAAAATATCCAATAAACTCAATTTTAGTCATACATTTAGGCCAAAATGTATTCGGCCACATGTCTTTGGTAAAAAAAATGTCAATAAGCGTATATTTATTGGTTTGCGCAAAAGTTATAGCGTCTACAAACTAGGGTACATTTTCTGGAATTTACACAGCTTTTAGTTTATGGCTGCCTATGTCAATTCATGAGGTACTAAAATGGCAGGGCAGTACAAACCCCCCCCCAAATGACCCCATTTTGGAAAGTAGACACCCCAAGGAAATTGCTGAGAGGCATGTTGAACCCATTGAATATTTATTTGTTTTGTCCCAAGTGATTGAATAATGACAAAAAAATATATATATTTACAAAAAGTTGTCACTAAATGATATATTGCTCACACAGGCCATGGGCCTATGTGGAATTGCACCCCAAAATACATTCAGCTGCTTCTCCTGAGCACGGGGATACCACATGTGTGGGACTTTTTGGGAGCCTAGCCGCGTACGGGGCCCCGAAAACCAATCACCGCCTTCAGGATTTCTAAGGGCGTAAATTTTTGATTTCACTCCTCACTACCTATCACAGTTTTGAAGGCCATAAAATGCCCAGATGGCACAACCCCCCCCAAATGACCCCATTTTGGAAAGTAGACACCCCAAGCTATTTGCTGAGAGGCATGTTGAGTCCATGGAATATTTTATATTTTGACACAAGTTGCGGGAAAGTGACACTTTTTTTTTTTTTGAACAAAGTTGTCACTAAATGATATATTACTCACACAGGCCATGGGCATATGTGGAATTGCACCCCAAAATACGTTTAGCTGCTTCTCCTGAGTATGGGGATACCACATGTGTGGGACTTTTTGGGAGCCTAGCCGCGTACGGGGCCCCGAAAACCAATCACCGCCTTCAGGATTTCTAAGGGTGTAAATTTTTGATTTCACTCTTCATTGCCTATCACAGTTTCGGAGGCCATGGAATGCCCAGGTGGCACTTTCACAGACCCTGTGAAAGTGTGCCTAGTCTGTACAATGCTGTACCCTATGCTAATACTGAACTAGTGTATGGTAGTGTTCAAAACATTCACCAATGCAAAGACCAGGATTGTCAGGACAGGAGGGACAATAATAGCGGGTGTCACGCCTATATCCGCGCTTGCTGCAGACACGACATCTTTTTTGGGGGGGTTCGTTGGGTAGGGGTACTCGGGAGGACATAAAGAAAATGCCTCTCATGCAGCTGACTGCATTTGGTTGGGGATGTGAATGGGGGAAGTACGGGTGCTGCAGAAGCGGTGGGTTCCCAATTATTAGGATTGGCGAATGCAGCAGGAAGGGCACTATGGGCACAATGGGCCTGTGTTTGTCTTCTTGGTGGCAGTGGGACACTACTTGTGCTTGCCACCTCACCAGCTTGAACTGCACTTATGGGACTCGCCACGTCACCAAGTGTTACTGCAGTGCTGGTTTGACTACGACCGGGGGGTACTAGGCTGCTGGCGCTTGCCAGTTCACCAAAACGCTACCAAAAAAACTGTTAGCGATCGCAGGGATTAGGCCTGACTCTGCGAACGCTGCAGTTATGTGTTTAGTGTTTTGTAAGTAACAGTGATCGATCGATACTGCACTTGGGTGGGCTGGGCTGGGCGGAGGGGCAAAACGCAGGTGCTAGCAGGTATCTGGGCTGATCCCGCTAACACTGCGTTTTTGGGAACCCTAAACTGCTGGGGACGCTAGTATAGATCTGATCGGATCAGATATTGATTCGTTCAGATACTATACCACTAAGGGAGGTGTACGGTGCGTGCGTGGGTGTTAGCGGTACTGGCGCTAACCTGACGCTGCCTGGGGCTGGTGCTTGCCAGTTCACCAAAATGCTACCAAAAAAACTGTTAGCGATCGCAGGGATCAGGCCTGACTCTGCGAACGCTGCAGTTATGTGTTTTGTAAGTGACAGTGATCGATCGATACTGCACTTGGGTAGGCTGGGCCGGGCGGAGGGGCAAAACGCAGGTGCTAGCAGGTATCTGGGCTGATCCCGCAAACACTGCGTTTTTGGGAATCCTAAACTGCTGGGGACGCTAGTATAGATCTGATCAGATCAGATATTGATGCGTTCAGATACTATACCACTAAGGGAGGCGTATGCTGCGTGCGTGGGTGTTAGCGGTACTGGCGCTAATCTGACGCTGCCTGGGGTGGCGCATATCACCGCCGGGCGATCAGGGGGCTAAACCTTTATTCGGTAATAAACGGCGGGTGCCCTGACACTATAAAAAATAAACGAACTAACCAGCTTCACCCGTAACAGTTATACGGTGATCAGCGGTGAAAGGGTTAACTAGGGGGCAATCAAAAGGTTAAAACATTTATTAGGTAGTATATGGGGGTCCCTGTCGCTATAAAACGCTGACGGCGAACCTAAATATTTACCTCCCTAACTAGCGTCACCAGTGACACTAATACAGCGATCAGAAAAATGATCGCTTAGTGACACTGGCGAAGGGGGGGTGATCAAGGGGTTAAAACTTTATTAGGGGGGTTAGGGGGGTACCCTAGACCTAAAGGGGGCTAATACTAACTGTCCTAACACAGTAACTGTCACAAACTGACACCATGCAGTAATCAGAAAAAAAAAAAAAAACTTGCTTGGTGTCAGTGTGACAGGGAGGGGGGGTGTGATTGGGGGGTGATCGGGGGGCGATCGGGGGTGTTTTGTGTGCCTGGCATGTTCTACTGTGTGTGTAGTGTTTGTGCACTCACATAGATGTCTTCTCTCCTCGGCGCCGGAACGGAAAATACCGAGCCGAGGAGAGATGACATCATTTCCTTTGCTGCTGTTTAGCATACAGCAGCAAAGGAAGATTCTCATTGGCCGGCGGCGATCGCGAGGGGGGGGCCACGAACGGATGGCCTCCCCCTCACCTCCGATCGCCGGGGGACAAAAGAGGACCGCCTCGGGCACCAGGGGGGGTCCGATTGGACCCCCCACCCGCGGGAGGCAGATCACGTAGATGTACGTGATTTTGCCTGCCCGTGCCGCCTTGCCGACGTACATCGGCGTGAGGCGGTCCTTAAGTGGTTAAACATGCCTGTTTAACCCAAATAAAAAGAAAGATGGTACTCTTGGAGTGGGATTTTGAAGGGAGATAATGCGTCTATTGGTAGTAGGTCAAGATCAGTCGGATTAATAAAATGTATAATTTTTATTGAAAAAGTAATTAAAATATGCATAGCAGACATAACATATAAGAAAACATGACCATTCAGTAGTATATTCAGAATTCATTTGTGACTGTCAGCCAACATGTTTCGCAAAGAATTTTTCACTTCATCAGGGCATAAAACGACATCACTAATTCATTATAACTACTAATACAGGTCTAGAGATCAGAGCAATCACCACCATTGCCAAACGTCATTTACTGTACCAACTGGTGCAAATTATCCATGGGTGCCAGATCTCAACAGGATAATGCCAACAAGGGGACTGGACCACACAGTTACGAGGCAGGAATCTATAGAGAAGAGATGTTGGTAACACAGCTCCTGACCGGGAGAGCTAGTTCCTGCACAGTAGCGATGGGTAGCCGCAGGGTGCGTCTGTCCACAGGACAGCTCCATCAGCCACTAACACAAATGGAAGACCAGCCATGTTGTCTTTCGCAGGTGGCAAGCCCAAGCCACCATTCTGGAGCTGTCTGTAGAATTCGGTTTGGGCGATGACTCTACTATCCGATATGCGACCATTCTTCCCCACGTCCACATACAAAAACTCGTATGTCGCCACCACCACCGTCAACAGCACAATACTATTAAACCTCTTATAGTTATAATAGTATGACCGCGAGTTGGGGGGTGGGACGATGTGGACATTTTTCCCATCTATTGCCCCTCCGCAGTTAGGAAAGTCCCACCGCTGGGCAAACTGGGATGCCATTCCTGTAGGTTTGAAGGAAACTGTGGAATCAAGCAAGAAAAAAAAATTTGTACTTTTGCACATAACATCGCAAGCAGATTAGACACAAACATTCTTGGCCAACATCAGTATAACATTTATTTTAAGGAGTATTTAAAGACAAAAGTATAAGGTCCACTTATCAGATTTCTCACCCCTTCTGATGGCCCATTGTAAAAATTTTAGGGAGGGGTATGTTTTGGACCGGTAACCCTTCTCCACTTCATTAAGAGCTGAATGCATACATAATGTGTGTTACTTTGGCCAGCCCCTCCTTACTTACACTATTGGCAGACCACTGGACAGGTAAGAAGTGTCATAATACAAAAATATGAATATACACTGTCCAAATTGAAGCACATTTTTACATTCTGCAATTGCCTATCAAGATAATAGGAGAACAAAACTTTAAACAGTACCATTTGAAAGTATTCAGGCAGGCCCTTGCACTACATGCTTTGGTGAATTCATCCAAAAATATGACCACAAAAGAGGTAGGTATAGTGTGTATAGGTTGGGCAAAGTCAGCAGATAGAGGATTGGTATCGGTTGACTTAGCGGTTGGGGGGAAGGAGGGTTCCAAATGAGTTTGGGCCCCCCCAAAAAAAGCCTCTTGCACTATGCCTGAATTTAAGGACAAAAATAACATTTAAACACATTTTAGGGGGTGTTTAGGGTAAGTACTACAATGGAGCAGACAAAATACATTGTTAAGTGACTAGGCTAGGTGTGTATGGGCCCAGGATAGCATGCTGGCGAGGTTAATGAAGGCAAATATGCATGAAGGACAAAAATGGAACTTTAAAAGCTTCCAGCATGCATGAAGACAAAGAGGATATTCACAGCATATCACAATCATGGTAATTAGGGGATGATGAAATAAATACAATACATTAGCAAACATTAAATACATATAATGTGATGTTAAAGGATAAAACTTACATTAATATAGTCCTTTTGCAGGACCTGAATGAAGGCAGAACAGGTCTCTGGAAAAATGATCCCCAGAGCCTAGGGGAGATGCCTGTCGAGAACTTGATATCCTGCAGAATTCTCCCCGTCACCAAGTACTGCAACGTGGCGACGAGCCTCTGCTCGGGAGTGATGGATTGCCGCATGCAGGTGTCCTGCTTCGTAATATAAGGGGACAGCAAAGCCAACAGACAGTGAAAAACGGGGTCCGTCATCCGGAAATCATTCCTGAAATCATCAGGATTATTCTTCTGGATCTCCCGCAACAAAGGCATGTGAGAGAATTGGTCATGCTGGAGCAACCAATTCTTCGTCCATGAACTCCTCCTCACCCTGTTCATGGATTGGACTTGGGTCAAAGTAAGTACCCCAACACCAAGCCCCTGCACAGCATGAACTCTACGACGAGTACATACCCGCAACATGGCTTCAAAGCGGTCGGCTGGTCAGAACGAACTAACAGAACACACAGAAAATCAGAAAGGCCTGAGAAAAGTGAGCTGAAAATCAGAAATGGACAAGAACGCGATGGAAAACAGATACGAACTGACAACACGCACTGAAAAACAGATATGAACCCATAAGCACAAACTGAAAATCAGTAATGAACTGAAAAGCATGAGGCTGAAAAGCGTGAATCATCTCTCACCAAACTACTACTAACACGAGATAAACACGAGATTAGCAGAAGGAGCCCAAAGGGTGGCGCACTTGTTATTGAACGTCCTTTTTATAGTGCCGTTGTACGTGTTGTACGTCCGCGCGTTCTTGGCGATCGGAATTTCTGACAACATTTGTGCGACCGTGTGTATGCAAGACAAGTTTGAGCCAACGTCTGTCGGAAAAAAAATCCATGGTTTTATTGTCGGAATGTCCGATCATCTGTACGCGACATAAGAGTTATTCTAATCAGGCATGTTATGTAACTGATAACGTTATATCAGCGAACATATGATGTGAATTCTGTTGACTGTTTTGATAAGTGATGGAAATTTATTGTCATTCTTAGGCCATGGTTGAAAAACTGGTTGATGTTCTTTTAAACAAAATTAACAATTTTGTTTTTCCTTTTTCTTCAGAAAAAACCCAGTAAAGTCTGTTGTAATTAGATTTATTCAACTTTAGTTTCTGCATCTGGTGTACTAAAATTGTGTTAACTATAGTTACACTTTATGCATTTTTACTTGATTCACCCGGGTGGGATTCATATATGCATGCAAAATAGGGAGAACTGTGCAGTTCAAGAGGATTTGTCTGGGTCTAAAAGATAAGCACTGATATATAGTTGTGTCTGTAAGTTCAGGATGTACTGCTGATGTAACTATTGATAATGATTTGTGTTACTACCAAGGACCTGCTTATGAGCGTTAAAAAGTTTTAACAGATGGTGGGATTAATGAGGGTTGTTCAATAAAGTATAAGTATATGCACAAACATAAAAGATCCACAATATTCATGCAGAAATTAAAAATGGCTGCCATAAAGTATTCATGAAGATGCCCTTAAAAAGAATGGAGTCGGGAAGGGCTAAACCCCTGTCAGTTACCGGTAATTTTTCCTTTATTTCCTGTTCTGTAGACACAACAGGAATTAATAAAAAAATGCATCCATATGAGGGGAATTCACCTCTGACAGTTGCCACCTGAACAAGCATCCCCATTGGAAGATTTACCTTCATCTTTTCTTCTGGTCACACCTGTAACATTTTTGACTTCTTATCAATGATCAATAGGACAAATAAAGAAGGATAATCTATCCAATGGGAGCACAGACAGTAACAACAATTTTACAGAGGCTTTAGCCTTTGACTAATCTATCCAAAACAATAAAAATGTTTTTGATTATATTTAACACTTTAATAATATTTTAGTTACTCCTTTTCCAGATATTATTGTTATAAGAGGGTGTAAATAAGTACCTGATATAAAGGAAAAAAACCTGGACATTCCTGTTGGCCAGTAAGGCTTCCTACCCCTATTGAGGGGTCTATAGGAACATGCAGAAGTGGGTCAACTCTCAACATTGTCAAAGGCATGCTAGGGATTCAGGGCAACCAAGGCTGTAGAGAGATCATCTAAAGATATGCTCAGGCCAGGGCCGGATTAACGTAGGAGCTATTCAAGCTGCAGCTCCACGCCCCTACCTTAAAATCGGCCCGCCCAGCCAGCAGTAGCAACCCAGTTTCTCCTGTCCATAAACGTCTGTGGGACAGGAGAAGCTGTTTGTAAATGTAGGGGTGGCTGGTTGCATCTGTGTTGGCTTAGTGTGATTATTACAATGTCACAGTGCACAGTTCCCCCCTGCACAAATGGGAGAGGAGAGAGCTGTATCTGCCTTCTCCCTCCCCTCTTCCTCGGTGTTCCTACACACTCTGTGAAGTCTGTGCAGAGAAGGAGCTGTGTGGGCAGGAAATTATAAACAGAGCAGCTGGCAGATAAGGTGAACACGATATCTCTGGGTGATAAGCCTCCAAGGACTATCCAAATGTGAGCACAGTGACTGGACTCTTACCTCCCTTCTCTCCCCCTCCCCCTCTTTTTTAACTTTTTCCTCCAGCAGTAGGTGTTATAATTGCAGCCAAAGAGTTTAGAATTGTGTCATAAACCTTTGGTGGTACTTGGTCCCTTGTGCTTTTAAGTGGGTTCACACTGGTTTGCTATGTTTTGGGCCATTGCTGTTGTATCCGCAGTTTTCCTGCGTTTTACCCACAGTCCAATTGATTTCTTTTAGGTTGCGTGTTTTTTTTTTGCATTTTCTGAAAGAACACCAAAATTCCTGCATGCTGCATCTTTGGCGCACTGTCAGAAAGCGTGGCCTAAACCTGCAACCTAATATAAATCAATAGGACTGCAGCTAACACTGTAGATACGCAAGCAGTGCAGCCAAACTGCAGCACACCAGTGTTAGCCCAAAGGCTTGTACACACAAATCCCCCCCCCCCCATGTAGAACTTGGTCTGATCAATACCCCTGGGCATTCACACAGGGCCATACCATCCCGGCTCAGGAGGGGTGGGGGCTCCGGGGATTTGTTTGACTATGCATCCCCCGTCCCTTCTACCCGTCCGGGAAGAGTCCTGGAGGGAGTGTGCAGGAGGAGGAGGGACATGTGACCTGTGTGGGTTAGCTCTGCACTGATATCTAGATCCCATCCACCAGGAGGAGGGTGGGAGTGTGGAGGTAGGCTCTGCTGGTGGGATGGTTCCATTTGCTTTTACCTCTATGCAAAGCTGTGGCCTACAAAAATAACAAGGAAAAAGAGATTCCCCAAAGGAAGGCAAAACCCAAACTCAATCTGTCAAAAAACAATATATTTATTAGGCTATAAACACCACACAAAGATACAAAAATTGGCAATTATGGGCAAATCAGGGAAGAAATCAAATGACTAAATAAAATTGATAACGTTATCATTAAAAACAACGGAGCCGCGGCCAAGCATACCCCATACACACACCAATCACAACAGCAGATTCTGACTAGATCGGCTAGTATTAGATAATGTAGGACCTCAGATAAGTCCAAGTACAGACGGTGTGGCGGTGTGGGGGTGGGGTGGATGAATGTAGATTAGATTTGGTAATGTTGCAGGGAGGTTCAGTGGTTTGAACACACTTGAAAATTTAGTACCAGTCCGGGAGCTGAACAATGATATATATAGGCTGACCGCAATGACCGGTAAAACCTATTAAGGCAGTGAAAACTCAGGACTTTCAAACAAAGCAGTTCATACGGACAGCAAGCAGTAGGGGGAGCATGTACGGCAAGGCTGCACTGATATCATAAATTGGAGTAATACATCTCTCACCAGGTAGATCAGCAGCTCACAGAATCGCACGCTCTACCCCGAGTGGTCACTTGTGGACAAAGACTGTTGCGTTTGCTTGTGCCGTCAGGTGGAGAAAGTCCCGCTGTGTTAGTGCCTTCTATCAGATGGTATAAGCCGGTCGTCAGCTGTTGGTTCCCGGTAAAGCATTCAAACGCCCTGTGCTCGCGGCTCCGAGATGACGTGCTGACGTCACGTGCTGACGCGTTTCACCAGCCAATCACCGCTGGTTTCCTCAGAGCAAAGGAGGGGTCCGTGGGCGAGGGTTAAATAGACTAACCAATATAGGGTGTAATTACATCAAGTGTCCACCAGATGTCGCACACAGTCACCACTCATCACAGACATTTCAGCAAGAGCAAAAAACTCGCAGATGGCTTCACAAACATGACTGCAATCACTTAGTCAAAAAACATGCACATTAAACTATGATATATCGTGATACAAGAAAGCCTTTGATGGTGGTGGGTATGTACATTTACATGGAGACCAAGTGAAGCGAAAAACAAGAAACAAAGAAAAAAACACAGGTAAAGCATAACGAATTAAAACACCAGTATAACGCTAGAAAATCGCTTAGAGACAAAAAACAGGAAAAAATATTAATATAGATGGTTGCTGCAGGGGAGGTCAATTAAATCATTTCTCCAAAAAGGACTGGAGGCTACATTCGGTATTTAACCCATTGGGGGCCATCGCCTCCAAATAATAGGTCCACATCTTTTCCTTCTGAAGGAGAATGGTGTCGAAATCGCCACGTCTTATAGGTAAATTCAACCTATATATGCCTTTTACTATTAGACCCTTGGGGTCCCGGTTATGGAATTTGGCAAAGTGTAGTGAAATGGGGCGTTCATCATTCAGTTTTTTAATACCAGCAATATGTTCCCGAATCCTAACCCTTAGGGCTCTTTTGGTTTTGCCCACATAGGTTTTATTACACGGACAGGTAAGTGTATAGACCACTCGAGTAGTGGAGCAGTTTATAAACTGTTTAATCCTATAGTCTACACCTCCGCGGGGATTCGGGAACATATTTGTCTGGTGGACATACTTGCAAATGTTGCAGTGTCCGCATCTATACATGCCTGGGGAGATTCTGGAGTCACTAAGCCAGTTTTTTTGAGTGGTACGGGTGTATTCAGAGTGGACAAGCAGATCACCAAGGTTATTAGATCTTTTTGCTGTCAGGAGGGGTTTTGGGCTCACCAGTTCCGAGATTAGGGGGGCTGATGTTAAAATATGCCAATGTTTTTGTAGGACTCCTTGAACCATTTTCCATTGGGATCCATATTTAGTAATGATCCTTGGGAAATTCTTTTCAGCATTTCCTTTTGGTTCATTATCTTTATTTTTGGCATGAAAAGAATTAACAGGGGGTATCACATGTCCCCCTGGCAGGCCAATCGTCTCAGCTATAAAGGGCCCCTTAGAAAAAACAGGCAAATACATAGATTCCATGATTAAACATATGGTTAATCTACTTCCTTCTTTTGTCCGTGACAGCAGAGACGTTCTGGTTAGATTACGACATTTTGTCATACCCCCAGAGGCCCTTTTGGTGGGTATCGACGTGGAGAGCTTGTATACGTCGATACCACACCACTGTGGTATTGAGGCTACAATGCATTTCTTGGACTTTCACCATCCTCAACAGGGTGCTCAAAATGAATTCATTGGGGAACTTCTTGAATTCATGCTTAATAACAATTTCTTCCAATTTCTCGGTCATTACTACCAGCAGATTAGAGGCACCAGTATGGGGGCACCTTGGGCTCCCTCATACGCATGCCTCCACCTGGGACTTTGGGAGGAAACAAAGGTCTATCAGTCCCCTCTGTACCTCAGCCACTCCCTCCTGTGGCTGAGGTACATTGATGACGTCTTGATGGTGTGGACCGGTTCAGTCGAACAACTTGAGGACTTTATGTCCGAACTTAATAGGAATAACTATAACATACGTCTGACCTATTCACACCATCCTGACACACTCCCCTTTCTGGACTTATCTATACGGAGATCTGGGAGTGAAATTGTTACTAGCACCTATAGGAAGGAAACAGCAGCCAACACTCTGTTGTCTGCCCAGAGTCACCACCCTAAACCATTAATCCATGGGATACCCACAGGACAATTCCTGAGGATCAGACGGAATTGTTCTGTGGAGGAGGAATTCCATAAGGAGGCATACGAGATGTATCACAGATTCAGACAAAGGGGTTACTCACATAGATCCCTCAAAAAGGCAAAGGAAAAAGCTACCCTTAAAAATCGTGATGAACTCCTAATACCCCCTGTTAATTCTTTTCATGCCAAAAATAAAGATAATGAACCAAAAGGAAATGCTGAAAAGAATTTCCCAAGGATCATTACTAAATATGGATCCCAATGGAAAATGGTTCAAGGAGTCCTACAAAAACATTGGCATATTTTAACATCAGCCCCCCTAATCTCGGAACTGGTGAGCCCAAAACCCCTCCTGACAGCAAAAAGATCTAATAACCTTGGTGATCTGCTTGTCCACTCTGAATACACCCGTACCACTCAAAAAAACTGGCTTAGTGACTCCAGAATCTCCCCAGGCATGTATAGATGCGGACACTGCAACATTTGCAAGTATGTCCACCAGACAAATATGTTCCCGAATCCCCGCGGAGGTGTAGACTATAGGATTAAACAGTTTATAAACTGCTCCACTACTCGAGTGGTCTATACACTTACCTGTCCGTGTAATAAAACCTATGTGGGCAAAACCAAAAGAGCCCTAAGGGTTAGGATTCGGGAACATATTGCTGGTATTAAAAAACTGAATGATGAACGCCCCATTTCACTACACTTTGCCAAATTCCATAACCGGGACCCCAAGGGTCTAATAGTAAAAGGCATATATAGGTTGAATTTACCTATAAGACGTGGCGATTTCGACACCATTCTCCTTCAGAAGGAAAAGATGTGGACCTATTATTTGGAGGCGATGGCCCCCAATGGGTTAAATACCGAATGTAGCCTCCAGTCCTTTTTGGAGAAATGATTTAATTGACCTCCCCTGCAGCAACCATCTATATTAATATTTTTTCCTGTTTTTTGTCTCTAAGCGATTTTCTAGCGTTATACTGGTGTTTTAATTCGTTATGCTTTACCTGTGTTTTTTTCTTTGTTTCTTGTTTTTCGCTTCACTTGGTCTCCATGTAAATGTACATACCCACCACCATCAAAGGCTTTCTTGTATCACGATATATCATAGTTTAATGTGCATGTTTTTTGACTAAGTGATTGCAGTCATGTTTGTGAAGCCATCTGCGAGTTTTTTGCTCTTGCTGAAATGTCTGTGATGAGTGGTGACTGTGTGCGACATCTGGTGGACACTTGATGTAATTACACCCTATATTGGTTAGTCTATTTAACCCTCGCCCACGGACCCCTCCTTTGCTCTGAGGAAACCAGCGGTGATTGGCTGGTGAAACGCGTCAGCACGTGACGTCAGCACGTCATCTCGGAGCCGCGAGCACAGGGCGTTTGAATGCTTTACCGGGAACCAACAGCTGACGACCGGCTTATACCATCTGATAGAAGGCACTAACACAGCGGGACTTTCTCCACCTGACGGCACAAGCAAACGCAACAGTCTTTGTCCACAAGTGACCACTCGGGGTAGAGCGTGCGATTCTGTGAGCTGCTGATCTACCTGGTGAGAGATGTATTACTCCAATTTATGATATCAGTGCAGCCTTGCCGTACATGCTCCCCCTACTGCTTGCTGTCCGTATGAACTGCTTTGTTTGAAAGTCCTGAGTTTTCACTGCCTTAATAGGTTTTACCGGTCATTGCGGTCAGCCTATATATATCATTGTTCAGCTCCCGGACTGGTACTAAATTTTCAAGTGTGTTCAAACCACTGAACCTCCCTGCAACATTACCAAATCTAATCTACATTCATCCACCCCACCCCCACACCGCCACACCATCTGTACTTGGACTTATCTGAGGTCCTACATTATCTAATACTAGCCGATCTAGTCAGAATCTGCTGTTGTGATTGGTGTGTGTATGGGGTATGCTTGGCCGCGGCTCCGTTGTTTTTAATGATAACGTTATCAATTTTATTTAGTCATTTGATTTCTTCCCTGATTTGCCCATAATTGCCAATTTTTGTATCTTTGTGTGGTGTTTATAGCCTAATAAATATATTGTTTTTTGACAGATTGAGTTTGGGTTTTGCCTTCCTTTGGGGAATCTCTTTTTCCGTGTTATTTTTGTATGCCTTATAAGGCGACCCAAACTGCACCCATCATTATTATTATTATTTTTTGGATGAATATCTGTTCATACCTAATTAATTGATATAACCTGGTGGTTGATCCGGGCTAAAATCACTTTTTCCTCAAAGCTGTGGCCTGTATGTGGTCTGAAGGGTTGAGTGTATCAAGAGCCCTAGGGCCACAGGCAGGACTAAGCTGTGTATGTGATGCCTAAATATTACTGGAGACTGGAAACCTGTGTACAGTGCTTGGGGTGACATCACTACTGTTTTGCAGTAAACTGTGAGGTAGGAGCCTGTGTGCAAGCAGCTCAGAGACTGCAAGGAGTCCAGAGAGACTTAATGCTGCCTGGGGACACTGAGCTGTCACTGCAGCAAGTAGACAGTATGCAAGAGATACTGCCTGCTGCTTTTGAGAACCCAGGTGGCAGCTGTCACAGGTGAGAGATCTCATGGCAGCTGTCACAGGTGAGAGACCGCAAGGCAGCTGTCAATGGTGTTGCTGCTGGTGACAGATCACATGGCAGCTGTTACTGGTTTTGCTGTAGGGTGACCATGTGTCCTGGATTGCCCAGGACAGTCCACATTTTGCAAGTCTGTCCTGGGTCCTGGGCACCTTCATTCCAGGACAATACTGTGTCCCGGAATAAAACTGACAGAGCCAGCAAACTTAGTAGTCTCGCTGGCTCTGCCTCCACCTCTGACTCCTAGCCACTGGTTGCTAGAGCCACCTGGCATCTAGTAACCAGTGATGTCACTCACCAGGGATGAAACTGGCCGGCGCCAAATTGAGAGGGGCACCACCGGCCCCAGGTGTCAAATTCACTAGAGTGCCGCTGTCGCCGCCGATGTTTGCATTGCTGACAACAGATGGGATTTCACAGGGAGCAGTGTTCACACACCGGCTGTCCGGTGAGCCTGCCTGTACTGCCTCTGACTGCAGGGGAGCTGCCGAGTCTCACACACACACACTGGCTGTTCAGTAAGTCCACTCACAATGCCGCTGATCGCTGGGGAGCCGCCGGGATCCAGGACCCCAGCCTGAGGCATTCAGCCCTTAAGAGATCTGGCTGGGACCCAGGATAGTCAGCCTTGAAGGCATCCAGTACCCAGGGGAGTTAACCTTGAAGGGATCTGGACTGGACACCAAGAGATCCACTACCCAGGGAGATCAGCTTTTTGGGAATCCGATATCTGGTGGCAGGTTGCAGGTGGCAAGTGACACTGTATCTGGTGGCAGGCTGCGGTCGGCAAGTGGCACACTGTATTTGGTGGCAGGCTGCTGGTGGCAAGAGGCAAACTGCATCTGGTGGCAGGCTGCGGGTGGCAAGTGGCAAACTGTATCTGGTGGCAGGCAGGCTGCAGGGGCGAGTGGCACACTGAATCTGGTGGCAGGCTATGGGTGGCAAGTGGCACACTGCATCTGATGGCAGGCGATGGTGGCAAGTAACACCCTGCATCTGGTGGCAGACAACAGTGGCAAGTGAACCGCTGTATCTGGCGGCAGGCGACTGTGGAAAGTGATAGGCTACATCTGGTGGCAGGCTTTGGGTGGCAAGTGATATACTGCATCTGGTGGCAGGCAACTGTGGCATGTGACACGCTGAATCTGGTGGCAAGTGACAAGCTCAGGGTTCCCACTGATTCCGCAATATGGTGAGTGGAACTATTTCATTTTATATTACAATATAGAAAAAATGAAATTTGAGCATCCTGACACCATATCAAGCATGGTGTCGGGATGATTTAAGTGCTAACACCAGCCATTTTCCTGACAAATCACCCCCACTGCCAGATTCACTGTTAACCCCGAAACTATTTGCCCCCCTCATCTTTTTTTGGAAAGGGGGGGGGGTGTTGTCCCTGAATGGCAGTTTGGAGTTTGGACACCCAAATGTTGCTGCTGGTGAGAGACCGCATAGCAGTTGGTATTGGAGGTGTTGCTGCTGCTGAGAGGCTGCTCAACTGGTGTTACTGGTGAGAATACATTTAATTTGTTTTAGTAAAAAATATTTGCATTTTCATTTGATTTATTTCCATAAAAAGGCCCACCAAAATCCTCAGCACCAGGCCCGTGATACTCTTAATCCGGCCCTGGCTCAGGCGCCAAAACTGCTTAACCACTTCTGGCCCGGCCCATAGCAGATGACGGCTGGGCGGTGGTTCAGTTATCCTGACTGGGCATCATATGACGTCCAGCAGGATAACATGGGGGTGCGCATCGTGGCGATCGGTGGAGCGGTGTGTCAGTCTGACACACCGCTACACTGATCTTGGTAAAGAGCCTCCGGCGGAGGCTCTTTACCACGTGATCAGCCGTGTCCAATCACGGCTGATCACGATGTCAATAGGAAGAGCCGTTGATCGGCTTTTGCTCACTCGCGACTGACAGACGCGAGTAGAGGAGAGCCGATCGGCGGTTCTCCTGACAGGGGGGGTCTGCGCTGATTGTTTATCAGCACAGCCCCTCCTCAGATCACCACACTGGACCACCAGGGATCGCCACAAGGACCACTAGGGAAGGGGGCAACATGTGGATGGCCAGGTATGTACCCCTTGGCCATCCACATGTGCCCAATGTGCCCAGTCAGTGCCCAATCTGTGCCGATCAGTGCCCACAAATGGGCACTGATTGGCACTATTATATAGCACTGATTCCCAGCAATGCCACCCTTAGGGGAATCAGTGCCATCAATCAGTGTCATCAGTGCCACCCATCAGTGTCCATCGGTGCCACCTGTCAGTGCCCATCCGTGCCCATCAGTGCCCACCTATCAGTGCCCATCCGTGCCACCTATCACTGCCACCCATAAGTACTCATCAGTGCCACCCATAAGTACCCATCAATGCCACCTACGAATGCCCATCAGTGCCCCCTATGATTGCCCATCGGTGCCACCTATGTATCAGTGCCCATCATCAGTGCCCGTAAGTGCCACCTCATCAGTGCCACCTCATCGGTGCCCATCAGTGCCACTGTATGAGTGTCGTCAGTGCAGCCACATTGAAGAAGAAAACGTACTTATTTCCAAAAAATTTTAACAGAAACAAAGAAAAACTTGTTTTTTTTCAAAATTTTCAGTCTTTTTTTATTTGTTGCGCAAAAAATAAAAACCGCAGAGGTGATCAAATACCACCAAAAGAAAGCTCTATTTGTGGGAACAAAATGATAAAAAAAATTGTTTGAGTACAGTGTAGCATGACCGTGCAATTGTCATTCAAATTGCCACAGCGCTGAAAGCTGAAAACTGGCCTGGGTGGGAAAGTGTCTAAGTGCCTGGTATTGAAGTGGTTAAAGTAAAAATGTTACTTTACTGTGAAGGTACGATAGAGGCTTCGGAAATACAAAGTATTTTTTTACTGAATATTTCACAACATGCAATGTGTAAAACAAAATGGAAGGAAGCCTAATACTAAGAACTAAAAGCCAGAACTTTTTGATTTGAAATATTACAGCAGGCCTCATAAAAAACAAATTATGAATGCATTAAAATGTTTAACCTTTAAAGTTATGCCTACAAAAATGTCAAATCAGTAATTACTTGTAGTCCATAATTAGCCAAGGTCAGAAATCACCCTACCCTGAATAAAATTGCATTTCAGTGTGTGTTAAGTGATAATGTTATGACATATCTCAAATAATAATAAGCATATACTGACCTGTCTAGTACAATTTTTGGATCCAAAAATGCATTTCCAGTTACAGGACACAAGGTTATTGCTTTTAGACCTGTCAAAATGCAGTCAACATTGAAAAAGAGAATTACATAGGACATTTGCAAAATTTTCCTGTTTCAATGTGGAATTCTAAAATTAGTACAAACTGATGGTAGAGCTAATCAATGACAAAGTTTACATAATTTCAATAATTCTAAGAAACTCAATTTGGGAGAATTACTAGTAACATGGAGATTGCATATGTAAAAAAATGTGCAGTTTTAATACATTTCATAGACATTTTACACAATTGATAAAAAAATAAAAGAAGAATAGGATCAGTGAGGGATAAAAAAGCTGCATGCTTAATTTTGAAAGCCTTACCTTTGGCTGTCCCAATGGAATTATTCAGGGTTTCTTTTATGGCCTCTGAATCCATTCTACTTAGAATGAGTATCTGATGAAGAACAGAAACAACTAAGATAGTCACTTAAAGCAAACCTGTCATGGACAAAAAAATATGTAAAATGTGCCTGCTAAGTGCTAACCTCTCCTTCTGAAAATGCTACCGTAGTTGTCTGACTGCAAATCTGATGTTTTGGCTTCAGTGCTTTCTATTTCACTAAGCCAGAAAAAAATATCTAAAGATTGAGATATAATGGGAATTGCGCCTTTGATCTATTTATCAATGCATTTCTGGTCAGATCTGTGGCTCAGCAGTACCAAAAAAAGACAGCCAGGCAACTAGCATTTCTAGATGGAGGGTAGCCCACATATTTTTTTTTTCTCATAACAGATGTACATGCATGTGTATACACATAAGGTGAAATATAACATGTATAATACAAGTTAGAGGGTATGCTGTTTCCTACACTTTCTTATACAGCTGCTTCCCTTAAAGAGGAACTGAACACTTAAAGCTTTACCTAAAAAAATAAATAAATTGGGCAAAAGGCAAAGAACTAGTCACCAGCCTATTGTCTCTCTGCAGTTGACACTGCTACTACAATGATCTCCACTAGCTTCCAGGTCCCGTGCCAAGCAGCTGCACTGCTGCATTCTGATCACAGGAGGTACGGGCTCTAATGCCTAGCATTTTTTTAAATAAATGCAAATCATTTTCTGATTGGAGGTAAAATCACCGCTCCACCTTTCCACCTGATCCATCCAAAGAAGGCTTTGCATTCACTGAAAAAATGCAAAGTGTTCTCTGACCAGAGCCTGTGCCATACAGCTGACCACCTGTGTTCACAATAAACTAGGGCAACCACTCGGCCCAGGACATAGAAACTAGTGGAGATCAGTATAGTAGGGTTCTATAGGGATCCCACAGGTATGATATATGCAGTTACATTAGTTACATTAGTTACATTACATAACTATGTAAAAAATGCCATAATTGGAATTATTCTTTAATTATGCAATTGGAAGTATTTTATTATCTGTGAACTATAGGACACCTCCGGGAGTTACAATGAACCAGGCCAGCCACTGGGAAAGGGATGCAGAAGCTAGTGGAGATCACTGTAGAGGTGGTGTCTACTACAGTAATTTCCAGCTTCTAGAGGGATCCCACAGGTATAGTGTTTGCATAGTTACATTGGTCCAAGCTGGACAGATTTAACTATGTAAAAATATCATAGGTAGAATTCATCATTAATAATGCCGTTGAAAGTGTTGATTCTTCCAGAAATCCCAGAAACTTGTAACTTTCTGTAGTGAGCTGATAACACAGTGCCTCTTCCGAACTGATATCCCATAGAGTTTTATCAGTCCTGCTCAGGTTACCTCTGTCCACTACATGACACCTCTAGGAGAGAGGTAATAAGCCAGTAAGAAAATATCATGCCTCTTTTTCAATTAAAGATTTTACAGATAACCTACTTTAAGTTGCTTCAGTTCTGCACATGTCTCCTCCATCCACCCTAAGAGGGCTGTGATTTTAGGGTTTGCTTCCTTAGTTTTATTCTGTACAAACTGAATGATCCTCAGCTTTCTCCAAACATCATTTAAACACGATTCCAGTACACTTTCGTACATTTTTTTCACATTAGACAAGTATTCTATGAAGAAGCAGATTTGTAAAATGAATTGTTAACTTTGTAACGGTATAAGCTAAGGGGGAAAGCAGAGGTTTGGGAGCTCATGGTGGATGTTATAAGGAGGCAAAATAACACAGTAAGAAATTATTTAATTAAAAATAGATTACAGGGTCATTAAGTAATGGATGCGTATAGATTATTTTTAAAAATTGCTATATTGTTTATTGTCACTTTAACCCTAGGTTTACACTTATGCATTTAGTGCGTTTTGCAGAAACACACTACAGTCCATTTAACATGGTTTCCTCTGGTACACGTTTACATCTATGCGGTTTTCAGCTGGTGCACTTTTGGAAAGGGTCAGGGACTTTTTTTTCTCGCAGTAGAATGCATTTTTCATCTAAAAGACTTCAATTAACCCACAAGTGTTGAGCTTTTGATGCGTTTTTACTTGCATTTTGCAAGTTTTTTTTCTCTATAACACTCTGTAAGAAGGCGGCCGCTGTATCCTTGACAACTGATGAGTTATCAGCTGGCAGCCCGCGTGGCCCCCCCCCAAATCCATACCAGAACCTTATCCGAGCATGCGTACCAGGCCACATGCCCTCAACAGGGGGGGGGTGCTTTGGGGCAGGGGGGGCAATGTTGATGGGGACAAGGGCCTCTTCCCCACAACCCTGGCCGGTGGCTGCGGGGGTCTATGGGCGGGGGGCTTATTCAGAATCTGGAAGCCCCCAGATCACCCCCCCATGTGCAAAAAGTAAGTAAAGACACAACATGAGTTTTTTACAAGTTCTTTGTTAAAAATAAAAAAACATTGTCCCCCGTTGTCCATCCTTAATCACGACGTCAGCTGCACCCAAAAAAAGAAGCTCTGCTCCTGCCGTCTGACAGTTCTTAAATAGCTATGGGGCAGGGCCACCTGGCGACGTCACCTGGTGGCACAACCCCCTGTGACGTCATTGACCGATGCATGCTGGGCTGCTGACGTCACAGGGGTGGTGTCACCAGGTGACATCGCTGGTTGGCCCTGCCCCTTAGCCATTTAACCACTTCAGGTCCCACCTAGTCAAATAAC
Organism: Aquarana catesbeiana; assembly: GCF_042186555.1. NCBI lineage: Eukaryota > Metazoa > Chordata > Amphibia > Anura > Ranidae > Aquarana > Aquarana catesbeiana. Next base: position 477,880,445 of record NC_133324.1, on the reverse strand, counting down.
GTCCGCAGGAGGGATCTCCCATCCTGGGTGGGTGTCTTATGACGTCCTGGGCTTCCCGGCCGTCTGGGGGGCGCGTCACTCGGGAGCCCATGCGTGTGCCCGGCAGCCGCAATGTCTGCTAGGCACCCGCGATTGCCTGGTAACAAAGCCGGGACGAGAATCTGTGTGTGTAAACACACAGATCCAAGTCCTGTCAGGGGAGAGGAGACCGATCATTTGTTCCGTGTACAGAGGAACACTGATCGGTCTCCTCCTCTTGTGAGTCCCCCCCACACAGTTAGAATCACTCCCTAGGTAACACATTAACCCCTTGATCGCCCCCTAGTGTTAACCCCTTCCCTGCCAGTGACATTTATACAGTAATCAATGCATTTTTATAGCACTGATCGCTGTATAATTTTCAGTGGTCCCAAAATGGTGTCAAAATTATCCGATATGTCTGCCGTAACGTCACAGTCACGATAAAAACCGCAGATCGCCGCCATTACTAGTAAAAAAAAAATAAAAAATTAACAATGGCATAAAACTATCCCAAATATTGTAGACACTATAACTTTTGCGCAAACCAATCAATATACGCCTATTGCTATTTTTTTTACCAAAAAATATGTAGAAGAATACATATTGGCCTAAACTGAGGAAAAAATTTGTTTTTTTTTTTAAAAAGGGACATTTATTATAGCAAAAAGTAAAAAATATTGTGTTTTTTTTCAAACTTGTCGCTCTTCTTTTGCTTATAGCATAAAAAATAAAAACCCCAGAGATGATCAAATACCACCAAAAGAAAGCTCTATTTGTGGGGAAAAAAATGATAAAAATTTAATTTGGGTACAGTGTTGCATGACCGCGCAATTTTCATTCAAATTGCGACAGCGCTAAAAACTGAAAATTGGCCTGGGCAGCAAGGGGGTGAAAATGCCCTGTATTGAAGTGGTTAAAGTGGGAGTAAACTCCCATCTCTGACTTTTGCCTATAGGTAAGCCTATAAATAAGGCTTACCTATAGGTACTGTACATATCGTGTACAGTTTAGATGTTTACTGTACATGCAGCCGGTGACTTCACTGGTGCATTCGCTCTGAAGGAATGGCCAATCGAGCCTCCCTTTCAGAGTCCTGTGCAGTAAACAGTGGCTCCCATATGCATGTGTCGGAGTGATGTCATCGTGGCTCTGGTCAGTCACACAGCTGGAGTTTGCGGATCCGGAAAGAAGACCGGGTGAAGATGGAAGCACATGCAGCGGTGACAGCTCGGCGCTGGAGGGCTTCGTTTTTAGGTAAATTTAACATAATGTGCTAGGTTAGAAAAAAAAAACGCCCATCAGTTTACTACCGCCTTAAGAACTGTCAGACAATGCAGCTAGCAGGAGCCTTTGGCGTGAGCGTAGCTTTTTTTGGGTCCGGCGGGCGGCGTGATTGACGATGGATCTAAACTGGTGGTGAGTCTTTACTCACTTTTTTGGTGAATGGGTAAGGGTACTTATGTAACCCATACTCATTCACGTGGGGGCGCGGGATCTGGGGACCCCCTTGTTATAGGGTGCTTCCAGATTCCGATAAGCCCCTCGTCCGCAGACCCCCACAACCACCAGCCAGGGTTGTGGGGAAGAGGCCCTTGTCTCCATCAACAAGGAGACAAGGTGCTTTGGGGGGCAAGCCCCCATGTTGAGGGTATGTGGCCTGGCATGGTTCAAGAGGGGGGTGGGCGCTCATTCATCCACTCCCCATTTTTAAATTTTTTTTGGCGTAAGGTTCACCTTAAAATCCATACCATTTGGGTCTGTTATGATTGGGGGGGAACCCCATCCCAAATTTTTTGCTGATTTTTTTTATTGCCGGCAATTCTTGTTTTTACATTCAGTTGTCAGCGGGGAAGCCCACTGACAGCAGAGGACTTATTGGTTGTTAAGGACGCGATGACCGGCTTCCCGGCCCGTTCCTTAACAACCAGCTATACACAGTTTGTTAAAGAGTGGGAAAAAATGCAAAACACATGAAAAACACATGTTCAAAAATGCAAAATGTGCCTGAAAATCGCATCAACCACAACCGCATGGATCAATCAGCCTTCCTCAGCCTTTCTACCCCAGAGAAGCCCTTGGAATAATTTTCAGGTCCTAGGGAACTCCTGCCAAAACCAATTCCTTGCTATTCAACGGGGAAATGCCCCTTACAATTGTGGCCAGTGATCAAAATGCCCCCTATATCAGAGTGGTCAGAATGCCCCCCTCCCTCTCCCTACAGACAGCTAAAACAGTTACAGGTGTCATACAGTGGAAATGGACTATGCAGGCACCACCAGATGGGAAGTCAGTCAGCTACAGCTCAAGGAACCCCTTTCTGCCTTTGGAAGAACTCCAGCGTTCTACTAAATCCTGGATGATAATGCTTGCTGATAAAGTGCTGAAAATGCCAGTTATTCATAGAACTCAACCAGTCGTACGAGCAGTGACTTTTATATAAAGCAGAATATATAATAGTATAAATTTGTTTGAAATTTTTAAGAACATTTGTTCAAGATTCTAATTGTTATGGGGGTCAAATTGACATTTGTTTTCAACCATAAAGATGAGAAAATTAAAAGGAGCACGATGGACATTTTTTGTCATACAAATGAATTTCTAACATTGTATGTGGATTTTGTTCAGGAAATGATAATTTGTTACAAAACTGAATGGAACAAAATTTTGAATTACTTTATGAATGACATTTGTCAAGTCATCAAATTTACTGCTGTGCTCTCTTTAGCTGTCCCATAGTGCTCATGAAGCCTTAGTCATTAAAGGGGTTGTAAAGTCTCACTGTTTTTCATCTAAATGCATTCTATGCATTAGGGTGAAAAACCTTTTTTTTTGCTGCAGCGACCCCCCTGAGGCCCATTTTTAGTTTCCTGAGCCCCCCTTTTACTTACCTGAGCCTGATCCATTCCAGCGCCGAACATGATCCCAGCGTCTTCAGCTACTGTCTCTGTCCTCACTAGATAGATAGCAGCAGGAGTGACACGGGGGCAGGGCCGAGTCCCGCTGTCTGTGTCAATGGATGCAGAAGTGGGACTCGGGAGCGAGCCCGCATGGGTGCCCCCAGGGAAAGCGGCTCTCCAAGGGAGCACTCGATGGAGGGGAGGAGCCAGGAGCGCTGGTGGAGGACTCCAGAAGAGGAGGATTGGGGCTGCTCTGTGCAAAACCCATTTCACAGAGAAAGTAAGTATAACATGTTTGTTATTTAAAAAAAAACAAAAAATAAAAAAACGGAACCATTACAATCACTTTAATTAAAATGTTATTTGTAAAACAAAGATTGTATACATATAATTAAATCATGAAATACAACAGTTAAACACTTATAACATTTAGAAAGAAAACTAAAATAAAACTGACCGAAACCTGTTAAAATTTCCCTTTAACCTCTTCACGACCTTGCTATAGCCGAATGACAGCTACAGAGCAGTTGCACATTTCCGGGAGAGCGTCTATTGACGTCCTCCCGTGATCACGCTTTCCCCTGCGGTATGCATCGGCAGGGATCTGTGATCGCTGTGTCCTTAGGACACAGCTGATCACAGATCAGGGTAAAGAGCCAATCACAGTGGCTCTTTAACATGTGACCAGCTGTGTCCAATCACATTACATTTAATGTATTTATTAATACATTTAATATCAGAAATGTTAATATGCTGTTGGCTATGAGATCACACATCATTGGTAACAGTGGTGTAACTAAAAGCCACTGGTCTTGGGCCAAAATCTTATAAGGGGCTCACCACATATCTCACAAAATAGAAGAAAATTGCTCCATAAATGTTGGCATGTTGATATGTTTTAAAAAGAAAGGGTAAATCATTCTAGTGTATACAACGACAGCAATAAGAATGTTATATGTAAGAAGAAAAGCACCAAACATGTTTTAAGCCTGGATTTTTTTTAATTGAAAACCCCTTTGGTGAAACGCAACACATTTTGTGGTTTCGAAGGTTTCCCGAATCAATAAATACTGAAGAAGAAAAATTTCCTGGACCTATTTATAGGAGAAATTCTGTATAGTAATGTGAAGAAATTAAAGGAAAAGTTCATTCACTTATAGGTCGGTTTCACACTGCTGTGCGGGTGTACCTGCGGTTTTTCTCCCGTTAACCACCCGTGGTTTTCAATAGACTTTCTATTAGGTTGCACTTTTTTTGTTGGGTTTTTTGAAAGCGTAACAAAGATGCAGCATGAATTACTTGGTGTGCTTTTATAAAACATACCAAAACCATGTGATATTACAGAAAGTCTATGGGAAACTGTGGGTTAACCACATGAAAACCGTGGGTACACCCCGCTGCAGCCAAACTGCAGGGCTGCAGTGTTAATTTGGCCATTAAAACATATTTAGAATTAAATTTAGAATATATTATATATAGAATTATATTTGGAATAATAATTTATAAAAATATTCAACACTACCCCATTTAGGTTGTTTCCTGTTTTTATTGTTTCTCAGGAGTACAACTTTAAATAGGCTTATCTGAATAGATTTAGATGCTACCACTGAGACACTACCACATTAAAGCTATCACAAAGTATTCCTACATGCCCTACTATCCTGCTGGCAACAGTGACTTTCATGTAATACATGGTTTGATAGACTATAGAATGTGGTTTTGATTGTAACCAGTGGTGGCTGGTGCTCAATACTTTGGGGAGGGAGCGGAAAACCAATGGCACAACACCCCCCACGCGTGAGATGGGCGAGAAGACAACGATCCTCGCACCCCTGAAAGCCCCCCCCACAGGCGTGGAGGCGCCGATAACCCCCCCCATGGGAGACGGATGGACAGAGGCCTCCTTAGAAGGCAGATGACAGGGTTCTCGCTCCAGGGCCGTTGCTTCTCCTCCCAGCCGAACAGGAAGTATGTCCTGAGACTCCCTGGCCAATCAGGTCTCAGAACCCGCTTCCTGATTGGCCGGGAGGAGAGGCAGGAAGACAATAGCGAATATTAATTCGCTATTGTCACACAAGTGAATAGGCTCAGGGGGCAGTGCTCTGCGCCCCCAAGCCCACCCTTTTTTGAAGCTTATCAGAGCCTCAGGCTCTAATCAAAGGTTTCAAAAAGTATGTCCTGAGACTCCCTGGCCAATCGGGTCTCAGAACCCGCTTCCTGATTGGCCAGGAGTAGAGGCAGGAAGACAATAGTGAATATTAATTCGCTATTGTCACACAAGTGGATGGGCTCAGGGGGCAGTGCTCTGAGCCCCCAAGCTCACCCTTTTTTTGAAGCTTATTAGAGCCTCAGGCTCTAATCAAATGCTTCAAAAAGAAAAAAAAACCCAATTGAAATCCATGCATCCGGCGCCCTGCATGTAGATTAGGGGCTGGATGCATGGATTAGGGTGGCGGCGTCCCCTGCGCCCCTGTATGGTCGGGCCGCCACTTGTTATAACCATAACAGAGGTCATGATTTTTCCTGTACAGCCCATGATGATTGCATGATGCCTTAATTTATGTTACCTTACAGCAAATTTAAAGAAACAGACACATATGTAAAACTCTTAAGCCTCGTACACAAAATCGTATTTTCTGCCAACAAAACCGTGGAATTTTGTCCGAAGGGCATTGGCCCAAACTTGTCTTGCATACACACAGCACACAATTGTTGGCCAACAATCACTGGAGGGGGCAAACACTCACTCTACAATTAATAATCCTACTTACTGAAAGCCCAGTTGGACTTTCAGTTTAAAATAGCTAAATACACCCCAGATGCATCAAAAGAAAAGTTGTGCAAAGTCTTAAGCCTCGTATACACAATCAGATTGGCCAACAAAACCGTGGACTTTTGTCTGAAGGGCGTTGGCCCAAACTTGTCTTGCATACAAATGGCAAGGAATTGTCAGTCAACAAACACGAACGTACTGACGTACTACGTGTTTTTTCAGCTCTTTAGCGCCACCCTTTGAGCTCATTCTGCTAATTTTGTGTTATTAGAAGTTTGGTGAGTGTTGATTTGTGCTTTTCTTGTCACGCTTTTCAGTTTGCACTTTTCATTTCGTGCTTTTTTTTTTTTTTTTTTTTTTTTTTTTTCAAAAAGATTTTATTAAATTTTACAGATGTACAAAGTATACGTGATATACATCTCATGTAGTAAGTGTACAACAGTTGTGAGCATATCTATAAATGCCGTAGTAATCTTCACGTTGGAGCTGAGCAATAACTCCCTTCCCTTCAATGCACATGTAGTTCAAAAGTAATTAGGATTCCTCGAGTTGTAGCGAGAAATAAAAGATATTAAGATGGTTCAACAGAGTGAAATCATGAGAACCGCAACAGTCACTTCGAGAGTGTCATGAGCATTTCCCGATTCCATTCACCCCCAGTGGGACCATTACTGTGAATGGGTCGGGGACTGAAGACGGTAAGTAGAGTGGTGTCAACCGCTAAAATGATATGTGTATGGAAATGCAGGACCACTAAGTGACCTGGTTCGTATCTGACAAATATCAGGGAAGGCAGGGAAACATTGTTGGAATATGACAGTGAGAAGGTGTGAGTATGTCTCAGAATGAAGTTGGAGATGGGTAAGAGAAAGGGACAGGAGATAGGGTAGGCGGTACAGCGGAGGACAGGTTTCAAGGTGTCAGGGTTTCAGGGTGTCAGGGCATATGTGCCTAAAGTGGTGTCTGTGAGGAGGTGTTAGGGGGGATGGTGGAGGGGGGGGGTTGACGGAAGTGGAGCCAGCATGCCCAGGTGGTGTTAAAATTGTCAGTGTTATCATTGGCTTGGCTAATAATTTTTTCCATCTCGGCAATTTTATCTACCCTCCGGAGCCAATCTGAGATTGTGGGGGGTGTCGTATTCCTCCAAAAAGCAGGGATGCAGAGGTTGGCTGCATTGACTAAATGTATGGTGAGGGACTTTTTGTAGGATCTTGGTGAGACTGAGGTGTGGTGGAGTAGATATCTTTCAGGGGTGAAGGCGTGTGTGTACGAGGTTATTTGAGTGATCAGCCGATGGATTTCCTTCCAAAACGGCCGGATGAGATCGCATTCCCACCATATGTGGAGTAGGTTACCCTTGGAGGAGCCACACCTCCAACAGGTTGGGGGAACGGTTGGATAGAAATGATGAATCCTATCAGGCGTTCTATACCAACGAGAGAACAATTTATATCTGTTCTCTTGCGTGGATACATTCATGGATCCTTTGTGCATGATAGTGAGAATGGAATCCCATTCCTGTGCGGAAAGGTCTATTGCCAGATCAGCCTCCCATTGTTGAACTAGCTTGTCTTGTTTGAGGTTATATTTAGAGAACAGGAGGGAGTATGTGGTGGATATCAAGTGTTCTTGGGGATCTGTATCGGAGCAAATGAGTTCCAGGGGAGTGCGATCTCTTCCATACGGGTTGTCTCTTGTGTGGGGTTGGAGAAAATGTCGTAACTGAAGGTACTTGAAGAGAGGGAAGTGGTAATCAGAGAGAGTCTTGGCGAGATCTGTGTGTGAAAGTAGCAAGCCGTTTCGAAAACAATAATGGGCCCTTGTCGGAGTGTTGTTCGTAGCCAGAGTGGGGTGTTTGTATTGTAGACCCGGGGGGAATTCAGGGTTGTTGTCTATAGGTGTCATGGGGCTCGGAGCTGGGTTTATGTGGAGCGTCTTGCATACCCGTTTAAAGATTGTTAGGGTGGTACCTATGAAAGGGTGGGATGAATAGGTTTTCGGAGTATGTCTACTGTGAATCCAAGGGGAGTGGACAAGTGGGAAATTCGCAACGGAGTCTTCAAGAACTACCCAATCTTTTCGCATACGTTGTGTGTGCCAGTCAATGAGTCTAGTTAGAAGACACGCCCAATGGTACTTTTTAATGTCTGGGAGGCCAAGGCCACCCAGACGTTTGGGCAGGACTAATCTGTCCCATTTAAGTCTCGGTGGTTTGGATGCCCAAATGAATGACCTGCAGATACGTTTGTAAGACGAGAAGAATGTTGGTGGTAACCTGATTGGTATGGCGTGAAGAAGATACAGGATTCTGGGAAGTACGTTCATTTTTAAAATAGCGATTCTGCCCAGCCAAGAGAAGGTGCCAAAATGCCATTTTTGTAGGTCTTTTTGGATAGATAGAAGTAGGGGAGCAAAATTGTTGGAGTACAGATTCCGTAGGTCAGTCGTGATCTGAATTCCAAGGTATAGGATGGCTGAGCGTTCCCAACCGAATGGGAAATTAAGTTTACATAGGTCAACTGTATTGGTTGGCAGGGTAATATTAAGGGCTTTGGATTTGTCAAAGTTGATTTGCAAATTGGAGAGGGTGTGGAAGAGCTTGAAGTCGGCGAGAAGGTTGGGGATAGAAGTGATGGGGTCGGTCATAAATAGAAGTATGTCATCTGCGTATGCGGCAAGTTTGTACTGTTTGTGATGAATTTCTATCCCCGTGATATTGGGGTTGTCGTTCAGTTTGCGTAACATGGGTTCCAGGGTAAGTATAAAGATGATCGGTGACAGAGGGCACCCCTGTCTAGTTCCATTGGATACAGAGAAGGCGTCCGACAAACCGCCGTTAATCCGAACTCTAGCTGTCGGGGCGGCGTACAGTGCTAAAATCATTCTGAGCAAGCTTGGTGGTAAGCCTATCGCCTGCAAGGTGGCCTCCATGTAGTCCCAGGCCACCCTGTCGAACGCCTTCTCTGCATCCAGTGAGAGGAAGAATCCCTTTGTAGAAGTTTTCGTGAGCCAATGATGTATGTTCAGGGCTTTGGTGGTGTTGTCCCGTGCCTCTCGGCCCGGGACAAAGCCTACCTGGTCAAGCGATATTAAAGATGGGAGAAAAGGTAACAGTCTATTAGCTAATACTTTCGCGAAGAGTTTGAGGTCCACGTTTAGCAAGGAGATGGGGCGATAGTTCGTCACTCTGGTAGGGTCCTTGTCTTTCTTAGGGATAAGAGTGATGTGGGCCGTGAGCATTTCGTTGTAGGTATCTGAGGAAGGGGTCAGAGCGTTAAGCGCTTTCACAAGCTGAGGTAGTAGAAGGGAAGGGAATGATTTATAATAACCGGTTGAGAGGCCGTCGGGACCGGGGCTTTTACCTGTCTTCATTTGTCTCAGGGCCGTAGAGAGTTCGTTTATAGTAAGAGGGGTGTCTAAGGAGTTTGCGTCTTCTGTAGAGATCGGTGTCGGCCCGTATTGTTCTAGGAAGTTCAAGATGGTGGTTTTTCTGTTCAGTGGGACGTCGGTGTGTTGATTTGAGGATAAGTTATACAATTTGGTGAAATATTGTACGAATTGTTGTGAGATGTCCTTATTTTTAACGAAAACTTCCCCCGCTGCATTAGTGATTTTATGGATAGTATGAAGGGCCTTTTTGGATTGTAGTGCTCTAGCTAATAGCTTGCTGGCTTTGTTACCATATTCATAATACAATTTTTGTGTTAGCAGGAATTTACGCTTCAGTGTTTTGTTTAATACATCTAAGAGATCCTCTCTGGCCTGTGTCAATTCAGCTAGCGAGGCTGTTGCAGTGGAAGCTTTGTGGGCGTGTTCCAACGTATGTATGCGAGCAGTGAGTTCCTTGATGCGGGCATGCTTTAGTTTATTACGGTTAGCCGCTATAGATAGCAATTCACCCCGAATGACGCATTTGTGTGCGTTCCATGCCGTCACAGGGGATACGTCAGTGGTGGAGTTAACGTTAAAGTATTCGGTTAGACAGTTAGTCAATCTATCAATATTGAGCTCATCTGTCAGTAGGGAGCTGTCTAGACGCCATATATGTGTCTTTGTAGACTTTATCGGTAGAAGTAGTGTCATGGAGATGGGGTTGTGATCTGAGAGAATGGATGGTTCAATAGTGGCTTTGGTAAGATTATTTAGATCATTCTGGGACAGGAAGAAGTGGTCTAATCTGGCATACTTATCGTGCGGCTGCGAGTAAAACGTGTAATCCCTTTCCTTGGGGTGCAATGTCCGCCAAGTGTCATGGAGAAGCAGATTACTTAGTTGGAGTTTGATGGCCCTAAGGGCTCTGTATGAGATGGAGGAGGACCCATTTGAAGTGTCTATCGTCGGGTTTAGAGGAATATTGAAATCCCCGCCAACGATGAGTGTACCAGTCTGGAAACCAGCTAGCAACTGCAGAGTCTTCTGGAAAAAGGGCACTTGGCCTGTGTTGGGAGCATAAATGTTCGCAATAGTGTAAGGTAACTGATGTATGGTACCTTTTATGAAAAGATATCTTCCCTTAGGGTCTTTTACCATATCTGTTATCTGAAGGGGGCAGTGTTTTGAGATGAGGATCGTGACCCCTTTAGACTTAGCCTCTACATTTGAGGCGTGTAATGCCAGGGGGAAGTAATTGCTTTGCAATTTAGGAATAGAGTCCGTACGGAAGTGCGTTTCCTGTATGAGCGCAATGTGTGTTCGAGACTGTTGGAGAGAGAGTAGTAGTTTTGAGCGTTTTTCTGGGGTATTGAGCCCTCTAATATTCACCGAGTGTAGTTTAAGTGCCTGTGTCAGGGAGGGTGGGTGACCCTGAGGTGAAGGTATGTCCGTCATGTCCGCCAAGGTAGGGGGGTGGAGGTAGGGGGGAGGGTGGGTGTGTTTCGTTGAGCCAAAGAAGTAATGTGTTTCACACCCGTGTGATCTAAAAGAAATAAACCGATGAGGAGTGGAGTCTTAAGTCCACTGACCTCCCTAACGGTAAATCGGTGAGGTATAGGACCTGCGTGGGGTACCACGTCCCGGAGAGGACGTGGAGACCTATGACAGGCCTGTGTGGGAGGTGACCTAAACCGGGCGATGAAGAAGAGAGCGGGTGTGTGTGTGTAAGGTGGGAAAACAGTCCTCCGCCACAGGAGGTTATGTATCCAATGAGAGAGGTATGTAGCTGCAGGAAGGTATTTGAACGTATGCGGAAGAGACTTCAGGGGGCTAACCTGGGTTCAAGTGTCACTGTGGGCACCCGAAGGTGCTGAAAGTCATCAGAACGTCAAAATATGGTAAAAACAAGAAATCAGAACAGATTAACATTAACATGCCCTTAGGTGAGGCGACTCCAAGAATTGCATACTAAGCTCCATCAGTCCCCAGCTCCGCATAGCGGTATGGGTCAAAATCAGCTATAATTATTCAGTAAGTAATATTTCTACCTCACCGGAGTGGAAATTGATGCTAACATATTAAGAATGGAGCCTAAAAAAGCAACCTGAAATTGCCTCTCCCAAGGTTAATACACACAAACGCAAAAATATAAAAGTATACTATTCAGTATAATGGTAGCACATTTTGGCATAACCGTGCGTGGCAGGCCGGGTCTAAGGCCCGGAGCTTGAACCTGTCATCAGAATCGGTAGTATAGTAACTTGTCCTTAGGCAGGGGCGCCGTAAAACAATAGAAAAGCTACTAGACCTTTCTTACTCCTGTACATTAGCCTGGTGATCACTGTTACGAAGCTTGTTCCGCAGATCCATCTGCCGGTGAGTGGGGTAAAATGTCCTCTGTACTGAAGGAAGTCCGATGCAGTAGATAGAGAAGGGCCAATGGGTTGTCCATCGCAAGACCGGGATTACTGTGGAGGTCCCGTCTGTGTCCATACCGAGGAGAGGCGTGCCGTCTCCATGCAGGAAGGCGCGATATCGGAGGTTGGTTGACGCCCCTCTCTACAGCGTAGAGACGTATTGTAGCATACTGCGTAGGAGCCCTGTGAGACGCACGCATGCGGCGATGGCGCTGTGCAGTCTGGGTTTCGTAGTTACGAGGGGTGGAGAGGACGTTCAGCTGTAGTCCGGCCGGCGGGGGTATGTATTTCCATCCAATTGGGCTCCAGTTCTGTCTGCAGGACGGTGTATGGGAGTGTCCTAAGAGCGAATGTTGTTCTCCATGTAGCGTATGCTGCGGAAAAGGTTCAGTGAGGTGTAAGTACAGAAGTGTTTGTAGTTGACCTTTCTATGTAGCTAGAGAAAGGCTTCCAAAGCATACCCCAGAAACAGGCATATCGAAAAAACCAGAGGATTGCCATAGAAACAAAAAAAAAAAAAAAAAAAAAAAAAAACCAAAGTGTGTAAAACGAGAGATATTAAACATATAACTGGGGTTCGATCGATGAACTGGCGTTAACAGACAGGATCGGTCGTGGGAGAGACCGAGGGACATCTACCGGTGCGAATCAAACTTGCCTGTGGCGCTCTCTTCTTTGGCCCCGGGAACGCAGCGAGATGTCCGGGCTGTTGACCCGGTAGTTGGGACGGTGTGCGGCATGGTTTCTGCGCAGTGAAGGAGATCTTGCCCTATGAAGCGGTGACGCTTGTGTCTCCATAGGATCCTCTCTCATCCGCTCCCGCGTGTGATTCCGGGGGCGAAAGGCAGCATACCAATTGGGAACTGGCACTGGTGGGATACCGAGGGTGGCAAAAAAGTGGGGTAGGTCTTCTGGAACCTTAAGGTTGGCGGTGCGGCCATGAGCCGTGGCTTGAAGGCAAAAGGGAAACTTCCATTTATAGGCTATTTGTTTGTCCTTCAGTGTCTCTAACAGAGGTCTGAGGTCGCGTCTGTGTTGGAGCGTGATTCCTGAAAGGTCTGGAAAAATTTGGACCTGCGATCCCTCATACAATATCTGTGTTCTGCCCCGCGCCATTTTGAGAATGTCCTCCTTTAGTCTATAGTCCACGATGCAGCAGACTATGTCCCTCGGGGGGTCGGTCTCTCTGCCCTTAGGGCGTAGGGCCCTGTGTATGCGTTCCATGTCTATTGGAGTTTGGGTCGGACGGGTGAGTAGGTTGTTAAAGATGGATATAACAGCTGTGGAGATCTGCTCACCTTCAATCGATTCTGGAAGGCCTCTGATGCGTAAGTTGTGCCTTCTGCCCCTGTTATCGAGGTCCTCCAGGTGTCTCTGCATATCCCTCAGCTGCCTGGTGTGAAAGTCTACGTCCTCTGTGACCGATTGTATGGTGAACTCGTGCCTTTCCGTGACCTGCTCAATCCCCAGTACCCTGTCATTAAGTGATCTGAGTTCCAGTTTGAGGTCGGAGATGGCTGCCGACAGTGTGCCTTTTATGTCCTCTGCTATGGAGCGGAGGTCTTGGATGTTCAGGGGCGGATGGGGCCTAAGTTCTATCCCTTCATCCCCGTCGATCGATTGAGGCGGAGTGGCAGGCTGATGGAGCGGTTGCGTGGGCGGTTGTGAGGAGTGTAAGGATGTCTGACGGGAGGGCGCCATGTTGCCTCTGCCCGTCCGGAACATCTCCGGGATGTTCTGCCCCCGTGTCCCGTCCATGTCTCTCGGGGATCTCGAGCGGGATGCCGACGAGTTCCGTGAAGCTGTCCCCATAGTTTAGTGTGGGTGAGAGTCGTGTGTACCTCTATATTTAGGTGGTTTTATCCTGTGGCGGACGGAGCTCCGGGATTAGGCGACTGTCTCCATGCCAGGTCAGGCCACGCCGCATTTCGTGCTTTTTAGTTTGTTTCTGAACAGCCGTTCGTCAACCAGACATGTTGCGGAATTGGAGGAGATAACGTGTTATTTATTATTGGCCTTGGAGTTATTGCTTTGACATTCTTTTTTTGGTTGAATAATGATTTGATTTGGTATATTTTCTATATTTTTGGATGCATAGAATACACTTTTTGGTTAAGTTCTATTGGCAGATAGCATGTCTAATTTTATTTGTTTTCTGTTTTTAACGCACAATAAAAAAATGTGGAGAATAATACTTGGCTATGTGTTTTACTTCAAATTACATTTTGGGAGTAGGCAGTTACATTTAAAAAAATACAATGTAAAATTAACAAGGGATACCACCATAGTTGTACAGTACCTCACAAAAGTGACTACACCCCTCACATTTTTGTAAATATTTTCTTCCATCTTTTCATGTGACAACACTAAAGAAATTACACTTTGCTACAAAGTAAAGTAGTGAGTGTACAGCTTGTATAACCATGTAAATTTACTGTCCCTTCAAAATAATTCAACACACAGCCATTAATGTCTAAACCGCTCGTAACAAAAGTGAGTACACCCCTAAGTGAAAATGTTGAAATTGGGCCCAATTAGCCATTTTCCATCCCCGGTGTCATGTGACTCGTTAGTGTTATAAGGTCTCAGATGTGAATGGGGAGCAGAGGTGTGTTAAATTTGGTGTTATCACTCTCACTCTCTCATACGGGTCAATGGAAGTTCAACATGGCACCTCATGGCAAAGAACTCTCTGAGGATCTGATAAAAAAAGAATTGTTGCTCTACATAAAGATGGCCTAGGCTATAAGAAGATTGTCAAGACCCTGAAAATGAGCTGCAGCATGGTGGCCAAGACCATACAGCGGTTTAACAGGACAGGTTCCACTCAGAACAGGCCTCACCATGGTCGATCAAAGAAGTTGAGTACACGTGCTCAGCGTCATATCCAGAGATTGTCTTTGGGAAATAGACGTATGAGTGCTGCCAGCAGTGCTGCAGAGGTTGAAGGGGTAGGGGGTCAGCCTGTCAGTGCTCAGACCATATGCCACACACTGCATCAAATTGGTCTGCATGGCTGTCGTCCCAGAAGGAAGCCTCTTCTAAAGATGATGCACAAGAAAGCCCACAAACAGTTTGCTGAAGATAAGCAGACTAAGGACATGGATTGCTGGAACCATATCCTGTGGTCTGGAGACCAAGATAACCTTTTTTGGTTCAGATGATGTCAAGCGTGTGTGGCAGGAACCAGGTGAGGAGTACAAAGACAAGTGTGTTTTGTCTACAGTCAAGCATGGTGGTGGGTGTGTCATGGTCTGCATAAGTGCTGCCGGCACTGGGGAGCTACAGTTCATTGAGGGAACCTTGAATGCCAACATGTACTGTGATATACTGAAGCCGAGCATGATCTCCTCCCTTTGGAGACTGGGCCGCAGGGCAGTATTCCAACATGATAACGACCCCAAACACACCTCCAAGATGACCACTGCCTTGCTAAAGAATCTGAGGGTAAAGGTGATGGACTGGCCAAGCATGTCTCCAGACCTAAACCCTATTGAGCATCTGTGGGGCATCCTCAAACAGAAGGTGGAGGAGCGCAAGGCCTCTAACATCCACCAGCTGATGTCGTCATGGAGGAGTGGAAGAGGACTCCAGTGGCGACCTGTGAAGCTCTAGTGAACTCCATGCCCAAGAGGGTTAAGGCAGTGCTGGAAAATAATGGTGGCCACACAAAATATTGACACTTTGGGCCCAATTTGGACATTTTCACTTGGGGGTGTACTCACTTTTGTTGCCAGCGGTTTAGACATTAATGGCTATGTGTTGAATTATTTTGAGGGGACAGCAAATTTACACTGTTATACAAGCTGTACACTCACTACTTTACATTGTAGCAAAGTGTCATTTCTTCAGTGTTGTCACATGAAAAGATAGAAGAAAATATCTACAAAAATGTGAGGGGTGTACTCACTTTTGTGGGATACTGTATCTTTGATCTTAAAAACTACGGGATAATGGTGTTGTGGTAACTTGCCCAAATAATAAAAAAAAAGTATAATAATATTATTCTTGATATAATTAGAAAAAAAGCCTTTGAAAATTAATTTGCAATAACTCCATCAGTATCACCAGCAAAGCAGCTTCATTATTATCCCATTAAAGAAGAAGAGAATGTGCGCTGCATTTCAAGATTTCATAATATGCCACGTCACGAATGTTAATTCTCCATTACGAATGCTAGTTTACAAGACCGACCGCTTCTGGCTCGTCCTTGCTTCCGAGCATGCATGTTTGTACTTTGGACTTTTGTCCGATGGACTTGTGTACTCACGCTCGGAAAATCCGACAACAGACATTTGTCCGCAGAAAATTTTAAAACCTGCTATCCAACATTTTGTCCGCGGAAAATCCTACAGCAATTGTCCGATGGAGCATACACACAGTCGGATTTTCCGCCAACAGCCTGTCATCACTCATTTCCATCGGAAAATCCGATCGTGTGTACAAGGCTTTAGACTGCAAATACAAAATATGCCTTAGGCCCCTTTCATACTGAGGAGTTTTTCAAGCACTTTTGTGTTATAAAAAGCGCATGAAAATTTTAAGAAAAATGCTTCCCTGTAAAATCAATGAATGCTTTCACACTGAAGCAGTGTGCTTGGGGGTCCGTGCAAAAAATCCTGCTTGCAGCATGTTTGGGGAGCTAAAAAAAGGGCACCAAAAATGCTCCACCCCATTGAAATGAATGGAAAGCGCCTCAAAAAGCCCTACAGCGTTTTTGGTGCTGTTTTTGAGACAGACGCACAGTAAACGCCTCAAAAGCAGTCAGGGTTTTACTGACAGTTTTGAAGCGAACCAGTGTGAAAGGGGCCTTGGGGAAAAAAGTTCACAACACAACCCTTAATTTAGAGAGGGTACTTCATCTACCAGGGCCAAGGTAATATTAGGCTGCCCTAGGCACACATAAATATTACAGCCTCCAGGTTCACTTCTTATCTCACAAACAATGTATGAGATTATGGGGTTAATCTATTTAAAGGCAAATAGGCTGTTCACCGAGCAGGTGAATTTTCTCTTTGCAAGGAAATATTCCCTAAGCTTTGTAAATGAAGTGAAACTCTACTGACTTCCATCATTCAATCATTCATCAAGAAGAAAATGCAGTTTTTTTCCCTTGCTTGTGACTGGGTATTCTTGCAAAGTGAACTTTCACAACATTCACTAAGCTAAAGTATCCAGTCCATTTGCCTTTATTAAATCAACCCCTTTGAGTGTAAAACTGAGAAACAAAGCTTAAAGTAGAACTTCAGTAATTTTTTCATCTTTCCATCTATTAAATCTTCTGCTCTTGTTGTTTTAACTTTGGATAGTAAAACATTCTTATTTCTGCCAGTAAATACCTTATATAGCCCACTTCCTCTTTCTTGTCTGGTCATTAGCCTAAGCTTATAACATGCACAACTTTCTCGCTCACTCTTGTGAGAGTTTGTCAGGAAGGGAAGGCCAATGAGAGCTGCAGAGCTGGAGGCTGCCACTGTGTAAATCCAGGAAGTGAACAGGCAGCAGGTTCAGCTGCCCACAGTTAAAATGGTTGCAGCCAGACTCAATGGAGGGAGATTTCTGCAGCATATTTGGCAAGTACAGAGTCACAGTATATATAAAATAATATGCAACGTGGTTGGAGGGAAGCTTCAGAATAGCAAAATGTTTTTATTACAAATTATGTGAGCAGACTGCAGTTCCTCTTTAAGGTGATTTGAGTACACAGTCTCTACCATTATACAAACCTATGGAAACTGGATTATATTTGATCTGCAGAAAGTATTGGCACTGCTTAAAGCAGTGCCATACCCAACCCTCGCAATTTTGCTGCTGGATGTGACCACAAGGGCCACAAAATGGCAAAGCAAGGGCTTGCAAGTACCTTATAGTAATATAAACAGTAGTCCTGAAGGTAGTTCATACACACACATAGCAGTTCTGTTTTCTGAGCAGAGAACTAATTTCTCTCCAAAGCTTCCACCTGCTGGACTCTGGAAGTGGATTCCTACACCATGGGTTAGACCCTAGAGCATTGCTTATTATTTTGTTTTCTGCATAGTTCAGAAAATAGCATAGCTGTCCATCCTCAATGGTCCAATATATTATATTAAACTCAGTACATGTTTTTGTGGTTTAACTACGGAATTAGTTTAACTGGTACCAGATTGGAATAATAATAATAAGCACAATCATAACTTGGTATTCCACATTATTTACATTGTGTCAACCTAACCTGTAAATTGCATAGATTTACTTTAGATCTCAGCTTCATACATTTTATTGCTTTCTACCCTCTTCCTAATAATGCCCATACTCCTGCTGATTATCTGTTATTATTCCCTCATGCTGCTACACTCACCATATTACAAGTTTCTACTTTTATTTTACTTTATATTTTTCAGCATAAACTGCTTGCCATCCCTGTGGTTGTTCCCTTTTCTGAAAGTACCGGCACTATTATGTAATAAATTATACTTAACGTACACATGCTGCCATCTAGTGGTCCAAATATTTAAATGCAGACCCACTTCTAACTATCTAACACACATGCCAAAAGGATTAGCTGATACTACTTTGTTCATATTGCTACATCTAAATAATAACCATTCTCAAAAGAAATCTAACTGTTCAAAAACTTAAGAATAGTCTGCGAAAATGCTGCTAAATTGTGCCATTCATAATGCCGATGCCATTATCTCTCTGCAAAAAAAAATAAAAAGACCTATTCCCAGAAGTATTCTGTTGCAATAATGCATATGTTTTTGCGTGTTTTATGCATTGCAATAAGGCAGCCCAATCATTGGAAATAGACTTTCATGCACTACAGTGAAAAAACCTACATGACCCTTTAAAAAAACATAGCGGTGTGTTGTTCTCTACTGTTCAATGTGTTGAGTGCCATTCAAAATGAATGCGTTGTGGTGAAGCGTGGTAATGTGTGCAAGCTGAATAGACCCAAAAACAAACCCAGTATCTTAAATCATTGCACTGTGCATGCAGGGATTTCCTATGCTGTACGGTCTATGCAAGATGCATTCTCAGTTTTTTCCTCTGTTAATTTATCATGGTTTTCCTTGTTTCTAGGGTTTGTATCTCCTAATTCTTCTCACATTTCCACTGTGTTTTGACTGCACTGTCAGTCAAATCTACTATCTGGATTTGAATATCACTTTCCTAGCTGTAAGTAACCATAACTTTGAATATTATTAGTGGAAGTCACCTGAAAAACAATACACTGTTTACCATTGCTAGTCTTTATTAATAAATGGACAGATCGGGTGATACTGTATATTGATGAAAATTAGGTTCCCTATCATCAACACCTGTTTTGCCTTTGTTTCTCTCCTATTTCTATTTTCACTGCAGCTGTCATTGCTTTGGTTTTTAGATTTCAGTTCCATGATTTTATGTGCCTATTGTCCAAACACAAATGTAAAATCTGGTTGCCAAACTGCCAAAAGGTCTTGAACTTTGGTCAATAATATTAATATAGCAAACACATTAAAGTGGTTGTAAAGACAAAAAGTTTTATTTTTTTTACCATACTGCATTCTCTGTATTAAAGTGGTTGTAAAGTCAGAAGTTTTTTTTTATCTTAATGCATTCTATACATTAAGATGTAGCGGTCTCCCTGACTTCCAAGGTCCTGATGGTGACCCCCAAAGCCAGGGAGAACTGACATTCCTCCTCAGGGTGCAGGTTACTAGACATAGTGGGTGTGGTGCAAGGTGGAAAGATTGGGCGCCAGCCAATTTTTGAGTAAGGGTGGGAGAGAGGGTTCAGGCACAGGACACCCTTAGGCAAATGCAATAGCAATTAGGCAAACTCCACAGACAATAATAGAACTAGGCAGACAGCAATACAGAAAAGGGCCTTTAAGCTGAACGCAGCAATCTGTATCTTATAGCAACTGCTCTCTCCTATAGCAACAACTTCTCTCACAGTATCCAACTGTAGATCTTCCAGTTTACCTCACAGTATCCACCTGTAGATCTTCCAGCTAAACTCCCAGTATCCCACTGCAGATCCTCAAGCTCAGCTTTTTGGTAAAAAATACATCGCAATAAGCGTATATTGATTGGTTTGCGCAAAAGTTATAACGTCTACAAAATAGGGGATAGATTTATGGCATTTTTTTTACAATAATGGCGGTGGGACTGCGATATTGCGGCGGACAAATTGGACACTTTTGACACATTTTTGGGACAATGACAATTATGCTGCGTACACACTGGCGGACTTTACGGCAGACTTTGTCTGGCGGACTTTTCGACGGACTTTATGACGGACTTTCCGAATGAACAGACTTGCCTACACATGATCAACCAAAGTCCGACAGATTCGTACGCGATGACGTACGACCGGACTAAAACAAGGAAGTTGATAGCCAGTAGCCAACAGCTGCCCTAGCGTCGTTTTTTGTCCGTCGGACTAGCATACAGACGAGCAGACTTTTCGACCGGACTCGAGTCCGTCTGACAGATTTGAAACATGTTTCAAATCTAAGTCTGCCAAACTTTTGAGAAAACAAAGTCCGCTGGAGCCCACACACGATCGAATTGTCCGACGAAATCTGGTACGCCGGACCAAGTATGCCGTAATCCGATCGTGTGTACGCGGCATTATTCAGCAATTAGTGCTATAAAAATGCACTGATTACTGTATAAATGTCACTTGTAGGGAAGGGGTTAACACTTGGGGGCAATCAAGGGGTTAACTGTGTTCCCTCACTGTGTTCTAACTGTAGGGGGCATGGGATTGTCTAGGAGGAGAGAGAGATCGGTGTTCATACATAGTATGAACACACAATCTGTCTCTACTCCCCTGAAGGAACCAGGATTTGTGTGTTTACACACACAGATCCCAGTTCTTGTTCTGTCACAAACGATCGCGGGTACCCTCGGGCATGCGTGCCCCTAGTGGCCAAAAGGAAAAGCGACGTAAGGTAATGTCGATTTGCCCAGCCGAGCCAACCTGCCGGAGTAAAACTGTGGCGGCTGGTTTGGAAGTGGTTACAACATATCTATTTTTCTGGGATCTTGCCAGAAGGATGGTGCTGGCACCATGGCTGGATGCCGGGAATAAGGCTATTATTTTTAATAACGTTCTTTCCTACAGTTTTTTGTTGTTCTTTGTTTTCAAGGTGGTATTTATAGTGGGGAAGGGGCCCTAACATATTACTTAAACAATGTTAGCCCATTGCAGGAGTACATTCTCATTGGATTTGGAGCTCCTAAAAAGTATCAGAAACTGTGAAAAGGTAAGTTGTTTCTTTTACATTTTTTTTTTAAGCGGCGATTGTTTCTTGAGCAGCTTTTTAAAGCCATTTGTGTTGGGGGACAGGGAGCTGGCAAAAAAAGCTAATCTCCTAGAACAAAAAGGAAATTTGGGACTTTAAATGAGGTGGTAGACTTGGTGTAGAAAACGTGGTCAGTTTTATTGAAATAAAAATTATATAAAAAAGTATAATACATATGGATGATAAACATCATATGGAAAAGCATATAATGAAGTATTCTCATAGTGTACATATGCATACTCGATTCAAATTGCTGAGTAATAGTAAATTTCATATACAGAAATCAATAACTAAGTAACATCGTAATATACGTATGCATAGAACAATAACATCATATAGGTAGATGTATACATGAAAAACACTTGGTGCATAATATAGCATAATCAATTAGCCTGACAGCTGGCAGCCAAAGGAATAATAAAAAAATTTATATGTAACATATCTTGGTACGGAGTTAGTAGGCATGTAACTACATCCTTAATGCCCGACGCGTTTCTGTGTGAAATACACTTCTTCAGGGGCGGATGTGGTGGGGTATCTATAAAAATTGTATAAATTAAAAAAATTAATTCAAATGTAGATAAGTACAGCGGGTGAAAAACTGATGGTGTGGTATGCCCTAGGTACTTACATGCCCGTGCGTAGCGACGGTATGCAGAATAGGCAAAACCGGAGCCGTGGGAATGGTCCGTCCCGGGAGCTGAGGTGATGGAACACCCCATGTCCAAGGAATAGCACACGCAGAAACCCCCAGAAAAAACGCAGGCCTCTTGTGATGAAGGTATAAACAGTGATGGAATCCAACAAAAATGTGAATGAGACCTAGTAATGAGGTAAAAAATATGTAAGGAGGTGACCAGTGGTGGTGGTGGTGGATAACTAGAAAATAAAAAATATGTGTAAGTGTGGTGTGTAAGGCCGGTGGTGGTATGAACCACCTCATCACCAAGAATGGGTGACTAGTGAAAAGCAGGAAAGGAAGGAAAAGGAAAAAACGTGTGCTGAGAGGTGCTGTCCATAGGACACCTCTGTGTTTACCTAATGTGCAAGTGCTAATGTGAAGGGCATCCAAAAAGTGAGCGTGCTGCCTGTGTATGAACGGAGGAGACCTGCGGTGGGGAAAGACTATATGCGCGTCCGAGGAGGGGGGCCATCACCAGCGTCACGCGCACGACAGGATAAAAGAGGTGGGAGCCTGGGCACGCATGGTAGTCGCACGTACCCTGACGCCGAGAACCCCACTGTCGGCCAGGTGGAAACAACGGGCTACCCCGCTGTGGCGCCAAAAAATGATGACGCCTCACACGCGAGGCCGCTGGGCGTGGCGCCGATGCGCTGTGGACGCCCGCCCACCACCCCAAAAGGGAGGGGGGGAGGGCGAGCGTGCAGAGCGCATCGCAGCTCCCGGGAACAAGACAAAAAACCCGGCCCGGAGTGGCAGTATCTGCACAGTCCGCCGTGAACTTAGGCATGATAAGGTACTGGCGCCAACTGAAAGGCATGGATAGATGTTGTCTCGCCACGTGTACAACTTCTACACATGGATGGCAGGGGAGCACTGCCAACCAAAGTCAAACACCTCCATCCCTATTGCAAAAACAATCAAATAAGGGGAGTTGGGACTTTATCATCCCGGATTCAGTAGAACAAAAAGGAAATTTGGGACTTTAAATGAGGTGGTAGACTTGGTGTAGAAAACGTGGTCAGTTTTATTGAAATAAAAATTATATAAAAAAGTATAATACATATGGATGATAAACATCATATGGAAAAGCATATAATGAAGTATTCTCATAGTGTACATATGCATACTCGATTCAAATTGCTGAGTAATAGTAAATTTCATATACAGAAATCAATAACTAAGTAACATCGTAATATACGTATGCATAGAACAATAACATCATATAGGTAGATGTATACATGAAAAACACTTGGTGCATAATATAGCATAATCAATTAGCCTGACAGCTGGCAGCCAAAGGAATAATAAAAAAATTTATATGTAACATATCTTGGTACGGAGTTAGTAGGCATGTAACTACATCCTTAATGCCCGACGCGTTTCTGTGTGAAATACACTTCTTCAGGGGCGGATGTGGTGGGGTATCTATAAAAATTGTATAAATTAAAAAAAATTAATTCAAATGTAGATAAGTACAGCGGGTGAAAAACTGATGGTGTGGTATGCCCTAGGTACTTACATGCCCGTGCGTAGCGACGGTATGCAGAATAGGCAAAACCGGAGCCGTGGGAATGGTCCGTCCCGGGAGCTGAGGTGATGGAACACCCCATGTCCAAGGAATAGGACACGCAGAAACCCCCAGAAAAAACGCAGGCCTCTTGTGATGAAGGTATAAACAGTGATGGAATCCAACAAAAATGTGAATGAGACCTAGTAATGAGGTAAAAAATATGTAAGGAGGTGACCAGTGGTGGTGGTGGTGGATAACTAGAAAATAAAAAATATGTGTAAGTGTGGTGTGTAAGGCCGGTGGTGGTATGAACCACCTCATCACCAAGAATGGGTGACTAGTGGAAAGCAGGAAAGGAAGGAAAAGGAAAAAACGTGTGCTGAGAGGTGCTGTCCATAGGACACCTCTGTGTTTACCTAATGTGCAAGTGCTAATGTGAAGGGCATCCAAAAAGTGAGCGTGCTGCCTGTGTATGAACGGAGGAGACCTGCGGTGGGGAAAGACTATATGCGCGTCCGAGGAGGGGGGCCATCACCAGCGTCACGCGCACGACAGGATAAAAGAGGTGGGAGCCTGGGCACGCATGGTAGTCGCACGTACCCTGACGCCGAGAACCCCACTGTCGGCCAGGTGGAAACAACGGGCTACCCCGCTGTGGCGCCAAAAAATGATGACGCCTCACACGCGAGGCCGCTGGGCGTGGCGCCGATGCGCTGTGGACGCCCGCCCACCACCCCAAAAGGGAGGGGGGAGGGCGAGCGTGCAGAGCGCATCGCAGCTCCCGGGAACAAGACAAAAAACCCGGCCCGGAGTGGCAGTATCTGCACAGTCCGCCGTGAACTTAGGCATGATAAGGTACTGGCGCCAACTGAAAGGCATGGATAGATGTTGTCTCGCCACGTGTACAACTTCTACACATGGATGGCAGGGGAGCACTGCCAACCAAAGTCAAACACCTCCATCCCTATTGCAAAAACAATCAAATAAGGGGAGTTGGGACTTTATCATCCCGGATTCAGTAGAACAAAAAGGAAATTTGGGACTTTAAATGAGGTGGTAGACTTGGTGTAGAAAACGTGGTCAGTTTTATTGAAATAAAAATTATATAAAAAAGTATAATACATATGGATGATAAACATCATATGGAAAAGCATATAATGAAGTATTCTCATAGTGTACATATGCATACTCGATTCAAATTGCTGAGTAATAGTAAATTTCATATACAGAAATCAATAACTAAGTAACATCGTAATATACGTATGCATAGAACAATAACATCATATAGGTAGATGTATACATGAAAAACACTTGGTGCATAATATAGCATAATCAATTAGCCTGACAGCTGGCAGCCAAAGGAATAATAAAAAAATTTATATGTAACATATCTTGGTACGGAGTTAGTAGGCATGTAACTACATCCTTAATGCCCGACGCGTTTCTGTGTGAAATACACTTCTTCAGGGGCGGATGTGGTGGGGTATCTATAAAAATTGTATAAATTAAAAAAATTAATTCAAATGTAGATAAGTACAGCGGGTGAAAAACTGATGGTGTGGTATGCCCTAGGTACTTACATGCCCGTGCGTAGCGACGGTATGCAGAATAGGCAAAACCGGAGCCGTGGGAATGGTCCGTCCCGGGAGCTGAGGTGATGGAACACCCCATGTCCAAGGAATAGCACACGCAGAAACCCCCAGAAAAAACGCAGGCCTCTTGTGATGAAGGTATAAACAGTGATGGAATCCAACAAAAATGTGAATGAGACCTAGTAATGAGGTAAAAAATATGTAAGGAGGTGACCAGTGGTGGTGGTGGTGGATAACTAGAAAATAAAAAATATGTGTAAGTGTGGTGTGTAAGGCCGGTGGTGGTATGAACCACCTCATCACCAAGAATGGGTGACTAGTGGAAAGCAGGAAAGGAAGGAAAAGGAAAAAACGTGTGCTGAGAGGTGCTGTCCACCACACTTACACATATTTTTTATTTTCTAGTTATCCACCACCACCACCACTGGTCACCTCCTTACATATTTTTTACCTCATTACTAGGTCTCATTCACATTTTTGTTGGATTCCATCACTGTTTATACCTTCATCACAAGAGGCCTGCGTTTTTTCTGGGGGTTTCTGCGTGTGCTATTCCTTGGACATGGGGTGTTCCATCACCTCAGCTCCCGGGACGGACCATTCCCACGGCTCCGGTTTTGCCTATTCTGCATACCGTCGCTACGCACGGGCATGTAAGTACCTAGGGCATACCACACCATCAGTTTTTCACCCGCTGTACTTATCTACATTTGAATTAATTTTTTTAATTTATACAATTTTTATAGATACCCCACCACATCCGCCCCTGAAGAAGTGTATTTCACACAGAAACGCGTCGGGCATTAAGGATGTAGTTACATGCCTACTAACTCCGTACCAAGATATGTTACATATAAATTTTTTTATTATTCCTTTGGCTGCCAGCTGTCAGGCTAATTGATTATGCTATATTATGCACCAAGTGTTTTTCATGTATACATCTACCTATATGATGTTATTGTTCTATGCATACGTATATTACGATGTTACTTAGTTATTGATTTCTGTATATGAAATTTACTATTACTCAGCAATTTGAATCGAGTATGCATATGTACACTATGAGAATACTTCATTATATGCTTTTCCATATGATGTTTATCATCCATATGTATTATACTTTTTTATATAATTTTTATTTCAATAAAACTGACCACGTTTTCTACACCAAGTCTACCACCTCATTTAAAGTCCCAAATTTCCTTTTTGTTCTACTGAATCCGGGATGATAAAGTCCCAACTCCCCTTATTTGATTGTTTTTGCAATAGGGATGGAGGTGTTTGACTTTGGTTGGCAGTGCTCCCCTGCCATCCATGTGTAGAAGTTGTACACGTGGCGAGACAACATCTATCCATGCCTTTCAGTTGGCGCCAGTACCTTATCATGCCTAAGTTCACGGCGGACTGTGCAGATACTGCCACTCCGGGCCGGGTTTTTTGTCTTGTTCCCGGGAGCTGCGATGCGCTCTGCACGCTCGCCCTCCCCCCCTCCCTTTTGGGGTGGTGGGCGGGCGTCCACAGCGCATCGGCGCCACGCCCAGCGGCCTCGCGTGTGAGGCGTCATCATTTTTTGGCGCCACAGCGGGGTAGCCCGTTGTTTCCACCTGGCCGACAGTGGGGTTCTCGGCGTCAGGGTACGTGCGACTACCATGCGTGCCCAGGCTCCCACCTCTTTTATCCTGTCGTGCGCGTGACGCTGGTGATGGCCCCCCTCCTCGGACGCGCATATAGTCTTTCCCCACCGCAGGTCTCCTCTGTTCATACACAGGCAGCACGCTCACTTTTTGGATGCCCTTCACATTAGCACTTGCACATTAGGTAAACACAGAGGTGTCCTATGGACAGCACCTCTCAGCACACGTTTTTTCCTTTTCCTTCCTTTCCTGCTTTCCACTAGTCACCCATTCTTGGTGATGAGGTGGTTCATACCACCACCGGCCTTACACACCACACTTACACATATTTTTTATTTTCTAGTTATCCACCACCACCACCACTGGTCACCTCCTTACATATTTTTTACCTCATTACTAGGTCTCATTCACATTTTTGTTGGATTCCATCACTGTTTATACCTTCATCACAAGAGGCCTGCGTTTTTTCTGGGGGTTTCTGCGTGTGCTATTCCTTGGACATGGGGTGTTCCATCACCTCAGCTCCCGGGACGGACCATTCCCACGGCTCCGGTTTTGCCTATTCTGCATACCGTCGCTACGCACGGGCATGTAAGTACCTAGGGCATACCACACCATCAGTTTTTCACCCGCTGTACTTATCTACATTTGAATTAATTTTTTTAATTTATACAATTTTTATAGATACCCCACCACATCCGCCCCTGAAGAAGTGTATTTCACACAGAAACGCGTCGGACATTAAGGATGTAGTTACATGCCTACTAACTCCGTACCAAGATATGTTACATATAAATTTTTTTATTATTCCTTTGGCTGCCAGCTGTCAGGCTAATTGATTATGCTATATTATGCACCAAGTGTTTTTCATGTATACATCTACCTATATGATGTTATTGTTCTATGCATACGTATATTACGATGTTACTTAGTTATTGATTTCTGTATATGAAATTTACTATTACTCAGCAATTTGAATCGAGTATGCATATGTACACTATGAGAATACTTCATTATATGCTTTTCCATATGATGTTTATCATCCATATGTATTATACTTTTTTATATAATTTTTATTTCAATAAAACTGACCACGTTTTCTACACCAAGTCTACCACCTCATTTAAAGTCCCAAATTTCCTTTTTGTTCTACTGAATCCGGGATGATAAAGTCCCAACTCCCCTTATTTGAAAGCTAATCTCCTATTTTCAATTGAAGGACTTTTTTAAGGAGGTATCTTCAGATTAGTAAGAAAATACATGTAGGGATCACGCTGAAGGGAGCTTTGCTAATAAAGCTTTAAAATGCATTCTTGGTGTAACTGGCAAACAGATAAAGGGACTAACAGACAGGTGTAGCACTTAGGAAGTGAGAACAAGTAGAATTGTTTAGTAGCAGCTTTCAGGGTGGGGTGTTACAAATCTGTTCATTGATAGACATAGGCGTGCGCAGCCTATTGCATTAGGGTGTGCACCCCAAAACTCAAACACACATGCGTATGTATACTATATATATATATATATATATATATATATATATATATATATACACACACACACACACACATATACTGTATATACACACACAAATACTCACATATATGTACATAAAACCACCTATTTATGTGCCTGCCTAACTAAGTGCCTTTGTTCAACTTTTTATTAAAAAATAATAAATGCATAGAGGTATAACTCCTGCTAGCGGCTGAAGGGTTAAAACCGGCCATGTTGCGGTGCTGCCAAAGCTCTTTGCAGGCGCTGTGCCAGCGCTGCCAATTCATTCCAATGGGCATTGGGCGGTTTAGAAGCAGTGTATACAGCGCTACCACACCACCCCAAAGATGCTGCTTGCGGGACCTTTCCTAACGTCCTGCAAGCACACTGCCCCTGTGTGAAAGCACTCAGGCTTTCACACTGAGGAGGCAGTTTTCAGGCACTTTACAGGCGCTATTTTTAGCACTAAAACGCCTGAAAAATACCCTAGTGTGAAAGGGGTCTTAAAGCGGAGTTCCACCCTAAAGTGGAACTTCCACTCATCTGATTCCTCCCCCCTCCAGTGCCACAATTGGCACCTTTCAGGGGGGAGGGGGGTGCAGATACCTGTATAATACAGGTATCTGCACCCACTTTCGGGAATAGCTAGCTGCAGATGCCTGACCCCCCCCCCCGTTGTGGTCTGGGAAACACACAGTTCCCACAACACAATGGGGACCAGTGAAGACGCGCAGGGCGACAGTAAAGCCGCAACGCTTCACTTCCTGATTCCCTGACCAAGGATGGCGGTGGGGGCAGCTGAAAACCGAGCAATTGCTCGTCATCTGCTGCCGACATTGCGGGCGCCCTGGACAGGCAAGTGTCCATTTATTAAAAGTCAGCAGCTGCAGTATTTGTAGCTGCTGGCTTTTAATATTTTTTTTTTAAGGTGGAGCTCCGCTTTAAGTTACTGGCTGTGGTCACACTCCAGCCTCCCTATCATACCATACAGGGTTAATGTCCCTGTATGGTATGTGATGATGTCATGGCTTTGGGGTGAAGGAAGAGACATTAGAGTCAGGTAAGTGAAAGAGGTTACCCCCCCTCCCCTCCCCCCACACACACTGCAAGGATAGACTTTTTTACTGTCCTGGAGTTGGGCTGTATTATTATGATAAGAGTTTTTGATAGGTTAGGAATTCCTGGGACTTCAGAGGTGCTACATAGATGTATTCCATACACACACACACATATTATATGTTATTAAAAAAAAATCATTTTAACAGGATATAATGTGTATGTGGAATACATTTATGTAACACCTCAGAAGTCCCAGGAATTCCTAACCTGTTCAAGAATGTTACTTTCTCTTTCTGTAAACCTGTTCTGCAAAGTGCATAGAATTGTATAGTGGAAGGCAGAGAAGGTCAGTACTCACAGGTCAAAGGCTGCTATGTGTCCTCTGAGCTCTTCCATCAACCCCAGGGAGAGCTGTGCTGTGTGCTGGACAGGAGGAAAGAGATCGAGGGTGCACTGTGAGATCACTTCCTGCTCCTCCCACCTGTACTGGAGCTGTGAAAGCCCCGACTCAGCCAGATAGGAACCCGTGGAGGAGAGAGACAGTTTTCATCCAAATGCTGTATCAGAGAGGAGATTATCAAGCTGTCTTCTGGCACACAGGGCATAGGATGGGCATAGGATGGTGGGTGACTCCTGTAAGGACTGCAGCCAGAGCTGTAAAGTAAGCAGTCAGGAATTATCCGATGCTCTCTGGAGTTTACAGGCTTTATCTCTGACAGCTGGCGGCGGAGTGATATTCAGCTGACAGGGATGCTGTAGCCGGAACTACAGAGTCAGCATCGGAAAATGCGGCTGACTGACTGATTACTCCGCAGCCAGTGGCTGCAGTTCCCACAGGAGTTGTACACATCCATGACAAATAGTCTAACTTGCAGCAGTGTCATTTAGAAAAAAAGAATTCTCACACATACACATTTTAGCAGCAAAAAAGCCCTGGGGTGTGTTGGATGTGCCTGGGCATTAGGGTGTGCCCAGGCACACCTGGCACACCCTGTGCGCACGCCTATGTTGATAGATAATCTTGCTTCTTGAAGGGTCCTTATATTTACTTTATGTCTATTGGTCCCTAGTTCACCACTGCCCCAATATTCAGGGCATCAAAATCTAAGATCACTAATATAAAGTTATGCTATTTCCTGAGGACTCACTGTTCTTCATGTTGAACATTAATTTGTTCTCATTGTAAAGTGAGTACTATGCAGGATAAAGAGGATAAAGCAGGCGTGTCAAACTCTTGTCTTTGTTGTTTTTAGGCCATCATGAGGCCCTCTCTTTCCTTCTTCGTTGTCCTCAAAGGTCTATGAATTTAAATTGAATGAGGCCCCAGCTGTTATCTAGCTAATAAAGGCAATAATTAATTTTGAACTTTTGCAAATTCTTCACAAATGATTTATGGCCTATTTTCTCTGGGATAAAATATTGCAAGATGCTATTATTACTATTTTGTTAATTACCAAGGTGCTATAGCCATTTTCTGGAAATATTTAGATGGGGCCCTCAGTAAATCTAATCCGCTACTTACAGATTTATTACACTCATATGAACATACTCTTTCATTCAGGTTTTGATATGCCTGGCATAATGTTCAAAATGTAACCATAAATCTGAACCCTAGCCTTTAAATGTACACATTTCTGCAGGATTTAACCTTCAGATTTACATTTTAGTGGAAAATGCATGTTTCCCATATGTTATGGGACATATTTTAGGTTCCCATATTTACCTCTGTTAATGAGATCCATGCAAAATCTCTGAAGGGAAATCTAGAACTCAGAAAAATGCTGGGGTCCTGCTCAAAGTACAGTGGAAAGTATTCTGATTCTGGTGCAAGTGAATTATCGTATTTTTCGCACTATAAGGCACACCTAAGAGCCTTATATTTTTCTACAATTCGGCCGTGCGCCTAATAATCCGGTGCGCCTTATGTGTGCAGTGAGTTCCAAAATCATTTCCCGCACTGACACAGAGACATACGCTGGCAGCAATAAACCAGAGAACATTGCGTAATAAGTGCAGTTTGTCTAAGGACCCCCGAAAATGGCACCAGTCAAGAGACATGCTTACGAGGCACAATTCAAAATACAGGCTATCAGTTACGCGGTTGTAAATAGGAATAGAGCAGCTGCGAAAGAATTCAACATCAATGAATCTATGGTTCGGAAGTGGAGGAAGCAAGAAAATTAACTGCGCCAAGTTAAGAAGACAAAACAGAGTTTCCGTGGGAACAAAGCGAGGTGGCCACAATTAGAAGACCAACTTGAACAATGGATTATTGAACAAAGAACAGCCGGTAGAAGTGTCTCTACAGTCACCATTCGACTGAAGGCAATAACGATAGCACAAGACATGGAGGTCGAACACTTTCAAGGAGGTCAGTCTTGGTGCTTTTGTTTTATGAAAAGGCGTCATCTCTCCATCCGCGCAAGGACTACCATGGCGCAGCAACTGCCAGCGGATTACAAAAAAAAGCTGGCCATCTTCCACACCTACTGCAGTAATAAGATTACCGACAAAAAGATCCAGCCCAAGCACATCACCAACATGGACGAGGTCCCCCTCACTTTTGACATCCCCGTGAACCATACTATGGAGAAAAAGGGGACCAGCACGGTATCGATACGCACCACGGGGCATGAGAAGTCGTCTTTCACTGTTGTTCTTGGCTGCCACGGTAATGGACAGAAACTACCATCTATGGTCATTTTTAGGAGGAAGACGCTGCCAAACGAAAAGTTTCCAGCCGGAGTCATCGTTAAGGTCAATCAAAAGGGCTAGATGGACGAGGAGAAAATGAGAGAGTGGCTGAGAGAGGTGTATGTAAAGAGACCGGATGTTTTTTTCCGTGTATCACCGTCCCTGTTGATCTGCGACTCCATGCGCGCCCATCTCACCGCTACTGTGAAAAACCAAGTGAAGCAAATGAATTCGGAGCTTGCCATCATTCCGGGAGGATTAACAAAAGAACTCCAACCGCTGGACGTTGGTGTAAACAGAGCGTTCAAAGTGGATTTGCGAGTGGCGTGGGAGCGATGGATGACAGACGGCGAACACACCTTTACTAAGACTGGGAGACAGCGCCGGGCGAGCTATGCCACCATATGTGAATGGATTGTGGATGCCTGCGCTAAGGTATCTGCTTTAACTGTTGTCCGAGCTTTCGCGAATCATTGCTCATTGCTGAACAGCCACCTGGCAACGAGACTAACTCCGACAATGATGAGAGGGAACCCGGCATGCTTGATTGGGAATTTGCCCAGCTGTTCAATTCAGACACAGAAGATGAGGACTTTGATGGATTTGTGGGAGACGATTGATTAAAAAATAATATGAGTGTATTGTTAAATAGTAGAATAGTAGAATAAAGTACAAGTAAACTCACTGTTTTGCTTCCGTTACCTTTTTTTTGTAGACCGTATGTTTTAGCATGCGCCTTATAATGCAGTGCTCCTTATGTATGGGTCAAGTAAAGAAATAGCCCCCGTAATTGAGACTGTGCCTTAAAATCCAGTGCGCCTTATAGTTCGGAAAATACGGTATATAAAATTTGGATATAAATTAAAGTGTGGGTTTCCTCCAGATACTCCGGTTTCCTCCCACGCTCCAAAGACATGCTAGTAGGTTATTTGGATGGATCCTCTCTAAATTGGCCCTAGTATGTATGAATGTGAGTTAGGCACTTAGAT
The DNA here is from genome assembly GCF_042186555.1 of Aquarana catesbeiana. Classification (NCBI taxonomy): domain Eukaryota; kingdom Metazoa; phylum Chordata; class Amphibia; order Anura; family Ranidae; genus Aquarana; species Aquarana catesbeiana. The sequence goes on along the minus strand of NC_133324.1, from coordinate 477,848,028 downwards.
TGTAAGCTCCTTGGGGGCATGGACTGATGTGAATGTACAATATATACAGTATATGTAAAGCACTGTTTAAATTGACAATGCTAGATAAGTACCTGTAATAAATAAATAAATAAGTAAAGTGAATACCTTAATTGCTGTTAACTTTTTGATTTTACTTGTTGCCTAAAGTCAGTCTTTAACCAGTTCCAGACCAGCCACCGCAGTTTTACTGCAGCAGGTTGGCTCGGCTGGGCAAATTGGCGTTAACTTACAGCGGCCGCCCTGATCGGATTCGCTTCAGTCTCTAGGCCCAGGCCAATGATTTCTGGCCTGGACCTGCTGATCGGTCCTGGCGAATGAAATTTTCCCCTGCCTGTGTAAGTGTTAACACAGGCAGGGGAAGTGATGTCATCTCTCCTCGTGAAAGTCTTTTCGTTCCAGAGAGTGGAGAGAAGACATCCAAACGTGAGTTGCACCAACACTACACTGACACAGTACACATAGGCACATATCTCACCCCCGATCTCCACCCCCCCCCTAGTTAACCCCTTCACCCCCTGTCACTGTGTCACCCAGTGCAGTGTTCATATTTTTTTTTGATCACTGTACTCGTGTCACTAGTGACAATAATCAGTGTAAGGGTACTTAGTGGTAGGCCCAGATAGCTCTAGGGACCCCCCCCAACCAAGGTTTAACCCCTTGATCACCCCGTCACCAGTGATCACCGTATTAGTGTAACGGGTGACGCTGGTTAGCTATTTATTATTATTATTTACGATTTATATAGCACTAACAGTTTACGCAGCGCTTTACAATGTAGAGGGAGGACAGCACAATTACAGTACAGTTCAATACAGAAGGGATAGGAGGGCCCTGCTTGTAGAGCTTACATTCTAAAGGGAGGGGGTGGTGGAGCGTCAGGGCACCCGCTGTATATTACCTAATAAAAGGTTTAACCCCCTGATCACCCGGCGGGTGATATCAGTGATATCAGGTTTTAGCGTCAGATAGGGTCTGCGTCAGATTAGTGCCAGTAGCGCTAACATCCACGCACTGGTGGCGTCTGAATCAGTCGCTGACAGTCAGGTGCTTTTTTTCCTGTAGGTTTTACTACTGTACCAGTAAATTTAGAGGCCAAAATGTCAAATCTAAGGTACAGTAGTGAAGAGGCCTACATGTTTCTGAGTATGACAGATAGTGAAGAGGAAGTCACTCATCTGTCAGATTCAGGCTCAGAATATGAACCTGCAGACAGCAGCGGCACCCTGCCAAATAGCTCTGACAACAGAGTAGTGGTCCCTGCAAAGGTCAGGCGTACCCGACCCCGTTCTTCTGCTATCGCTGAGGTGCAAGAACCGCAGGGCTCTCGTATGGAGCAGAGAGCCAGTACTAGTGCTGCTCCTTCTTCCTTCTGGTGAACTGGCGAGCACCAGCAGCCTACTACATCCTGGTCGTACATCCAGCACTGCAGTAACACTTGGTGACGTGGTGAGTCCCATAAGTGCAGTTCAAGCTGGTGAGGTGGCTAGCATGAGTAGTGTCCCGCAGCCACCAAGAAGAAGACAAACACAGGCCCGTCGAGCCCATAGTGCCCTTCCTGCTGCATTTGCCAATCCGAATTGGGAGCCCACCACTTCTGCAGCACCAGTACTTCCCCCATTGACTGGTCAACCCGAAATTCAAGTGGAAACAGTTGATTTTACGTCACTTGATTCTTATTTACTGTTTTCCACGGAAGATCTCTATAGATCTGTTGTAGACCAAAGCAATTTGTATGCTGGTCAATTCACCGCTAACCCCCAGTTGCCCCTTGCCAGAGATTGGAGACCTATTACGGTCTCCGAATTTAGGACCTTCCTGGGCCTATCCCTCCTCATGGGCGTAGTTAAAAAAAAGTGAGTTGAGGTCATATTAGTCCACTGACCCAATTCACCATACGCCCGTGTTCTCTGCCTCCATGACCAGGACACGATACGAGCAGATCTTGCGGTTCATGCACTTCAATGATAATGAACTCTGTCGTCCTCGGGGTGACCCTGGATACAATCAGCTCCACAAAATGCGGCCCCTCGTAAACCACCTCAACCAGCAATTTGCAGCCTTGTTTACTCCCGATCAAGTTGTCTGGGTTGATGAGTCCCTTATAACGTTTTCTGGCCGCTTGTCTATCAAACAGCATCTTCTCAGCAAGCGTGCCAGATATGGGGTCAAGATGTATAAGCTCTATGACAGGGCAACAGGCTATACATATCGGTTTATGGTTTATGAGGGAAAAGATAGTCACGTGAAGCCGGAAAACTGCCCGGACTACATAGGGAGCGCTGGTAAGATTGTATGGGACTTGGTGTTACCCTTATTTGGAAAGGGGCACCACTTGTACGTTGACAATTATTACACAAGCATGCCACTTTTTAGTCACCTTTTTGAATGTGGAATTGGCGCATGTAGCACCGTGAGATCTAATCACCGGGGATTCCCCCAACGGCTTGTAGAATCCCGACTTAGACGGGGGGGAGAGAGCCTGCTTGAAATGTAATAATTTGTTAGCAGTGAAGTGGAGGGATACATGGAATGTTTTCATTTTGTCCTCCCTTCACGCAGATACGACCGTCCAAATTTATACGGCGACTGGTGTTGTGGAGAAACCCCTCTGTGTCCATGAATACAACCTTAACATGGGAGGGGTGGACCTCAACGACCAGTTGTTGGTGCCATACCTAATTGCCTGTAAGGTAAGACGCTGGTACAAAAAAGTGTCTGTATACTTATTCCAATTAGCTCTGCTGAATGCTTTTCCTTCCCTAAATTCTAGGAAGAAATCATCACAGCCCTTTTGTTTCCAGACGGTGCGGTGGCCCACCTTTCCAACGCAAATGCAGTGAGCCAACTGCATGAGAGGCATGTCCTCCCTGGTACTCCTACTCAAAGAAACCCCCAAAAGAAGATGTTGTGTCTGCAGAAAACGCGGATATAGGTGTGACACCCGCTTTTATTGTCCCTCCTGTCCTGACCAACCTGGTCTCTGCATTGGTGACTGTTTCAAATGCTACCACACACTAGTGGAGTATTAGCGTAGGGTACAGCGTTGCACAGTCCTAGGGCACATGTACACAGGGTCTCATAAGATGAGATGGCCATAACGCTTTGTTTATTGTTAACCATCATTTGCTTAGCAGGTAGACCACTCAGCTGCAGCATGGGTTTATTTATTCTGAAACAACAGCGTTTGTTCCCACGATACAGAAAGCCGTGACTCCAGCACAGTAGGAGGTGATTTCACCACCACAGTTAAAAAAAAGAGCATATATGCCAAAGCATGGGGGCAGGGATGGAGCGGATTCCCCCCATGCTTTGGCATATATTTTTTAGGCACAGTGTCAGACGAATTAGTAGACCAGACTGTGTGGACTGCACAGAGATAACCCAAAACGCATGTAAAGTGAATAATGATATTTATTAAGATAGATGATTAATACAAACAGTGCACAATCAACCCAACAAACCCACCAACAACAACAATATATACAGCAAGGGGCAGTACCGGAATCACAGATGTCAGCCAGGCCAAGGTCATACACGGCAGGTCAGCAAAAGGACAAGGGATGTTCCAGAAGCGTAAACGATAGCCAGGCCAAGGTCATACACAGGAAGATCAGTAAATGAGGGACAGGGAACCAACAGGACAGAGGGGGGATGGATCGGGCTGAAGGGTACAGGAACACAGAAGGGACCGGGTCAGGATAAGCTCAGGAACAAGGTCGGATGAAGGCTCAGGATCGGTTAACAGGCGAACAAGGTCAGGTCTCAAGGAGAGAGATACCAAGGCAAGCATGTGAGGGCTTGCCGGGTATTTATAAGGCTGCCAATAATTGACCTCACGTAACACCTGAGCGCAGAAGGTGCTGTCTGCTCCGCACTGCTGGAATACATGCACTGGTGGACACCGGTACTATGGCCCAAGGATCCAACAGTGCCACCAGCAGGTGAGTCCTCTTATTACAGGTCTTAGGTGTTGGAAGACACCCGCTGGTGGACACTGGTACTGCGATCCAAGAGACTGACAGTGCCACCAACGGGTGAACCTTTTCATGACAGTACCCCCCTCAAAAGAGCGGCCTCCGGACGCTCCAACTAGATGTAATTGTCCAAAGTTATTGGCCTCATACTGAACAATAGATGAGGGCATGTCAGACTGGGCATCTGGCACATCAGAGCCGACAGCGGGCACATCAGAGCAGACAGCGGGCACATCAGAGCAGACAGCAGGCTCCGGGTCGTCGAGCTGGGCAGCAGGCTCAGGGTCGTCGAGCTGGGCAGCAGGCTCCGGGTCGTCGAGCTGGGCAGCAGGCTCCGGGTCATCAAGCTGGGCAGCAGGCTCCGGGTTGTCGAACTGGGCAGCAGGCTCCGGGTCTTCGAGTTGGGCAGCAGGCTCTGGAACATTAGGCCGAGCAGCGAGCACCGTAAGGGCAGGCCGGATCACAGGCACCGGCTCAGCAAGCTGGGTAACGAGCCCCGGCACAGTGGGCTGGGTAACGGGCCCCGGCTTAGCGAGCTGGACACCAGGCACTGGTTTGGCAAGCCGAATAATGGGTACTGGCTAAACAGGCTGAGTGACGGACTTCGGTTTAGCAGACTGGGTAACGGGCACCGGTTCAGCAGAGTGGGTAATGGGCACCGGTTCAGCAGACTGGCTAACGGGCACCGGTTCAGCAGGCTGAGACACGGGCACCGAAACTTCAGGCTGAGACACGGGCACCGAAACTTCAGGCTGAGACACGGGCACCGAAACTTCAGGCTGAGATACCAATATCACGACATCAGGCTGGAAGGCAGGCAATGAGACACCAGGCTGGAAGGCAGGTAACGAGACATCAGGCTGGAAGGCAGGTACCAGGATATCAGGCTGGAAGGCGGGCACATCAGACTATAAAGCGGGCACATCAGGCTGGAAAGCGGGCACATCAGGCTGAAAAGCAGGCACATCAGGCTGAAAAGTGGGCACATCAGACGGGAAAGCGGGCACCGAGACACTAGCAGAGTAGCAGACACTGGCACATCAGGCTGGGCAGCAGACAAGAACACATCAGGCTGGGCAGCAGACAGGAACACATCAGGCTGGGCAGCAGACAGTGGAACATCAGACCGGAAAGCGGGCACATCAGGCTGGGAAGCGGGCACATCGGACTGGAAAGTGGGCACCGAGACATCAGACCGGGCAGCAGGTACTGGAACTTCAAACTGGGCAGCAGACACAGGCGCTGGCGCATCGGGCAGAACAGCTGGTGCTGGCATAACAGGCTGAACAACAGGTACATCGGACTGGACAGTAATCACTGGAGCGTCAGACTGGAACATGGACATTGGGATGTCAAGCTGAGCAGCAGGCACTGGGACCTCAAACTGGGCAGCAGGCACAGGCATTGGCACAACAGGCTGAGTAGCAGACACTGGCACATCAGGCTGGGCAGCAGACAGGAACACATCAGGCTGGGCAGTGGACAGGAACACATCAGGATGGGCAATGGACAGGAACATATCAAGCTGGGTAGCTGACAGAGGATCATCAGACTGGGAAGCGGGCACATCAGACTGGAACACTGGCAGCAAAACTTTAGGCTGGAACATGGACACAAGGTCATCAGACCGGTCAGCAGGTACTGAAACGTCAGACTAGGTAGTATGTACTGGGACATCAGACTGGGTAGAAGGCACTGGGATGTCAGACTGGGTAGCAGGCACTGGGACGTCAGACTGGGTAGCAGGCACTGGAACGTCAGAATTATGTGGGTCATCAGGCTCAACTGGCGTGAAGGTAGACTGGGGCAGGTTGGTCAGTGTGGAGGTAGACTGGGTTACTGGCAGAACTGTGTGGGTTGGAAAGAACTTTTGTTTCTTTTTTGGTTTAGCCACTGTAGCTTTGTAGGTAACTGCAGGGCTGTAAGAAAAAGATGTAACTGGGCAAAAGGAAGACCAGGGAACAGTGGCTGGAGGAGGGTTTTGTGGAATTGTTACAGGTGGAAGAGAAGAGGCAGGTGGATTGAAAGCAGGATAGGTGCAGTGAGTAGAGACCGGGTAATAGTACTTGGTGGGAGGCTGTGTATACTGAGCTGTAGCTGACATTGCCATGGGTGATGAGGAGATAGATTCTTGGGAAGGCAGGTGACTAATGGCAGGGCTGGATTGTTGTGGCTTGGCTAAATACAAGAGATCTGACCAAGCCTGTAGCACAGGTTGAACAAAAGTTGGTTCACATACATCCTGTTTAATCAGAGATTGTACTGAACAAATGCAATCAGATAACACCTGCTGGGAACAAGAGGAATAATGTTCATCAAAAAAAGCCGAATCATCCTCTAACAACCATACCAGGGATTCAACTTGGCCACAATTGAAGGGGGGAGAGAAGTCATCACTTCCTTTGGGTAAACAATGACAGGGCTGGCTTTGCACATAACTGAATCAAAGGCTGCACATCCTCAAATAACATATGACCCTGATCCACTAAGAAATGAGCCGATCGGATCGTTTCCAGCAGCTGGTCACTGGACCAATCTTTTAACGTCTGGCGACAATATTCACTATCCTCTGCCGCCAGCAGAGAGTAATAGACAATTTCATTAAAATCCATCTTTAGCGAGCCCAGCAAACCAGATGGATTCCTCAATGCAGCCACGTCTGGTCAGGGATGGCCTTGGTATACTGTCAGACGAATTAGTAGACCAGACTGTGTGGACTGCACAGAGATAACCCAAAATGCATGTAAAGTGAATAATGATATTTATTAAGATAGATGATAAATAAGAAAATACAAACAGTGCACAACCAACCCAACAAACCCACCAACAACAACAATATATACAGCAAGGGGCAGTACCAGAATCACAGATGTCAGCCAGGCCAAGGTCATACACGGCAGGTCAGCAGAAGAACAAGAGATGTTCCAGAAGCGTAAACGTTAGCCAGGCCAAGGTCATACACAGGAAGATCAGTAAATGAGGGACAGGGAACCAACAGGACAGAGAGGGGATGGATCGGGCTGAAGAGTACAGGAACACAGAAGGGACCAGGTCCGGATAAGCTCGGGAACAAGGTTGGATGCAGGCTCAGGATCGGTTAACAGGCGAACAAGGTCAGGGCTCAAGGAGAGAGATAATAAGGCAAGCATGTGAGGGCTTGCCGGGTATTTATAAGGCTGCCAATAATTAACACCTGAGCGCAGAAGGTGGTGTCTTCCCCGCACTGCTGGAATACACGCGCTGGTGGACACCGGTACTATGGCCCAAGGATCCAACAGTGCCACCAGCAGGTGAGTCCTCTTATTACAGGTCTTAGGTGTTGGAAGACACCCGCTGGTGGACACTGGTACTGTGATCCAAGAGACTGACAGCACCACCAACGGGTGAATCTTTTCATGACACACAGATTGCGATAGAAAAATACATTGTTTTATTGCGTTAATGTTTTATTGTTACCATTGTTTGCTTTTCAGTTACACCATTCAGCTGCAGCACTGATTTATTTATCTTGACAGCAACAGCGGTTGCTCTCACGATATGTAAATCAGCGACTCCAGCGCTGTAGGAGGTGATTTCACCACCACAGTTAAAAAAAATGGTGCATGTATACCCATCATTGGAAGTGGGTGGATGAAGGGCAGTATTCTAATGGTGGGCATACCCACCGATCAAGCTCTTTTTTTCGTTCAGTACCCAGGCTGCATGAAAAAAAGAACATTACAATATATGCCCAACAAAGACCAGCAACGTACTGGTATGTTGCTGGACTTTAAATTGTTATACCAGAATGATGCCTGCAGGTTTAGGTATCATCTTGTTATCATTCTTTTCAGCCAGTGATCAGCTTTCATGTAAAAGCAATCCTAGCGGCTAATTAGTCTCTAGACTGCTTTTACAAGCAGTGGGAGGTAACATCCCCTCCGCAGTCTTCAATGGTTTTCTCTGGCTCTCCTGTCCCACCAGGGAACCCGAGAATGCAGTCAGTGGTTCCGCCAGCTGGTCACAGAGCTGATCGGAGACCAGTATGGCTCCAATCATCTCCATGGCCTAAGAAACCGGAAGCTACGAGCATTTCATGACAGGTTTCACCGGATATAAACATCGCTATTGGGAAATTGGGAAAGCATTTTATCACACCAATCTTGGTGTGGTCAGATGCTTTGAGGGCAGAGGAGAGCTCTAGGGTCTAATAGACCCCAATTTTTTCAAAAAAGAGTACTTGTGACTACCTATTGCTATCATAGGGGAAATCTACATTCCCTGAGATAACAATAAAAATGATTAAAAAAAATGAAAGGAACAGTTTAAAAATAAAATAAAGAGGCAAAATACATAATTAAAAAAACACAAAAAAACACCCCTGTCCCCCCGTGCTCACGCGCAAAGGTGAGCGCAAGCGTCGGTCTCGTGTCGTATGTAAACAGCAATTTCACCATGCATGTGAGGTATCACCGCGAACGTCAGATCGAGGGCAGTAATTTTAGCAGTAGACCTCTGCTGTAAATCTAAAGTGGTAACTTGTAAAGGCTTTTAAAAATGTAGTTTGTCTCCGCTGCACGTTTGTGCACAATTTTAAAGCATGTCATGTTTGGTATACATATACTTGGCATAAGATCATCTTTTTTATTTCATCAAACATTTGGGCAAAAGTGTGTTTTAGTGTATTAAAATTTAAAAAGTGTTTTTTTTTTCCTAAAAAATTTGAAAAATCGCTGCGCAAATAATGTGTGAAAAAAAATACCCACTATTTTAATCTGTAGGGCCTTTGCTTTAAGAAAATATATAATGTTTGGGGGTCCAAAGTAATTTTCTAGCAAAAAAAATATTTTTCCATGTAAACAAAAAGTGTCAGAAAGGTCTTTGTCTTCAGGTGGTTAGAAGAGTGGGTGATGTGTGACATAAGCTTCTAATGTTGTGCATAAAATGCCAGGACAGGTCAAAACCCCCCCAAATGACCCCTTTTTGGAAAGTAGACACCCCAAGCTATTTGCTGATAGGCATGTTGAGTTCATGGAATATTTTATATTTTGTCACAAGTTTCAGGAAAATTACAAACTTTCTTTTTTACACAAAAGTTGTCACTAAATGATATATTGTTTAAACACGGCATGGTTATATGTGGAATTACACCCCAAATACATTCTGCTGCTTCTCCTGAGTATGGATATAACACATTTGTGAGACTTTATGGGAGCCTAGCCGCGTACAGGACCCCGAAAACCAAGCACCACCTTCAGGCTTTCTAAAGGTGTAAAACTGTGATTTTATTCCTCACTACCTATCACAGTTACGGAGGCCCTGAAATGTCCAGATAGGACAAACCCCCACCCCCCCCAAATTACCCCATTTTACAAAGAAGACATTTCAAGCTATTTGCTAAGAGCCATGGTGAGTACTCACCATGCCTCTCAACATTTCATGGCCTCCAAAACTGTGATAGGTAGTGAGGAAGGGAAGATCACCATTTTACGCCCTTAAAAAGCCTGAAGGCAGTGATTGGTTTTCAGGGTCCTGTGCACGGCTAGGCTCCCAAAAAGTCTCACATATGTGGTATCCCTGTACTCAGGAGAAGCAGCAGAATGTATTTTGGGTTGTAATTTCACATATGCCCATGGCATGTTTGAGCAATATATCATTTAGTGGCAACTTTGTGCAAAAAATGTTTTAAAAATTGTAATTTTCCCGCAACTTGTGGCAAAATATAAAATATTCCATGGACTCAACATGCCTATCAGCAAACAGCTTGGGGTGTTTACTTTCCAAAATGGGGTAATTTGGGGGGGGTTTATGCTATCTTGGCATTTTATGGACTTCGAAACTGTGATAGGTAGTGAGGAATGAAATCAAAAATTAACCCCCTTAGAAATCCTGAAGGCGGTGCTTGGTTTTCGGGGTCCTGTACATGGCTAGGCTCCCAAAAAGTCTCACACATGAGGTATCCTCATACTCAGGAGAAGCAGCTGAATGTATTTTGGGGTGTAATTCCACATATAACCATGGCAGGTGTGAGCAATATATAATTTAATGACAACTTTGTGTAATATATATATATATATATATTTTGTCATTTTTCAATCACTTGTGACAAAAAAATAAAATATTCAATGGGCTCAACATGCCTCTCAGCAATTTCCTTGGGGTGTCTACTACCCTGCCATTTTAGTACCTCAAGAAAGGTAATAGGCAGTCATAAACTAAAAGCTGCGTAAATTCCAGAAAATATACCCTAGTTTGTAGACGCTATAACTTTTGCGTAAACCAATAAATATACGCGTATTGACAATTTTTTTTACCAAAGACATGTGGCTGAATACATTTTGGCCTAATTGTATGACTAAAATTGAGCTGATTGGATTTTTTTTATAACAAAAAGTAGAAAACATAATTTTTTTAAAATTTTCTGTCTTTTTCTGTTTATATCGCAAAAAAAAAATTGCAGAGGCAAACAAATACCATTAAAAGAAAGCTTTATTTGTGGGAAAAAAAGGACGCAAATTTTGTTTGGGTACGGCATTGCATGGCCGCGCAATTACCAGTTAAAGCAGCACAGGGCCAAATTGTAAAAAGTGCTCTGGTCAGGAAGGGGGTAAATCCTTCCGGGGCTGAAGTGGTTAATATCATGTGAATAAAATGTATATTTGCAAGAATACTGAGGTATCTATCACACATACAGTATATGGGCATTGAGAGCACTGTGCAATACAGTAGCACACAGTCAAAAGTCATCTTTTACTGGCTGGACTGGTTACCAAACCTTGCACATTATTAGTGCTCTACTGTAGCTTTGCTACCTAGTTCTGTACAGGAAAGTCATCACAACTTCCCTCTATAAAATTCCCTTCAATATGCTTTTCACTGTCTCTTACCTGCTTAATGCTAAAATGCTAAATGTCTCAACTCATGACTCCAACTGGCAACTTTTTGTGCTGAAAGCAAAGGAAACCTGGGCAGACATATATAGCATTGAAAAAATACAGGTCGAGCTGTGGAAGTAATCATAATTTTGCTTACTTTATTGCCATTTGCCACTAATAATGATTAATGTTTGGGTAGCATTTTTTTTATATAAATCCAATAAAATATAGAATGTCAAATTAGATTTCAGATACCTAGTGCTGCATCTAAAGTACACATCAGTATAAGGTCTCGGAGTGTCACCAGTATGTGTAGAAAAGATGAGTTCTTGAATAGTATCATGCCTTTGGTGCTTTTCTTTCCTGTAAAATATAAAAATACACAATCAAATTAAAAATCCTGTTTATTATGTCAAATGTAGACCCGCTGGCACCTACAAAGGTGATCCGTACACTACTTACTTTGCTTTTTTATTATGCCAGGAAAATAATCATTCTTTCATGGGAAAAAAACCTGTGGCCCCCTCTGTAATGGCCTGGAAGGCATTAATAAGCACAGCGTTATCCCTGTATAAAGCTACCTATGCCAATAGAAAGGTGCTAGCCAAGTTTGACAATGTGTAGAGAGGCTGGATAGATCATAAATCCACTGTATCTGAGTGCCTTCAAAAAGCATTGATTGTTTTAGAAGCGGGTATGCATTAGCTTTATGGAAACATATGGTAATATTTTATATCTGTTCTCTGCCCTTGATGGTGGATTGTAAACTGGAGTTTATAAATGCCTATATCATATTCCGCTGTTACGGTGAGGGGAAAAAAGTATTTGATCCCCTGCTGATTTTGTATATTTGCCCACTGAAAAAATAAATGATCAGTCTATAATGGTATTATCATTACAATTAATGGTAGGTTTATTTTAGTGGACAGAATAACAACAAAAATATCCAGAAAAACACATTTCAAAAAAGTTATAATTTGATTTGCATTTTAATGAGTGAAATAAGGAATTGATCCCCTATCAATCAGCAAGATTTCTGGCTCCCAGATGTCTTCTATACAGGCAACAAGCTGAGATTAGGAGCACTCTCTCAAAGGGAGTGCTTCTAATCTCAGCTTGTTACCTGTATAAAAAGACCCCTGTCCACAGAAGCAATCAATTAATCAGATTCCAATCTCTCCACCATGGTCAAGACCAAAGAGCTGCAGAAGAATGTCAGTTCTCAATTAAAATCAATTAATAACTTTTTTTAAATGCGTGGATTTTTTTGTCGTTATTCTGTCTCTCACTGTCAAAATAAACCTACCATTAAAATTATAGACTGATCTTTTTTTTTGTCTGTGGGCAAACGTACAAAATCAGCAGGGGATCAAATACTTTTTTTCCCTCACTGTATACCTTTGAGCAGTTTGTTCATGTATGTTAATAGGAGCTGCATTGCTTACTGGTGCTGATGCATCGTAGTGCTGACTGTTAATGACGTTTTTTTTAATGTTTTGTACTTGTGTACTAAAAATAATAAAAAGAAATAAAAAAAAATGTCAAATGTAGCAAATGTTATTACTAAATAATGAAATGTTACTGAAAACATTAAAAACTGCACACCTAAGGGTTTATTTCCACCAGGAATCATGCATTAACTTAAAGTGTGTTTTGAAAGTGTTTGTCAAAGAATCCAATTCAAGTGATTTGCATTGCAAAATGCAAGTAAAAAACAGAGACACAGGGCTTTTTCCACACATGTACAGTCAGGTCCATAAATATTGGGACATCGACACAATTCTAATCTTTTTGGCTCTATACACCACCACCAAGGATTTGAAATGAAATGAACAAGATGTGCTTTAAATGCAGACTTTCAGCTTTAATTTGAGGGTTTTTACATCCAAATCAGGTGAACGGTGTAGGAATTACAACAGTTTGTATATGTGCCTCCCACTTTTTAAGGGACCAAAAGTAATGGGACAATTGGCTGCTCAGCTGATCCATGGCCAGGTGTGTGTTATTCCCTCATTATCCCATTTAAAAGGAGCAGATAAAAGGTCCAGAGTTCATTTCAAGTGTTCTATTTGCATTTGGAATCTGTTGCTGTCAACTCTCAATATGAGATCCAAAGAGCTGTCACTATCAGTGAAGCAAGCCATCATTAGGCTGAAAAAAACAAAACAAACCCATCAGAGAGATAGCAAAAACATTAGGTGTGGCCAAATCAACTGTTTGGAACATCCTTAAAAAGAAAGAATGCACCGGTGAGCTCAGCAACACCAAAAGACCCGGAAGACCCGCAAGAGAAGACTTCACCAGAGCGAATACAGAGGGTTCACCACAAGATGTAAACCATTGGTGAGCCTCAAAAACAGGAAGGCCAGATTAGAGTTTGGCAAACAACATCTAAAAAAGCCAGTTCACAGTTCTGGAACAACATCCTATGGACTGATGAGACCAAGATCAACTTGTACCAGAGTGATGGTAAGAGAAGAGTATGGAGAAGGAAAGGAATTGCTCATGATCCAAAGCATACCACCTCATCAGTGAAGCATGGTGGTGGTAGTGTCATGGTGTGGGCATGTATGGCTGCCAATGGAACTTGTTCTCTTGTATTTATTGATGTTGTGACTGTTGACAAAGGCAGCAGGATGAATTCTGAAGTGTTTAGGTCAATATTATCTGCTCATATTCAGCAAAATACTTCAGAATTCATTGGACGGTGCTTCACAGTGCAAATGGACAATGACCCGAAGCATACTGCGAAAGCAACCAAAGAGTTTTTTAAGGGAAAGAAGTGGAATGTTATGCAATGGCCAAGTCAATCACCTGACCTGAATCCAATTGAGCATGCATTTCACTTGCTGAAGACAAAACTGAAGGGAAAATGCCCCAAGAACAAGCAGGAACTGAAGACAGTTGCAGTAGAGGCCTGGCAGAGCATCACCAGGGATGAAACCCAGCGTCTGGTGATGTCTATGCATTCCAGACTTCAGGCTGTAATTGACTGCAAAGGATTTGCAAAGTATTAAAAAGTGAAAGTTTGATGGATGATTGTTAATCTGTCCCATTACTTTTGGTCCCTTAAAAAGTGGGAGGCACATATACAAACTGTTGTAATTCCTACACCGTTCACCTGATTTGGATGTAAATACTCTCTAATTAAAGTTGAAAGTCTGCAGTTAAAGCACATCTTGTTTGTTTCATTTTAAATCCATCGTGGTGGTGTATAGAGCCAAAAAGATTAGAATTATGTCACTGTCCCAATATTTATGGACTTGACTGTAGCACAGCACTTTAGACAGTTTAATCTAAAGTGTACTATACATCATCATTGGGTATGGGACAGTCCATTGGGGTCCCAGGCTTAATGTACCGCTATCTTTTTATTGCAGGAATCTTTGAAGGATTTTTCGTTACATTATCAGATCATGGGACACCACTATTAAGGAAATTATATATGTTCAAGTTTCTTTGTTATGAAACTTAAGCTTAAGATGCTTTCATCCAGATTTTAATAGGCTTACCCAGTGGCAGCTGGTGCTCAGAATTTTTTTGGGGACGCAAAAAAACTGAAAAATTAAACGGTTAGTAATGCAGGACTGTAAATAGCCATTGATCATGTGATTATGTATCATTACTGCTAGATAAAACTGTGACTGCGCCCATCAATTGCACCCTCACTGTGCCAATCAATTGCAGCCTCACTGTGCCAATCAATTGCAGCCTCACTGTGCCCATCGTATGCAGCCTCACTGTGCCCATCGTATGCAGCCTCACTGTGCCTATCATATGCAGCCTCACTGTGCCCATCAAATGCAACCTCACTGTGCCCATCAATTATAGCCTCACTGTGCCCATCATATGCAGCCTTACTGTGTCCATCATATGCAGCCTCACTGTGCCCATCATATGCAGCCTCACTGTGCCCATCAAATGCAGCCTCAATGTGCCCATCATATGCAGCCTCAATGTGCCCATCATATGCAGCCTCACTGTGCCCATCAATTCCAGCCTCACTGTGCATATCAAATGCAACCTCACTGTGCCCATCAATTGCAGCCTCACTGTGCTTATCAATTGCAGCCTCACTATGCCTATCATTTTCAGCCTCACTGTGCCCATCATTTGCAGCCTCGCTGTGCCCATCATTTGCAGCCTCACTGTGCACATCAAATGCAGCCTCACTGTGCCCATCATTTGCAGCCTCACGGTGCACATCAAATGCAGCCTCACTGTGCCCATCAATTGCAGCCTCACTATGCACATCATATGTAGCCTCATTGTACCCATCATATGCAGCATCATGTGCCCATCATATGCAGCCTCACTAGGCCCATCATATGCAGCCTTACTGTGCCCATCAATTGCAGTATCACTGTGCCCATCAAATGCAGCCTCACTGTGCCCATCCATTGCAGCCTCACTGTGCCCATCCACTGCAGCCTCACTGTGCCCATCCATTGCAGCCTCACTGTGCACATTAATTGCAGCCTCACTGTGCCTTTTAAATGCAGCCTCACTGTGGCCATCATTTGCAGCCTTGCTGTGCCCATCAATTGCAGCCTCACTCTGCCCTTAAAATGCAGCCTCACTGTGCCCATTATGACACCTGCGAGGTGTGCCCAGTCTGAAGTCTACCACCAGCTGACATATGATCATGAACTAAGCCCAACCACTCTTCCCTTCCCTGCACAGATATTGAGCAGCAGCCAGTAATATTACAAGACAGCAGTGAGTGACCAGTTTGAAGTCCACCGCACCAGCTAACCCACCACATCTTCCCATATCACAGGTGCAGTGGCAGCACAGTAATAGCGGAGTGATTCACAGTGCTTACCGCTCTGGCCGAGACTCAGAGAAGGGCCGTTCAGGCCCTGAGTTCCATCCACAGTGCCAGTGGGAAACCAGAAGTGATGCCACGGTTCAGCTAAAAGCAACACCTACATCCTACGGACCGTGCCAATTACAAACCCCACAGGCAGAATAATTCTAGAGTGGGAGTGTTCGGGGCGCATCACTCTGCGTCCCGAGGACACTCCAAAGAAAGCCAATGAAGCTTCTCAGCCGCAATCACGTGATTGCAAAACATCACGCTTCTCATAGACAGCTGACACTTAAAGGACCATTTTTTTAAATTTATTTTTTATGACTAGCTTTGGGGGGGGGGCGGCGCCCTCTATGGACAGGCCGCCACTGGGCTTACCTCATCTTTGAATTAAAAAGTAGATATATATTGAATGCTGTCAGACAAGCATTTTACTTTCAGTCATACTAATCCATACCTCTCAACATTTTGAGATGGGAATGAGGGACACCTACTTGTAAACGTATGTAGACATAGGACACGCCCCCCTGGCACACCCCCTTAAAGGAGAATTAACCAAAAAAAATGTTTTTAAATCCATAAGAATTTTTTTTACCACTGCTATTCCTTTATATTGACTTTTAAAATTGACAAATGCAGCAATTTAGAATTTGGATGAAAGGTTTAGCACTGGGAAACACTTTTTGAAAGATAAAAATTGCATTTTATATACAACAATATAGATCAGACGAAAATGAGGGACAAATGAGGAGGAAAGAGGGACAGAGGGACATTGCTCCAAATCAGGGACAGTCCCTTTAAAATCAGGGACAGTTGGGAGCTATGCTAATCTACTTCCTAAATATAGATAAATGTTATTTTCAAAATAATGTAAAGTGTCCCTGTGATTTATATAATGTTTTATTGTGTGGTGAATAATATATATATTTTTTTAAGTTCATGATATACATTTAGTGGTGCCAAAAGAAGTCAAATATATAGATGTCTGTGCTATCATTATGAGAGACAAATTGGTCCATACAGATAATGCATGGGGTGGAATGCTTATGCAAGGTTTTCAGTTAAAGGTTATTATTATTGTGTAAGCCTAAGGCCCTATTCTCAACCGCACAAGAGATCAAGGTAATACAGTGTAAGTTTCTGCTTATGCCTTTAAATATGCCCTAATGCCGCGTACACACGAGCGAATTTCTCGTCGGAAAAAGATATGACGGCTTTTCCGACGGGATTCCGCTCAAGTTTGCCTTGCATACACACGGTCACACAAAAGTTCGCTGAAATTACGACTGTCAAGAACGCGGTGACGTACAACACTACGACGAGCCGAGAAAATGAAGTTCAATGCTTCCGAGCATGCGTCGAATTGTTTCCGAGCACGCAAAGGGATTTTGCACATCGGAATTGCCACAGACGATCGCATTTTCGGATAGGAACTTTTCCCGACCGAAAAATTGAGAGCATGCTCTCAATCTTTTGCTGGCTGGAATTCCGCCAGCAAAAGACCGATGAAGCATACACACGGTCGCATTTTCCGATGAAAAACTTTCATCGGTCTTTTGCGGGCCGAAATTCTGATTGTGTGTACACGGCATAAGTCTTGTGCATGTCTTTGGAAGCCCCTTAGCCAGGACAAATACTTAGGCGACTCTATGTAGTTGATTTATTAAAGGCAAATAGACTGTGCACTTTGCAAGAAAATTTTCTCCAGAGCTTAGTAAATGAGGTAAAGCTTCACTTTGAAAAGAATACCCAATCACAAAATAAAAAAATGTTTTGCTTGCACATGATTGGATGCTGTAGGAGGGAAGGAGGGAGTTCCCCCTCATGTACTAAGCTCTGTTAGCTCTCCTTAGCAATGTGCACAGTTTTTTTAAATTTAGTAAAGTAACCCCTAATTTGCTACTATGGCCTGCCTTCTCACCCAGTATCCCAGTGTATTGTGGGTAGTCTTGAACTATGGCTTGAATCAAAATTGAGGATTTTATACATTTTCAGGTTTAGGGTCCCCCTGCACAGACAATAGGTTGTGGATACTGCTGCTACATTTTAGTGAATAAAAATAAGGGTATAGGTGTGGCGCTGCCCTGCTGTGATGTAATTGGTCACAGTTACCTTGTATGATGACTTAGAAGGTCTCTTTACTGGCTACACATATTATTTGCAACATGTAAACTAAAAATTTTTTTCATAGGTGAAATAGTACTTTAAGAAATAACTTCTTTACGCAAAGTAAATTTACGGTGACACGGGTGTGGCCTGTAAGGCCAATTTCTAACTAATTTCCCTTAGTGTTTGTTTTAGTGTTACACCCTCTGGTGTATATATTATTGAGTTAGCAAATTAATATAAAATTTCTCTAAAAATTATGAGTGCAAATAAGTGAGAAAATATGTGAAATAAAATATGCAAAAATATGCAAAAAATATATATGTAAAAAATATGTACAGAAGATGAACCACTGATGAATATCGCATAACCCAAAATTCCAATTCAAAACATAACTTCTTTGTGATTCTAAACATATAAATAAATACATATATCACATACCTTTTAGTTAAAGTGCAAAAAAAGTGCAAAAATGTGCTATTTATATTAGATCATAAAGTGACTGGTGCTTGAACTGTAAACTCAGTGATTTGTGCTTCATAAGCCCAGTACTTGCTGTATAGGTCCGTATTTGTGGTGGAAAGGTCTTTTTAAATCTTTTTTAATTTATGGCAAAAAGGTCTTTTTAAAAAAGTCTTTTAAATATATGGTTTGGAGAGGGTTAAATTTTCATTGGAAGGTGATGTTTATAAAAACCATTCCTCATTCAAGTGCTGGTCTTGTGATGGCACTCCTAAACCAAGGTCTTATTATGCTTGCACTCACCGAATAGGGACACCCCTACAGGGGTATAGGCAGTCACAGTGTTTGCCACTGTGTAGCAGCTCTGGATGTCTAAGATCCGTGTGGTGAATGTTGCTATGCCGGCTTAGGAGATGTTTGCCATAAAAAAGAGGGAATGTCCATAGCGTGAACCCGTTTAAAAGCTTTTAATGTGCCATATGTTAAGATTTGTACTTACATTTAGACAGATACTAATAAGCATGTGATAAACAGTCCGCGGTGGTCGACTCTGTTCGTCTCTCTGGAGGTGACGCAAGACATGGATAAGTCCCGCCCTACGCGTTTCATCATAGGACGTCTGTAGGGGTGTCCCTATTCGGTGAGTGCAAGCATAATAAGACCTTGGTTAAGGAGCGCCATCACAAGACCAGCACTTGAATGAGGAATGGTTTTTATAAACATCACCTTCCAATGAAAATTTAACCCTCTCCAAACCGTATATTTAAAAGACTTTTTTAAAAAGACCTTTTTACCATAAATTAAAAAAGATTTAAAAAGACCTTTCCACCACAAATGCGGACCTATATAGCAAGTACTGGGCTTATGAAGCACAAATCACTGAGTTTACAGTTCAAGCACCAGTCAGTTTATGATCTGATATAAATAGCAAATTTTTGCACTTTTTTTGGACTTTAACTAAATGGTATGTGATATATGTATTTATTTATATGTGTAGAATTACAAAGAAGTTATGTTTTAAATTGGAATTTTGGGTTATGCGATATTAATCAGTGGTTCATCTTCTGTACATATTTTTTGCATATATATTTTTTGCATATTTTTGCATATTTTTGCATATTTTATTTCACATATTTTCTCACTTATTTGCACTCATAATTTTTAGAGAAATTTTATATTAATTTGCTAACTCAATAATATATACACCAGAGGGTGTAACACTAAAACAAACACTAAGGGAAATTAATTAGAAATTGGCCTTACAGGCCACACCACGTGTCACCGTAAATTTACTTCGCGTAAAGAAGTTTTTTCTTAATGCACTATTTCACCTATGAAAATTTTTTTTAGTTTACATGTTGCAAATAATATGTGTAGCCAGTAAAGAGACCTTCTAAGTCATCATACAAGGTAACTGTGACCAATTACATCACAGCAGGGCAGCGCCACACCTATACCCTTATTTTTATTCACATTGTAGTATTTTTCCACCTCGGTGGATTTATACTTGTAGAGGCAGCAGCTCCATATGTAGAAAGTACTTCCTCCCATAGCGCGGATTTATCTTATATATATTTTCACACTGCTACATTTTAGGCCAATGATGACATGTTATACAGAACTTTGGACCTCTACAATGCAGATACTAGTGATTTGAAAACTTTTTATTAGGCTACCTAAACCAAAAAATACAGATTTTGTGTCAAAGATATATAATGGCCTGAAATATACAATCTTCCACAAGAGGTCAGTAGAATATAGAATATAAAGAACTCAAAGTCGTACCCTATAATATGCATTTAATGTTGAATATTTTTTTCACATTTATTCAAAAAGTGACCCGTTTCTGACCCACTTTACTAACTGTATGTAAAACTGACCTATTGGATGCTCTTATATTGCACTTGATACTTTGTCTACCAAACTAGAAGAATATCATTGGAGGATGACAGTTTTGTGCTGTGTATACTACAAATATATACAGATAGCATTACACTACAAATGAGACTTAAACAGGAGTTTACATTTGATTTAAAATATAAGACCCATTTTACTAATGTATACTATTTTAAAAACAAAATCATACAGAATGTTGGTGGTTATATAAAAAATCTTGCCTAATGTGTTATTTTTTATGAAGAAAGAAAGTTACAGATGTCATAAGTTAGAGGTTACAGGGAAAAAAAATCTTTGTAAAAGCATCATTTATGTAACAGGTTTCACATGAAATCTGGGTCATCGCTGAATGTGATTGGTATTTTTATTATATTTCATTATAAAAGAAAGGAAAAATAGACAGTAATTGCGTGCATTTAAGGCCTAAAAGTTGTTTTTTCAATTTTGGAGTAGGAAAAGATTACAACCTCTGCTGGGTTTTCTCTGCTGGCCGTGTCCTGTTTTGATTTTATCTCAACATCCTGTCCCATATACACAAAAGCCAGGGAGAGGCTGCCCTTTAGGATCCCTTAGCTGGCAGATTTCACAAAACCATAAAATAAGAGAAACTTGTACAGAATTCATTACTAGACTTTTGCAGAAGGGAAAAATTTGTTTAATTTTCGGATAGATATGTTATGCTACTAATTTCATTTTATTGATTCATTTCGGGAATCCGTTTAGTTTGTTTCATTTCATTTAGTAATTTTCTAACAAATTCCAAATATGGCCTGCCTTCTCATCCAGTATCCCAGTGTATTGTGGGAGTCTTTCTAACAGCTAATGTAAATGTTATACAGTACTTTGGTATACCTCAGGAGAGGCCCGAACTATGCCTTGAAGCAATATTGAAGATTTCAAAAATTTTCATCCAGGTTTAGGGTCTCCCTGCACAGACAATAGGTTGTGGATACTGCTGCTTCATTTTAGGCCAATGATGCCATGTTACACAGGCTTTTATACACTTGAGAAGGAGGTCACTCACCACATTAACCACTTGCCGACCGCTGCACGCCGATATACGCTGGCACAATGGCAGCGGTGGGCAAATGGGCGTACCTGTACGTCCCCTTTAAGAGGTGGGGATAGCAGGCGTGCGCGCCCGCCATGTACAGCGTGACCGTGCCCGCAGGACCAGCGGACTCGATGTCCTCCGGTCTCCCGGTGATCTATGTAAACAAGGCACTTTTCCCTATTCTGGCTTAAGTCATGACAGAGATCACTGCTCCCTGTCATTGGGAGCAGTGATCACTGTCATGTGACTTGAAGCCCACCCCCCCCCACAGTTGGAGTCACTCCCTAGGACACACTTAACTCCTTTATCGCCCCCTAGTGGTTAACCCCTTCACTGCCATTGTCATTTACACAGTAATCAGTGCATTTTTATAGCACTGATCGCTGTATAAATGACAATGGTGTCAAAAGTGTCCGATGTGTCCGCCATAATGTCGCAGTCCCAATTAAAAATGCAGATTGCCACCATTACTAATAAAAAAAATTTAAATAAAAATGCCATAAAACTATCCCCTATTTTGTAGACGCTATAACATTTGCGCAAACCAATATATGTTTATTGTGATTTTTTTTTTACTAAAAATATGTAGAAGAATACATATCGGCCTAAACAGAGGAAAAAAAATTTTTTTTAGATATTTTTGGGGGATATTTATTATAGCAAAAAGTAAAAAATAATGCATTTTTTTCAAAATTGTCGCTATTTTTTTGTTTATAGTGCAATAAATAAAAACTGCAGAGGTGATCAAATACCACAAAAAGAAAGCTCTATTTGTGGGGAGAAAAGGACGTCAACTTTTTTTTGGGTGCAACATCACACAACCGTGCAATTGTCAGTTAAGGCGACGCAGTGCCGAATTGCAAAAAGTGCTCTGGTCAGGAAGGGGTTAAAATCTTTCGGGGCTGAAGCGGTTAACAATGACCCAAATTTTTTACCCAAAACATCACACAATGGTTTGGCTAACGAGGTACAGCTGACTCATGGCTAATCCCATCACAGAGGATCTTTAATTAACCACCTGGATGACTCAGAGGTCTCATTGCAGGTCAGAATTGCTGGCTGCAAGCTCAGAAGGTACAATACACATTATCAGAAGTATAAACACAGAACACCTTTAGACAATAGCTGAGTTAATTAGCACAAATAACAATGGGTGAAAGACCCTTAGGAGGCAAACTAGATCTACTTGCAATAAACACATTATAGCAGACAACCCCAGACAGGTGGCTTGCTGATGACATCAGCATCTGCTATGAATCCCACAGTGTGAAGCAGTCCTTGCTGGAAATGTGGCATATAGGCCATTAACATGGATCCCAGAGTCTGTGTGTCTTGGAGAGACATGGACTTGAATCCAAAGTAACATTACTCCAAGGGTCCCCAGGCATACGCCTCACAAAGAGTAGTGTTCCCTTAAAAGCCAGGGCCCACAGTCAGTAGGCAAGAGGCTAGCATTCAGTCCTCTCTAAAAGCCTCTGTCCCGGGTGAGTCTGTCACAGTGTTACTAAACCCAGGACACTGCATTCACTATATCTGGTCTCCAACAGTACACAGAACATGGAAATGCAATAGTTTTAGTAAATTTGAACTGCTAAATACCTTTTTTCATCAGCAGTAAGAGCAGTCTTGTGACTTCCATCAGTGTCTGGTAAAGCTTGTAGGAGGAGTTTTCATTCTGCACTCACTGTTCTAAAAGGCTGCATAACCCCTGACCCTCTGCCTGTACAATGCTGATTGGCCCTGTGCTGATCACATGCACTCTCCCAAGAAAAAAAAACTCTCTAGCTATACACACCAAATTGAGCATGTGCAGCTTGTCCCCTAGCCTCTGTTCTATCAAGAGATGGATTTGGGACCGCGGAAGGGGGAGGGGATCAGGGAAGACAGGATCAAACAGCCTTTTTTACACAATGCAGAAGATTAACGCCTTAGGTTCTACAGTGAATATAACAAGCATGCTTTACTGCATATACAGACTGATTTAAATGTTTTGGGTTTAGTAACACTCTAACTGAACAAGCTCAAGTTAAAAGCTGATTGGTTCCCATGCACAACTGCACCAGATTTTGCACTCTCCAGTTTTAGTAAACCATCCCCTGTTAAATTGGAGAAAGAGAAACAAAAGTACAATTTCATATTTTCAGGTTAATTCTTTTATCTGCTAGGAAAATTATAGAATGTGACTGGTCACTTAAGAAAACAATCTGCTTTTGTTCCAATTTTTGACCGATTTGTTTATAAATAGCTCTCCTCCAGATACAACAATATGAAAGTCCCACCAATTGCTGGCTAAAAAACAAATCGTGAAAAAAAACAGCGTGCCCCCCCCCCCCCCCCCGGTCCATACCAGGCCCTTGGGTCTAGTATGGATTCGGAGGGGACCCCACCATGCCAATTTTTTTTTTTTAAATGGCGTGGGGTCCCCCCAAAATCCATATCAGACCCTTATCCGAGCATGCAGCCCGGCAGACCAGGAAAGGGAGGGGACGAGCGAGCGTCTCCTCCTGAACCATACCAGGCCGCATGCCCTCAACATGAGGGGGGGATGGGTGCTTTGGGGCAGGGGGGCTCTGTACCCCCCCACCCCAAAGCACCTTGCCCCCATGTTGATGGGGACAAGGGCCTCTTCCTGACAACCCTTGCCGGTGGTTGTCGGGGTCTGCGGGCAGGGGACCCTACCCATTCACCAAAAAAAAGTAGTGTAGTGTTAAAAAATACAGTAGACAGTTTTTGACAAGTCTTTTATTAAAAATATCTTCTTCTTCCTTCGGTTTTCCACCATCTTCTCCCGCATCTTCCTCTTCCGGGCTTCTCCTTCTCCCACTCTTCTTCTTTCTTCTGTCTTCTTTGTCTGGTGTTCTTCTTCCTCTGCTGCCACTCCCACCGAGACCCTCCTCTGATGCTGAGTCCCGCTGATCTGTCCGCACCGATGTCAAGCATTTCTTAGATAACGATGGGGGCGTGACAATCGGATTACGTCATCTGGAGTCCCCACCCCCGTGTGATGTCACAAACCCATCATTCCCCAGGTGGGACAGGGCCTCCAGATGACAAAATCCAATGGCCACGCCCCCATCTTCTTCAAACAGCTGCCGTATAATGACGGTGGACGGTCCGTAAGTGGTTAAACCCGTTTCAGGTTTTTACTGTTATCAGGGCCTCTATTAGACCTTTAGATTTACCTTCAACTGTGTAGTGCAAGGAAAAAAATATAAAGAGAATAACTCTACCCCAAAAAAACACCTTCTAGGGAAGAATATTCACTAAATAAGTGCGTGAATAAAATATATAGAAACATATTAAAATATGTACATCATCAAAAAAAAGGAGAGAGGGATCTCATATGGACATATCATAGTCACATACATAAACAAATATATGAATGAAATATTAGTCTAATCAGGACAAGTCTCCTCATTAAGTCGACTTATCATGAAACTCCTATGTAGTTCATATAAGAAATGACAATAAGGTCAGTGCAGTCTCTAAATAGGAAATAGCATGATGTAATCCTCCTTCAAGGCTCAGATGGTAAACATAACTTCACACATGATAATGAAAGATGTGCATCAGATGATAAAGAAAGGCAATGGGTACTCTTACCCCAGGGTGTGGACCCACACACCAGCCAGTCAAGTCAGTCAAGCATGGAATGATACCGCACAATGGATCTTACAACAAGGATTCCTATAGACCAGGTAAAGCATGACAGCATCCACATCCAGGGAGTTCCATACGGAGTAGTGATCATCTGAATCCCAGAGAAGAAGATATGTTACTTCATTCACCCGGCAGATTATATCATAGGAAGAAAAAATAAAAAAGCCTCCACATAGAGCAGATAACTACGGTATAAATAATTAGCCAACCTTTTTATGGCCGTATGGAAGGAGGATGTCGTGTATGCGTTACAGCGACCTGAACTGACCCTATGGGCCAGGTACATAGACGACATCCTCCTCCTATGGAAGGGTGAGGAGGAATCGCTGCATGATTTCATGGCTACCCTTAATGACAACAAAATGGGTATTGTAAGAGAACTATCAGTAGTTCCCGTTTGGTGCGCATGCGCGCACACACGGACGGCAGCAGATTCCTGTGCGCATCAATGCGCATGCGCGTCGGACGGCGTGCACGCGCAGGAATGCGCCCATAACGCCAGTTGGCGCCAGCCGGCCTATTTAAAGAAGTACCCTCAGACTGGTGCTGACTGGTCTTCAGCTGTACCCTGATACCTGAACCCTGCTACTATCTGCTTGTTACCTGTTGATGAACCTGGCTTGTCTTGACCCTGCTTCTGGATCCTGTTTCTGCTCTGAATACCGGTTTCTGATCCTGGCTTCCCATTGGACTCTGTTTATGCCTACTGCCTTGCACTGCACTGCTCGCTTGTTACCAGACCTGGCTATCCATGTGACTTCGCTTCTGCCTGCTGCCTTGTACCCCGCTGCCCGTCTGTTACTGAACACGGCTACCATTGAGACTCTGCTCCTGCCTCTGGCGGTTATCCTCATTATCCAGCAAGTGCCTGCAATCGCAGTCCTGCAACCTGCTGCGACTTCCTGCTGCAAGTATTCCAGGGACTTTACACCACCTAACTTTCCAACACCACAGTTCCTGCGGAGTGCCTCCTTAAGCCCAGCTGATCCTTGGAGCAGCACCGCTTATCCTGATCTGACGCTTTCTCGGCTCATTCAAGATTGCATCCTCCGCCACAAGTCTCCGGGTCCGCAGCTGCAGGCACTCGTGTCCCTCCTGGCCCTCAGCTCCCGCTGTTCCACTTCCAGCGGGACCTGGACTGGAGATACAAGAGAGGCAGACCTCGTCATTTCAGTCTCCGACCAGGTACGTGACAGTACCAGTCAGCCAGTAATGCAGTCTGAAAGGGAGGTCTCTCTTCTGTCAACCCTCTGCCGGACTGTTTCCGTACTTTCTCATGCGGTACAAGGGTTGCATACGGACTTTGTTCAACTTCACGACCAACTACAGTCAATATCCAGGCCGGTCTCCTCCTCTGAGTCTTTTTCTGCAATGTTGTCCCCGAAGACACCTCAGGAGATCATCTTCTCCACCTCATACGGTTGGTTCCTTAAACCCTGGGCAGAACCACACCTTGCTGCCAATCTCTCTCCAGTAGGCAGGAAAGACTCTCACAGTTTCTGCCATCATGGACTACCTTTATGTACCAAGAAAAACAGCTTCTCGGTTCACCTAGCTGATGGTACGGGCATTAAATCTGGACCTGTTACGCTAGAGACTGTACCTATTCCCTGTTCTACCACTTCTGGACTTCGGGAACTCCTTCGTCTTGATGTCATCACATCCCCACTTTTTCCTGTTATTCTTGGGCAACCCTGGCTGAGGGCACATGATCAATTGGTCATCTGGAGAAGTGTCTTTTGCCTCTGACTATTGCAAGAAGTACTGCTTTCCTCCTATACCCAGTTCCGGAGAGCCACTCCTCTGCATCAGTGCAGATTCTGAGACTGTTAAACTTGTGCCATCCGTTTATCATGAATACCTGGATGTTTTCAACAAGAAGAATGCTGACACTCTCCCCCCTCACAGACTGTATGACTGCCCTATTGAACTTTTGCCGGGTGCTGAAATTCCCTTTGGCAGAATCTTTCCTCTCTCTGAGCTTGAACTGGAGGAACTTCGAAAGTACATTAAGGAAAACCTTGATAAGGGCTTTATCTGGCCTTCCTCTTCCCCCACGGGAATTTTCTTTGCTAAAAAAAAGGATCACACACTCCGACCTTGTGTTGATTACCGGGACTTAAATAAAGTAACGATTAAGAACCGATACCCCCTGCCACTCACCCCTGAACTGTTTCAGAGACTGCGAGAAGCACGTGTTTTCTCTAAATTGGATCTAAGAGGAGCATATAACCTGATCAGAATTAAGGAAGGACATGAGTGGAAGACGGCCTTTAGGTCTTGTTTTGGGCACTTTGAATATTTGGTGATGCCCTTCGGACTTTGTAACGCACCAGCTACGTTCCAGCATTTTGTGAATTATGTTTTTCGGGACTTCCTTGATGTATTTACTATTGTCTACTTGGATGACATACTAATCTTCTCCTCCTCCCTTGAATCACATGGAGTCCACGTTAAAAAGGTATTAGACAGACTAACGAAACATCACCTTTATGCCAAAGCTGAAAAGTGTGAGTTCGAGAGATTTACTATCCAGTTCCTGGGCCTCATTATTTCCGCATATGGGATTGCCATGGACCCACAGAAAGTATCTGCAGTACTCGACTGGCCGGCTCCCACTGATAAAAAGTACATGCAGCGATTCGTGGGATTTTCTAATTTCTACAGGAAGTTTATCAAGAATTTCTCTGGTATCATATCCCCTATTACACAATTAACCAGATCATGCACAACTTTCACATGGACTGTAGAAGCTCAAGCTGCTTTTGAGAGATTAAAGGGCCTTTTCACATCTGCACCCATTTTGAGACACCCTGACCCTACCTTGCCTTATGTTCTCGAGGTTGATGCCTCTGAGATTGCTGTGGGAGCCATACTGTCTCAGCGACAGGGGATAAAATCCTTACTCCACCCTGTCGCCTTCTTTTCCAGAAAACTAAGTGCCTCAGAAAGGAACTATGACGTGGGTGATCAGGAGTTACTGGCTATCAAATCTGCCTTGGAAGAATGGCGCTATCTTCTTGAAGGAGCAGCACATCCCATTCTTGTGTTCACCGACCACAAGAACCTTGAATATTTAAAAGCAGCCAAAAGATTAAGACCACGCCAGGCCAGATGGGCCCTGTTTTTTGCAAGGTTCGGCTTCCATATTACCTATTGGTCTGGATCCAAGAAGGGGAAGCCTGACGCCCTTTCTCGTATGTTCCAAGACACTGAGGTTCCCTCTGAGCCCGATACCATTCTACCGGCTAAAAATTTTCTTCTATTACAGATGGACCTCATTCCTCAATTTAAGTCAGCAGTTCAGAACCATTCTCCACCTCAAGAACTCCACCTTCAGCTGAAAGAAGGTCTCTACTTTCATGGCGAACAGATCTTCGTTCCTGAGCAGTTACGATCAACAGTGCTTTACATGTGTCACGACCATCCCTTGGCAGGTCACTTCGGAGCACATAAGACATCAAATCTGGTCCTTCGCTCCTTCTGGTGGCCAAACCTGGTGCAAGATTGCAGGGACTATATTAAGTCCTGCACAACGTGTCTTTGGAGCAAGACCGATAGAGTCAAAAATTGGGGTCTATTGGAACCCCTTCCTGTCCCTGATAAATTATGGACCATGATTGCCATGGACTTTATTGTTGAACTACCCCCATCAGAAGGCTTCACAGCCATTTTTGTGATTGTGGATCGATTGTCCAAAATGGCCCACTTTGTACCCCTGAAAGGCACCCCTTCTGCTGAAGAGACTGCCTCTTCTTTTATCAAGGAAGTTGTACGCTTTCACGGTATTCCTGCTAACATTACCTCTGACCGTGGGGTACAATTCACTTCCCGATTTTGGAAATCCTTATGTGAAGCTTTGGGCATTAAACACTGTTTGTCATCTGCATACCATCCACAGACTAACGGTCAAACAGAGAGGACAAACCAGACCCTGGAGCAGTATTTGCGTTGCTTTTCTTCATTTGCACAAGACGACTGGGTCTCTCTGTTGCCATTAGCGGAGTTTGCATATAATAACTCTATACACTCTGCAATCAAACAAACTCCCTTTTTTGCAAACTATGGGTTTCACCCATCTTTTTTGCCTGATGTTCCCCAGGAATCTTCATTTCCGGCAGTACAGGATCGTTTGGAGTTCTGGAGGTCCAACAACCAACTCCTACAAGAAACCATCACCAAGTCCCAGGAAAATAATAAGAGGTTCTATGACAGGAGGGGAAGGGGTAACCTGGACCTTAAACCAGGAGATAAGGTATGGCTTTCCACCACGAACCTAAAGTTGGCCTGTCCCTCTAAAAAACTTGGACCAAGGTATATTGGTCCATTCCCAGTAAAGAAAAGGATTAATGCTGTTGCCTTCGAGCTCAACCTGCCGGTAGGTTTGAAGATTCACCCGGTATCTCTCTTAAAACGATCCGTGGCTGATCACTTCCCTGATCGAGAACCTGAGATTCCTCCACCCTTGCTTATTGAAGGTACGGAAGAGTTTGAGGTTGAGGCTGTTATGGACTGCAGGAAGAGAAGAGGCCAGACCCAGTTTTTAATTAAATGGAAGGGCTATGGTCCTGAAGATAATTCATGGGAACCCTCTTCCAATGTACATGCTCCACAATTGATTCAGGCTTATCTTCAGCTTCACCCGGAAAAGAGATCTCCAGTGGGCATCCGGAGGCTGCCCGTAAGGGGGGGCAATGTAAGAGAACTATTAGTTCCCGACTGCTGCGCACTCGCGCGCACACGGACAGCTGCAGATGCCTGTGCGTATCAATGCGTGTGCGCGACGGACGGCGTGCACGCGCAGGAGCTCACCCATAACGCCAGTTGGCACCAGCCAGCCTATTTAAAGAAGTGCTCTACCCTCAGACCGGTGCTGACTGGTCTTCAGCTGTACCCTGATACCTGAACCCTGCTACTATCTGCTTGTTACCTGTTGATGAACCTGGCTTGCCTTGACCCTGCTTCTGGATCCTGTTTCTGCTCTGATTACCGGTTTCTGATCCTGGCTTCCCATTGGACTCTGTTTATGCCTACTGCCTTGCACTGCACTGCTCGCCTGTTACCAGACCCGGCTATCCATGTGACTTCACTTCTGCCTGCTGCCTTGTACCCCGCTGCCCGCCTGTTACCGAACCTGGCTACCATTGAGACTCTGCTCCTGCCTCTGGTGGTTATCCTCATTATTCTGCAAGTGCCTGCAATCACAGTCCTGCAACCTGCTGCGACTTCCTGCTGCAAGTATTCCAGGGATTTTACACCACCTAACGTTCCAGCACCACAGTTCCTGCGGTGTGCCTCCTTAAGCCCAGCTGATCCTTAGCGCAGCACCGCTTATCCTGATCTGACGATTTCTCGGCTCATCCAAGATCGCATCCTCCGCCACAAGTCTCCGGATCCGCAGCTGCAGGCACTCGTGTCCCTCCTGGCCCTCAGCTCCCGCTGTTCCACTTCCAGCGGGACCTGGACTGGAGATACAAGAGAGGCCGACCTCGTCATTTCAGTCTCCGACCAGGTACGTGACAGGTATAGTGTTGAGCTACGAAATTAATTCCACTGTTATCCATTTTTTGGACCTTGAGATATCCATTGTTGATCATCGGCTTATTACTAGAACATTTTTTAAGCCATCAGATCACAACGGGTATATCCCTGTTGATAGTTGTCACTACAGTCCCTGGCTGAAATCTGTACCATGTAGTCAACTACTATGTATTAGAAGAAACTGTACAGATTTGCCAGATTTTTTTGTACAAGCTGATACCTTGAAGTCAAAATTTGTAGAGAAAGGATACCTCCCGAGAGTCATTGATGACAAGATTCTGCGAGTCTCATTATTAGATCGAACTAACCTTACCAGTATACAACCTAAACGAACACCCGATACTAAATTTAAATGTTCTTTATAACACAATTTTCTGTGCAACATAAGCTGGTTAAAGATATTTTGAATCATCACTGGAAAATTTTGAAGAATGACCCTTGTTTGGGTCCAATTCTTCCTGATAAGGCTGGAGTTATCTACAGGGGAGCCCCACCCCTAAGAAATCGTATTGCTCCTAATGTGATCAATCTCCCCACAAAGCCTACCTTCTTTCAGGATTTGAAGGGGTATTACCCCTGTCGCAAATATAACATCTGCATGCATAATGCATGCGGATGTAGGAAAACTGACAGTTTTGAGTGCACTTCTACATCTGCTGTTTACCATATGAAACATTTCACCACATGTACTACAAGATTGATAGTTTATTTGATTACACGTCTGTGTACAAAGCAATATATAGGACGCACAATTAGAACATTTTCGGTCAGGGTTAATGAGCACATTGCTGGCATTAAACTACAGTGGGGCAAAAAAGTATTTAGTCAGCCACCTGTCTGATTTTTGAAAGAATTTATTTGCAAATTATGGTGGAAATTAAGTACTTGGTCACCTACAAATAAGCAAGATTTCTGTCTCTCACAGACCTGTATCTTCTTCTTTAAGAGGCTCCTCTGTCCTCCGCTCATTACCTGTATTAATGGCACCTGTTTGAACTTGTTGTCAGTATAAAAGACACCTCTCCACAACCTTAAACAGTCACACTCCAAACTCCACTATGGTGAAGACCAAACAGCTGTCAAAGGACACCAGAAACAAAATTGTAGACCTGCACCAGGCTGGGAAGACTGAATCTGCAATAGGCAAGCAGCTTGGTGTGAAGAAATCAACTGTGGGAGCAATAATTAGAAAATGGAAGACATACAAGACCACTGATAATCTTCCTCGATCTGGGTCTCCATGCAAGATCTCACCCTGTGGGGTCAAAATGATCACAGGAACGGTGAGCAAAAATCCCAGAACCACACGGGGGACCTAGTGAATGACCTGCAGAGAGCTGGGACCAACGTAACAAAGGCTAGGCAAGGGCATTGAAGATGAAATGTGGCTGTGTCTTTCAGCATGACAGTGATCCCAAACACACCGCCCGGGCAACGAAGGAGTGGCCTCGTAAGAAGCATTTCAAGGTCCTGGAGTGGCCTAGCCAGTCTCCAGATCTCAACCCCATAGAAAACCTTTGGAGGGAGTTGAAAGTCCGTGTTGCCCAGTGACAACCCCAAAACATCACTGCTCTAGAGTAGATCTGCATGGAGGAATGGGCCAACATACCAGAAACAGTGTGTGACAACCTTGTGAAGACTTACAGAAAACATTTGACCTCTGTCATTGCCAACAAAGGATATATAACAAAGTATTGACCCCAGACATTATTTGCATTGTCACAACAAAAACCCTCTTGGCACTAAAGTTCAGGTGATTGATAAATTCATCCCTCACTGGAGGGGTGAATCACGTATAAGGGGGGTTTCACAATCAGAAACTTTTTGGATATACCAACTCAGGTGTTACTCCCCTTTTGGGTTGAACACTGATTGGGATATCAATTTATTTATTAACCAATCATGAATTTGATATGTTTTGAGTATATGTATGATCCCCATTTATGACAATCCTATAGGAGGTGTAGTTTTTGATAATTGATGGTGGTTATTCTATATTTATGTTAGTTTGGCAGGATGATATTTCATATATATCGTTTAGATATTAATGTTTATGCTATCCCGTTTATTTATGTGTGGCCCTTGTACCCATTTTGATGGGGTTCCATCTCTACTAGTGCATCTCGAAGTTCTTTTCATTTTGCGCTGGTGGATTTTGAGACACGCCCATTGGCTCCAGGAGTCACACATATATGTGTTTTTTATAGATGTTTCGAATTACTAGGGTTTCTGATTATTTTTGTCATATTCTCTCTTTTATTTCATTGCAATATGCTATTTTCTAAAGAATACTAGCATTATCATTAGGATGTGTTTTCTGCTCTGTCCCATTGTGATTACTCCATGCCTTTCACACTATGACCACCAGAGGACCATGCGCTATTGTGTTGCAATCTTTATACGTACACTTGGTGTCTGTGGTGATTGCATTTAATGATGACTCATTCGAGTCATGTGATGTTTGGGAGGTGTCAGTGCTGGGGGCATTATGGTTGCTGAGCAGTCAGTTGCTGCGCCATCCTCTGTATGATTCCTGTTGGAGGGACTCAGAAAGAGGTTTGGAGTGCACACGCCGGTATCGGAGATGCGTAACGATGTCATTTGGCGGCAACGGAATGACGCAGTAACGCCTTACTTCCCTGATTGGGTGCGGATGCCCTGGTGTCAGCAACACATGGTGTGTAGATGATGATGTGGAGCTTTTTGAACTCCCCATTGAATGAACAGTTTGGCGCTAGATACAAACACCAGCTGATGTGTATTCTATTAACTACAGGGGTTAGTATTTATGGTGTGTTATCTAGTGGCAGGTTCATGCCCCAGTTGATGTACGTTTAGTACGAAACATGCCGGGTACATAACCTGCCAGGCTCGATATATCACACTTTTTATCTTTGTTTGTGATCACGGTTTGTACACTTCATGAGCGATGCTGTTGTACATTTTTTAAGTATTTTACTCCAATAAATCTTTTATACTAGAGTTATCTGCTATATGTGGAGGCCTTTTTATTTTTTCTTCCTATGATATACTCTGCCGGGTGGATGAAGTAACATATCTTCTTCTCTGGGATTCAGATGATCACTACTCCGTATGGAACTCCCTGGATGTGGATGCTGTCACGCTTTACCTGGTCTATAGGAATCCTGGTTGGAAGATCTATCATGGGGTATCGTTCCATGCTTGACTGACTTACCACCGCTGGTGTGTGGGTCCACACCCTGGGGTAAGAGTACCCATTGCCTTTCTTTATCATCTGATGCACAGCTTTCATTAACATGTGTGAAATTATGTTTACCATCTGAGCCTTGAAGGAGGATTACATCATGCTATTTCCTATATAGAGACTGCACTGACCTTATTGTCATTTCTTATATGAACTATATAAGAGTTTCATGATAAGTAGACTTAATGAGGAGACTTGTCCTGATTATACTAATATTTCATTGATGTATTTGTTTATGTATGTGACTATGATATGTCCATATGAGATACCTCTCTCCTTTTTTTTGTTGATGTACACATTTTAATATATTCACATATATTTTATTCACGCACTTATTTAGTGAATATTCTTCCATAGAAGGTTTTTTTTGGGGTAGAATCATTCTCTTAGCGCTGCATTTATATTTTTTTCACTGTTTCACAATCTTTATCATTGTTGATGCTGGCTGCTATTATTTTGTTTTTTCATTGGTAGCGTAACTTTGTTCTATTTCTAGTGTGTAGTGCAAGGGCCTGTCTGTTTGCATACAATTTGAAAGTGTTTAAGTTTGACCTCATATTACATTGTTTTTGTTTTGGTAAATCTAAAGGAAAATTGAACAAGAAAATTGTATATTGTATGGCCAGCCTTAGAGAAAATCCCAACTGCAACACAAATATATATATTTTTTTATATTTTTTATAAGGAATGGTAGAACCTTATATATTTTTTTGCTCTTGCTTGAAAAAGAGATCCTGCAAAGTCCCGAAAGTTGGGTTGTGACGCTTAGCACAACTATCACTATACCAAGGTGTGTTGGTGAAAAACCTTATTTTCCAATGATTGTATTGTGGCACCATCCAATAATTCACTACTGCAGCATGAAATATGGGCAAGACTGTAACGTGTGTGAGATTTTGCCTATGCATAAACTTTTATTCATTTGCTTTCACTAATAATTGTATAAAACAGACCTATTTTGCATCTGTTGGTGACAGCTTTTTCTTGCTGGCATAACAGGAATCGAGTAGAGTCGAAGCTGACAGAAGCAAACTTCCAGTTGGCGCAGGCAGACACACCTTGGCCTGTGAGTTTGTTTACAACAGGTACTGCTGCTGCTTGAAGGACTCGATAAGCTTGACACTGGCTCTCTGTGGACAGAAACAACAAAAATGCTTTCAGTGTCAAGCAGGAAAAATAATGAAGGACATTTTATAAAGCAATTACAAAAAACAATGTGGTATTTTACATAGTTATGCTACAATCATTTTATTTATCTTCCAAGCACTGTTTGCCAGTTGCTTTTGTTTACATCATGCCCCAAACTGGCAACATTTTCATAAACTGGTCTATGAAAAGTGCTTCATGGATTCTCTGCCTAAAATAAATGGATAACAATAGCATATGTGGCCCATTTACTTTTGTTAACAATATCCAATGCAGGCACATTTGTATTACCTCAGTTATGATGCACCACAATGTGCAGTATATGTGCATTGTCATTCATTTTGAATGGCACCCCAAACACACATATACAATATAAAGGTCAGCCAACCACATCTTACAGATGTGATAGCATGGTGCGCTGTGGTACACTGCATTGCCCAGAATGGTACACATAAACAAAATAAAGAAATACATCTGCCCTTCAGTCAACCACAACCTACAAATGTTAATGCACTGTTTGGGATACTGTGTTACCCACAAACAGTGCAAGTACATTTCTGTGTTTTCAGACTCATTAAGGGTCCATTAAAAGCAAATGGGCTGCCTTACGCAACATGCCTAAAACAAATTTGCTTTAACACATGTGTAGGTTGGATTAGGCAGTAAGCATCTGGTGCTTCTACAGTAATCAATCCATAGTCCACTGTAATCCAAACAGTGCATGCAACAAGAGAGATGAAAATTACTAAATCAGCCTCGGTAAACATTGCACTTGCTTTTGGGGAACTATAGGTAGACATTTTTGGGGTAAATTTTATTCTTTTTATTTATATAATCATTCTTAAATTGGGGTTTCATGTGTATTTTTATACTATTTATATCAAATCTTTGTTTTTCAAATAAAGATTAAACACAGGGTGCACCCACGTTACAGGTTTTACAGAGCATTATTGGAATTTAAAGCAAGAGCACCGCAGAAGATTTCTTTCAGGCTCCCTCTATGTTTGAAACTTGGTATAGAAAGTAGAGGAGTAACGTCTTAAGCTGTGTATGTCAATTTTAAAATAATGAAACAATCAGCGCATACAAAAATAAGTGGAGGAGAAAATGCAGCTGAACACTATAAGGCAAATCACAACATCCCAAAATAGAATGAAAAGTCAAATCAGTGCAGCGCAATCTGTGAGTCCATATACTAGTATCGGTGCAGCAGAAAGTTCTCAACAATAAGAGGGCAGGGACACCTCATAAGGAGAGCAAAAATTCTGATCCGCTGTATAGTCTAGGTGACTGATCCTCCACCACCAAATCCAAGCTCTTACCAGATGAGATGGACCTCTGAACTGCAGGTCATGCAGGCTTGTATCCACAAACGGGATAAGGGTAGTAGGTAGATGAGCCGGATAGAACAGATGATCCAGGAAGCGGTGTGTTAGATGAGGAAAAAAAAAGCACAATCTAAGTGTACTCCGCAGGGTTCATTTATTGAAAAAATCCACAATATATAAAAAGGCTGGTAGTCAGACAAAGTCCTGTAGCATGTAACACGTACGGGGGGGGGGAGCTATCCTGTGGACGTCAACTGTGGTCATCTCCGGCAGAGCGCTGTGTCTCTCACTGGCGTTGTTACACATGCCGTTTTTACAGTTGTTGTATTGATTGCCGACTCGGTATTCTTTTATGGCTACCAGCCTTTTTATATATTGTGGATTTTTTCAATAAGTGAACCCTGCAGGGTACACTTAGATTGTGCTTTCTTCCTCATCTAACACACCGCTTCCTAGTGGTGGAGGATCAATCACTTAGATTATACAGCGGATCAGAATTTTTGCTCCCCTCACGAGGTGTCTCTGCCCTCTTATTGTTGAGAACTTTCTGTATGTCAATTTTAGCCTTAGATTTTTTTTTTCAACAAAGCAGACTGCTTGGAAGACATAAAAAGGAGCTCATCTCTCCCCCTTTTAGCATTTGTAATTTTTTAAAATTTTCTTTTAGTCCTGGCTATCAGAAATAAGGTAAATATATGAACCCCATGCACATTCCCTTTAAAATGTAACTTTTATTCAAGCCATTTAGAGGAAAACAGCTGTATAATGTCCAGTTATTTTGTCCTAGTCACTTTAACATCAAGGGCAAATTCAAGTGGTCCCTGACTAATTGTGGCTACTGACAAAAAACCAGTCAAGCATGGTATGGCTGTTTGGCATATAGACTTAATTTTCTTTACAAAAAGTTAAATTTGTGAATGGTTAAAGGGGTTTCAGAGTTTGTTTAGTTATACAGATTCTTTTGTCTTCATTGCAAATTCTCATGGTTAGTTTCATGTACGGATATTTATTCGATTTATGAGATTATCAGGTGGTATAGTGTAGAGCAGGAGTCTCAAACTGGTGGCCCTCCAGCTGTTGTGAAAATACAAGTCCCACGAGGCATTGCAAGGCTGGGAGTTACAAGCGTGACTCTCACAGGCAGAGGCATGATGGGACTTGTAGTTTTGCAACAGCTGGAGGGCCGCCAGTTTGAGACCTCTGGTGTAGAGTGATATTTATCACACTGTTTTATTTCCTACATAGTAATCAAACTGAATGAGACAACTAAGTGTGATTTGATTGCTCCTTTTTCACTAACATGGCAGGAAATCCAAAGCAATAAAATGACCACCAAAGGTGTGCAAATGTCAATTATATAATTTACTTTAAAACTGCAATGTGCTATTGTATTATATAGTTGTAATTGCTGATAGCAGCTCCTTCACATGTAATCTTTTCAATGTAACTTTGACTGAAGCCTAGTACGCAAGATGAGATTATCGTATGAATGATGGTCAGTTTTGTTTGCATGCTAGTCTTCATA
Organism: Aquarana catesbeiana; assembly: GCF_042186555.1. Classification (NCBI taxonomy): domain Eukaryota; kingdom Metazoa; phylum Chordata; class Amphibia; order Anura; family Ranidae; genus Aquarana; species Aquarana catesbeiana. Next base: position 477,810,422 of record NC_133324.1, on the reverse strand, counting down.
TCAAAAACGAAGAGTTTACTAAAGTACAAAAATTCTCGTACGATAGAATAAAAATTGGGAAGTGATGTAATGTATTTGTATTGTATTTACAGACTAAAACTGTACTGATTAAACGAAAATTGTATGATCTGGTATAATACCAGAAAATGATCAGATTATCGTACGATCGCTTCGAAATCAGTATTTTTTGTATGATTTTCTGATTGTGTCTTATAAGGGCTTATAAGATAATGGGGTGGAAGAGGGAGAGCATGTTCACTTTGTAAAGTCAATTTTGCCTTAGCTTAGTGAATGAGGTGAAGCTGTGCTGCCTATAATCAATCACATGCAAGCAAAAATCCAGTTTTCTTTTTTTTTCATAAAGTTTTATTGAAAATTCTGTAAAACATTACACATCAGTGCATTATTGTTCTGCAATACTTGTACATTGTTTGAATTTCCAGGAAGTTTTACAGATGGTACGGTGAGTTTATAAACAAATGGTTTTATCGAAAAAAAGTTCAGGTAGCTATTATACAAAAGAAAAATTTTTGAACAGTGTCTGTTTTTTTTATTTTCCTTGCACATGATCATGTATTCTTTGCAGAGTGAATTGTCACTTAGTAGAGTAAAAACACTATACGCTTATAATAAAATCATCTCTAATAATTCTATATATTTAGAAACTCTAATAATATATGTAGAATAATACCTGAAACTGTAAAGTGAACAGTTAGCATCTGGTGTTTAGGTTCTTTTATGCGCGCTTGAGGAGTGACAGTGTCAGAAGATAAACCATGGCTTTCACAGTGTTCTGGTTTTCCGTTTTCTGCATCACTGACTTTACAGCAGAAATACATTTACACAATTAAGGCAAGGTATTGTTTATAATTTATTTCTTTTCAAACTGACAATAAAAACAACATTCAGGAGAGCAAGATTAAAGAAAAACTCCAGGGGGGGGGGGGGGGGTGACAATTTATACCATACACAAATGCTATGCTTTGTAATATGTTATTAAAAATATTACCCTTCTATTTATGTCTGCAAATGCAACAGTTTGCACATTATTTACTGCAGTCCTCACCATCCTGCTACTGTAATTCATACCCAATGCTAAACCTAGTATAGATACCAGGTCAAAGTCGTTATTAGTGACTCGAGTGGCTTAAATAAAAAAAAAAAATACATTAACAATTTTTTTTTTACTCAGATTAGCTATTGCGCCCCTGTGGCAATTAGGTATTTGATACATTAGCCTGGCATTTGGTAGAAGTAGGATTACCATTAGTGCACTTGTGAAGTCATAGTGACGCTTTGGACTTCTGTCCATGTATCCTTAACAATGCTGTCAATTTTAAATGAGTATTGAATGGTATCGGGTACTTTTGTAGGTTGATTTTTGAATTTGTATATTACCTGAATCGATAAAATTAATAATGCATTTTTTTAATTTGAGCCACTTGATTCACTAATAGCAATGCCTTTTGACCTGTACTAGTGTCTATACTAGGTTTAGTAGTGGGTATTATAGGTTTATTTTTTGCAGTGACTGCCCTGATTGAAGGGCTTTGGTATTATTCAAAATTAGTAACCCTCTTATAACTTAATTTAATGGTTTAGGTGTAATAGGTACACTATAGGGTTGATTTACTAAAACTGGAGAGTGCAACATCTGGTGCAGCTCTACATTGGTAGCCAAACTTCTAACTTCAGCTTTTTCAATTAAGCTTTGACAAAAAAAAAACTGGAAGCTGATTGGTTTCTATGCAGAACAGCAGAAGATTTTGTACTATCCGGTTTTAATAAATCTAAACATCCCTATGTTCTCAGAAGTGCACACATCTTGACTTCAGTTTACAGGCAACCCAGCAACCTCAGAATATCCATTTGGCTTACTGCATTGCAGCAAGGTTTATTATAAAGAGAGGTTTGTGTGCAGTGTATCTTTATGGAAATACTGGAACTGACCATGTAATTTACAGTAAAGGCAGATTGTCCCACTTAACACTAGCAGAAGATAAGTTCTAGTATGTATATGAGGTAAAGTTCCTTGCAAGATATATCACTGACCTGGATACAATTTTAAGCCAATGATACATTTGCGTCTAAAACACAAAAAAGTGTGTAGAACTACTTCTGCACTACTCATAATTACTTGAGTGGTGTTTGTTGTCATAAAAGTGGCATACCTCACAGAATAGACTGTTATCACTTTAATAGATAACCAGCAGCCTATCACAGTTAATTAAAATACTTCATTGCAGTGTCACAACTTCAGCCTGGCATCTTGAAGCTCAGTATGAGTAAAACCATGGTACAAAAAAACTGGTTCATAACGCAATGGCCCTTGCTAAAGACATGAGTCACTCACAGCAAGATTACGTGGTGTGGTGCTCATTTTTTCTCTATTAGCCTGAACCAAAAGAGCTTTTCAACTCTTCACTCCAGTACTAGTAAGCATGAAACATCATAAAAATATTGGTGAGTAAGTTGCCAGAAACAGTGTGAGAAAAGGCAATCTGAAAGCAAGAGACATCAACATAACCATAAAGCAAAATAAGAACATTTATTTACCTTGCACTGCATGATTTTGTGTTTGTTTCTCTCCACCTTGATCTAATGGTCTTTTAGTCCTAAGGATAATAAAGCTGGATAGAGGGTCAACATCATCTTGTTCCAGTATATCAGGTCCATTAATGCCAGTATCTTGCCTCTTATGTGCATCTGAAATATCTCTGAAATTGGTATGATTGATATTTACTTCACTAACTGATAGTAGTTGAGTAACAGATGATGTGTTCTCTTTTACATCTTGACCTTTTACAACAGTTGGTAATTTATCAAGCTGAATTTCCTTCTGTGTTACCAGGGTTTTATCAGCCTCCTTTGAGTCAATGTGAAAGGTACTATTGATCTGTCTTTGTAAAAGAGGGCATGAAACACTTATCTGAGATGAAGAATGACCATGAGAAATAAACTGTGTGCCAGTTTTCTGAAAGTGGTCTTTTTGCTTGACATATGCCTGCTTCTCTTCTAGTATACCTAAAACATGAACATTAGAAAAAAACAAGACACATAGAATGCATTAAGGTGAATAACCTTGAGACTTTACAATCACTTTAAGCCCTGGTAAAAAGGACATAGTAGGTTTATTACATGTTTTGAATAAAGTCTCCAAATTGGATGTCAAATCTACGGTGTGGCACTCCAATCTTTCGGTCCAACTAACAGACTTATGCACATACTGGCGCCAGTGAAATTACTTTATTTAACAGTAAGGGCCGGTTCACATGAGGAATCACAGAGGAACGTGCATACAGTGTGTTTTCAGCACAGCACCAAACATAGTGCATGTACTACATAAAACAATGCACTGCAATTGGATCTCATAGTACTTCTTTGTTGCATTTGCAACCTGCAATTCATATGTCGTTGGCACTGCACTGACACCCACTGCAGTGTGTTTTGAACACGAGAAATGTGCACAGAATGCAGGTTTACCAATCTGCGTTTAGGTGTGAATGGGATCCCTAAGGCATTACATTTCCCCCTGTCAGAACACAATAGAACAGCAGGGGAGACCACTGTACTAACATCGGATAGTTAGTACAGAGGCTCCGTCCTGAGTTCAACCCTTGGTTGAATGAAAAAAAAAAAAACGAGCAGTGTGTACTAGGCTTTAGCATAATGCCCCGTACACACGGTCGGATTTTCCGACGGAAAATGTGTGATAGGACCTTGTTGGCGGAAATTCCGACCGTGTGTAGGCTCCATCACACATTTTCCATCGGATTTTCCGACACACAAAGTTTGAGAGCAGGCTATAAAATTTTCCGACAACAAAATCCGTTGTCGGAATTTCCGATTGTGTGTACACAAATCCGACGCACAAAGTGCCACGCATGCTCAGAATAAATAAAGAGATGAAAGCTATTGGCTACTGCCCCGTTTATAGTCCCGACGTACGTGTTTTACGTCACCACGTTCAGAATGATCGGATTTTCAGACAACTTTGTGTGACCGTGTGTATGCAAGACAAGTTTGAGCCAACATCCATCGGAAAAAATCCTAGGATTTTGTTGTCGGAATGTCCAATCAATGTCCGACCGTGTGTACGGGGCATAATGCTGAAAGCCTGTAGCAAATGCCCTGGCTTGTTTTGGCGGAAAGAGAGATTTTCTGCTTAACAAAAAAAGCCTAAAAAACAGCATTATTGTCTGCCCAGGTTACAAGTGTATTCTTAAACTTCACTCACTCCAGTAAGCCCTGCCAGATTCATCCTCCAACAATTTGCACTATCCAGCTAAAAGGAGTATAGCTAAAAGGTCTGAACTGGCCAAACTGGTTAAAGGACAAGTGTAGTCTTACTGAACAACACTGTTGTGCCATAGCCAGCTGATGCGTTGTCAAAGTTTTCATATAAGGCTGGGTTCACACTGAAGCATGGCGCGACTCACAGCAGGGGTCCGCTGCGTCCCTGTTTACCCTTTCAGGTCTGATTTCAGTCTGAATTTTTGTCTGAATTCGGACCTGAAATGGACCAGAAGACGCACAGGACTCCTGTGCAATTCACACCAGAGCCGCTCCAGAGATGTGTGAACCGACTTCTTAGACAGCTGGTCACAATCTCCTGAGATTCGAATTGGATGCGGGGGAAATCCGCATCCAATTTGCACTGGTGTGAACCCAGCCTCGATATGTACTTTTATAGAGCAGAAATAACTAGCTACTAGAAGACATTGTAAGTTTAAAATGGTCATCATAACTAAAAATACCTATCTGACTTCCTTTTGCCCCCGGATCTACTGTATAATTGGATTTACAGACCAGGGATGCAGGCAAATGAGAACAGCAAAGCGAGTAAAAGGCACACTCCTGAAGTTTATTACACAACCCAGCAAAACATAGGGGGTTATTTACTAAAGCCAAATCCACTTTTCACTACAAGTGCACTGCACGTGCACTTGGAAGTGCAGTCGCTGTAGATCTGAGGGGGGCATACAAGGAAAATAAAAAACAGCATTTTTGCTTGCACATGATTGGATGATAAAATCAGCAGAGCCTCCCCTAATTTCATATCTTCCCCTCAGATCTAAAGGGACTGCACTTCCAAGTGTACTTCCAAGTGCACTTGCAGTGCATTTGTAGTGCAAAGTGGTTTTACCTTTAGTAAATCAACCCCATAGTGTTTTAGAAGAATCATGCTATGTTAAAATTCTGATGACTTCATCAGGGCTTATGCTCTTGCCATCTAAAACCTTGCTTTAGATATTCTCATTTAGATGTTAAATGCTACTTTGCTGCTTTATAGACATCAGGGCTACGTCCTTGCCATCTCAAATCTTGTTTCTTTCTACCATGTGCTTAAATGCTAGCTGGCAGATCAGTTAACAGCTGAACATCTCCTGCTGGGGCTAAATCATAGATTATGTAGTAGAAACTCTACGATTAATCATCAGCAGGGGTGGTGTGTGGCTCTATGTTATAGCATTCAAGGTGAGGTGATGAGAATCTATTAAACAGATATCGATATTTTAAATAGGTATCAATAGGTGCTTGAAAATCATTTATATACGATAAAGGATATGAGTAAACATTATACTAATGACAAAAATTACCTAGAGGAGATTTACAGCAGGGGGTTCTTGATAAACATTGACATACTTTTATAAAGGAGTACATAAATGGAGCTGAGAAACACTGGTCTAATAAAACTGTGACAAACTATGGTACATTATATCATCCATAGGTGATGTTTTAAAAGCCAGTACAGGTTACCACTTGATTTACACAGGAGGTCTGGTGCTAGAATTATTGCCCTCACTGTGACGTTCGTGGTGATACCTCACATGTGGTGCGATCGCTGTTTATGTATGTGTGCAGAACCGACGCATCAACTTTATTGCTATCACAAGGGTTGAACAACATCCCTTGTGATAGCATGGGCAGTGACAGCTACTCTTTACTCAGATCTGGAGTCTATTAAAACCCAGATCGCTCCTCTGCTCTTAAAAGTATCAAATCAAATCAAGATTAGTTTGATCCAATGCTTTCACAGGCCGGTAACAGCCTGTTTACATTAGACCAGAACCGGACATGATGATGATCGGGACATTCCGGTCCTCAGTCATCTCTATGGTCAGCCAGCGAAAACACCGGCTTCAGTCCCAGGCTCCTTGGTTGTATGGGAGAGCCTGGGAAGGCAGCAGAAGGTGGTGGGAGGGACCCCTTTCCTCCACCTGTAAAAGCGATCCAGCAGCTAATTGGTTGGTAGTATTGCTTTTACATGAAAACGCATTGCCGGCTGAAAAAAAAAAAAAAAAATACACGGATGTAGCTGTAGGTATCATTCCGGTATAACCACTTCAAGGAAGTTGCCAGTTTAGCCTCTGTTTTATTTACAGTTGCCATGGTGCTACAGTAATGATCAGTTATGACACCAGCCATTTGATGGTTTGACAATTTGCAATTGTGACAGTTATACTTGCATTGCCTTGAATGTAATTGTTTTGGGGAAACTGTTAAATTGAAAGGTTTAGTTCTGCTTTTAAAGTATGTGAATTTTTTTCTTTGAATCATACTTACCTAAGTGGATGCAGCATCAGTCCCCGTCCAGTTCTAAGGCTGAGAACCGAGCAATCAGAGCTCCCTGATCCACAGGAGAAGTACAGCCAAAACAAGCTTGAGCGAGCGGTATGAAGCAAAAGCCCATGTGAACTAAAAATGATTACAGATAATACCTTAACCCCTTAGCCCAGACCATATGCAAATTTGCGTTCATGGCTTGAGGGGGTTAAACCGGAGTGATTCCTGCAGCTGCAGGCATCACCCTGGTATCATTTTTGAAGGTGTTAAACTGGGGTGATGCCTTTAGCTGCAGGCATCACCCAGTCCCGTTTTTTAGAGCGGGCGCCTATGGAGATTTTTTTAGGTACCATCATTTGTCGCCATTCCATGAGTGTGCGTAATTTTAAAGCATTACATGTTTGGTATCTATTTACTCGGCATAACAGCCTCTTTCACATTATACAAAAAAATTGAGCTAACTTTACTGTTTAGTTTTTTTAATTCATGAAAGTGTATTTTTTTCCAAAAAATTGCATTTGAAAGACTGCTGCACAAATACTGTGTGACATAAAATCGCCATTTTATTCTCTAGGGTCTCTGCTAAAAATATATATATCTATATATATCTATATAGATATATATAGATATATATATCTATATATATATATCTATATAATGTTTGGGGGTTCTAAGTAATTTTCTAGTAAAAAATAAGGATTTTAACTTGTAAGCAACAATTGTCAGAAAGAGGCTTAAGCATGAAAGGGTTAAGCACACAAAATGACAATGAAACATGACTGGGAAGGACTTCAGAATTACATTCAGTCACAAAAAAGGAAAAGCGAGGGTTCAGTGGAGAGGGTCTTTGCAGATAGGTAGTTCGCTCAAGTGAATTGGAGGCCTTGTTGGCCCAGGTCAGGGCTGCAGCGGAGGATGGGGGCTCGCAGTGGCTGCAGCTATCAGACAGGCTGGTGGGGTCGGGAGAGGCTCCCTCACCTGCTACTTCACCTCCTGATCAAAAACAGGCTAAGAGGGTTCTCCCTCCTGAGTGCCTAAGTCCTTCACCTGTTCCCCGGGTCCAGCACCCACGTAGGAGCCCCTGTCTCAGGGACCCTCCACGGTCTGCTGCAGGGCTTCCTGCTCCAAGTACTAGCGGTGGCCCTGGGAGGAGTCCTCATCGCCGGCGGGATCCGAGGGGGGAGGGGCATCCTGCTCTTATTCTCCCTCCTCCCCCTCTCTTCAGCTGCCGGAGCCTGCAGCTGCCCCCCCTGCTAAGGTGCTGAGAGGGGGGCAGCTCGGCATGGGAGACGATCCAAACCACGCAGTTGGGGGTGTCACGGCCCCTCAGCTGCTTCCAGCCGGAGGTCTGCCCTGGATGATGTGGATCGCATGGAGGGCAGTCCGCTTTCCTCCCCTGCTCGCCACCGCCGCGGGGATCCAGAGCCATTGGCTCTCTCTGTGGCTTCAGTGCAGAGAGGAGCTCAGCCAGCAAACAGATCAGCTATGGGCAGCAGGAGGGTTCAGGGGCCCTCTGCTGGTCCTCCAGCGCCACTGTACCCTGTTAATGCCAGTGGAAGAAGGCCGGAGACTCGGGCTGGGGGATCCGCCCCCTTGAAGAGACAGCGTGTTCATACTGCAGCTGGGGGTTCTAAGGTACCCCGCAGCTCGTCATCCTTGCAAGATGCGGCTGGGGAGGACGAGGACGCTTCCAGAAGTCCTGTGCCAGAGTCGCCAGACCACAGCGGGAATCTTCTGCCGAATCTGGTGAGGTCACCAGTGAAAATGACGACGGGCGGTCTGCAGAGAGGCACCCTGCCTTACTGAGCCAGCTGGGAGCCGGATGAGCGGCTGGTCACGGTTCAGCGCGGCTGCAGCCTGGAAAGTCATTCTCTTCTTATGTATCTGACTGTCCGGTTGGGCAGTTCGCTTAGGGGTTCCAAAGGGGGTTCTTCCGGGGGTGTCAGTGGGAGGTGCAGGAGCCCCCCAGACTTGCGACTTTCTTCAGGATCTACTGTCGGGGCCCCAAGCGCCGCGCCTGTTTTGAGCCGCATTTTTTGCAGGTTTTCAAGAGTTGTGACAAGGCTGGCAATGGTGAAGCCTGATTTACAGGGCCACGGAGAGGCAGCCGGCGGGACTGAGGCAGTTGCGTCCTCTGTTTCCAGTGTTGCGTCTACATCACAGACTGAGATGGCTGGGGGGTCAGAACTCCACAAAGTGAAGGAGTCCACGGAGGATAGGGTTAGGTTGGCGAATGCGGCAAAGTGCAAGATTTACGTGTGCTTTGAGGGCCCGCTGGGTGTCCATCTTAAGCAGGATGTCAGGGAAAAAATCTGGAAGGGGGAATATGTTGAAATATTCTCCCTCTTGCCTTTGGAGAAATTTAATATAGAGAAAGGTAAGGCAGATGAAAGCAAGAAAGAGGAAGAGGAGACGCGCCGCTGGTGGCTTATCCCCCGCACTTTTTCTAATTGGCTTCAGGCTGTTGCCATTTTGGCCAGCTTCATTGGCGAAAAAGGCACCAGAGAATTGTTTTCTACTTTTCTTGACGCCATTGGGAAAGCGTATATAGTTTACAGGGGTACTGCCTGGCTGCGTTATGACGAGCAGTTCCACCAGCGCAAGGCTGAACCATTCGGCCTTCCGCTCATTCCGTCTTTGCATGTGTCTCCTTTGCGTGTGGTCCCCAAAAGGGAACCCAACAAATTTAGGTTAATACACCATTTGTTGTATCCGAAGGGCGCTTCGGTGAACAATGCCATTTCTCCGGACTTGGCTTTGGTGTCGTATACTGCGTTTGATGCCGTGGTTGGTTGGGTACAACGTTATGGCCAGGGATCATTGTTGGCAAAGACAAATATCGAATCTGCTTTTTCGCCTGCTGCTGGTTCACCCAGAGAGCCAACATTTGCTAGGTTGTTTTTGGGATGGGCAGTTTTTATTCTTGACCGCTGTCTCCCATTGGGCTGTTCCATTTCCTGCGTGTATTTTGAGGTTTTTAGCACCTTTGTGGAATGGGTGGTATGGGAGGAGACGCAGGTAAGATCGGTGATACACTCTCGACGATTTCCTTTGCATTGGCCCCCCAGATTCCTCGGTTTGTTCTGTTTTGTTACACACTTTGGAATCTATTGCAACATGGTTTGGGATTCTTCTGGCGCTTGAAAATACGGAGGGTCCTGAAATGATCATACAATTCTTGGGTATTGTCATTGACACGCGAATGATGGAATGTCGCTTGCCAATTGACAAATCGCCAGATCTGCGTTGGATGGTTGACGAAGTAAAGGCAGCAAAGAAGGTTAGGCTTAAACAATTGCAGTCCTTATTGGGTAAGCTTAATTTTGCATGCTGCATTATGCCTATGGGGCGTATCTTTAGTCGTCGTCTCAGCACCGCCACTTCAGGGGCCACACTGTCGCATCACTTTATCAAGCTCTCGAGTGAGCACAAGGCCGATCTGGGGGTTTGGGATGAGTATCTGGCCTTCTATAATGGCAGGTCTTTATGGATGGCTCCGGTCGTGGTGGCTTGTGACCTTGACACTGATGCTGCAGGATGTTCCTGGGTTTGGGGCCTTTTGTCAAGGGGCATGGTGCGCTGCAGCATGGGCCGAGGAATGGCGAGCTGGGTTCTTGCGTATTTGGTTTTATTGGAGCTATTTTGGCAGCCGTCGATATATGGGGCTCTTAGTTTCGGGATCGTCAAATTTGTTTCCATTGCAACAACATGGGGGTGGTGTAAGTTGTGTCCAGCCTATCTGCCTCGTCACCGCTGGTGGTGCGTTTACTGCATCACCTTGTCTTGCGGTGTTTAAGTTTGAATTGTTTTGTGCAAGCTGTTCTCAGCGCGGGAGGGTGAAGCCACCAGGCACCCGGTCTCATTTGATCTGCTTCAGGAACTAGTGGAGCTGCTTATGAGGTGCGGCTGTTCACTGTGGCTTTTGCGCTGGCCTTTTTTGGGGCGATCCGGATTGGGGAACTGGTAAGCCAGAACAGGTGTGGTGTGGGTGGGCTGCAAGTCTCGGATGTGACAGTGGTTTACGACTGTGTCTGGATTTATGTTGGGAAATCTAAAACTGATCAGTTGGGAAAGGGGGGTTACTGTGTCCTTGTTTCAGGTGCTGCCTGACTCGGTTTGTTCAGTTTCTTCAGTTCAGCGTTTTTTTTGAGGTGAGGGGGTCGGCACTTAGTGTCTTTTTGCTGCACGAGGATGGATCGTCCTTATCGCGCTTTCAGTTTTTGGCTGTTTTTCGCTGTTGTTTGGTTGGGAGGGGCAGAGAGGTTTCCCAGTTCAATACTCATTCCTTTCATGTGGGGGCAGCTACGGAGGTGGCCAGATGGGGTTTGGAACCTCAGGTAGTGAAACGTATAGGGAGGCAGATCAATTCAAGATTTACGTTTGCCCTCATTTGATCTGATGTTGTCAGTTATTCTTTATAGTGTGTGTTTTCATGGCTCTATGTTTTTCTTTTTGTTTTTCTTTCAGATCTTCCTCTTGTCTTGTCTGGATCTTGGGGGATTTCTATGTTTTTTGGGGGGCTGTGAGGGCTGACGCTCGTCCTGAGGGGAAGCAACTTGGTATTCTGCGGCATGAAGTTATTTTGAAATGGCTGGGGATTTGGGGCATGATGTGGGGCTGAGCCCTCCCTGAATTTCATTACTATTCTAGAGTGACAGCCCCCCGATGTTTTAGTGCTGCAGGTTGGGGGTAATGATTTGGGGTTCGGGCCACCAGGGATCTGGTGAGGGATGTAAAATTTGACGTTTTGAGCTTGATGCGTGATTTTCCTGGATGCATCATTGTATGGTCGCATATCGTGGTTAGAAAGGTTTGATGTTCTGCTCGCTCCATTGGTCGTCTGAACAAGGCGAGAATTAAGTTGAACAGGGAGGTAGTCAGGTTTGTGGCCATGCTTAGGGGCATAGTGGTTCGCCACTGGGAGTTGGAGGATCAGCCTGTCCGCTATTGGAAGGACAATGGTGTTCACCTGAATGCAGTAGGGACAGATATGTGGTCTTTGGGCCTTCAGGAAGGGGTGCTGATTCGCTTGAATGAGGTGCTCACTCAAGCTCATGTGGCAGGTCAAGGGGTCTTTGGGGCGTCAGTAATTACATGGTTACAAAAGTGTAGGGCCCATCTAAGGTATCGCACTTCCATTGGTTAGCGGTGGTTCTCCCAGGGGCGAGGTCCCCTAGGTGAAGGGAATACGGAAGTATATGTGTTGTTGGAACGTCTTCGAGCCGGTTGAGGACATGGACGATTCCAGCTAAAATTGTGCCTTAAGGACACCCAAAGACCTCTTGTTGTTGGGCATTACATTGTTGAATTTGCACTTATTGGTATGTTTTAATGATATGTTATTTTATTCTTTGGTTAATAAAATTGGCTGTTGTGGCCGTTTAAAACCCATGTCACTCAGTCCGTGTTTTTATTTTATATTTGTAAGGACCTAGGTTGACGAATCCTTTAGTCATGACTAAGTAAATAAGTCACAATCACATGAGAACATTAAGGACAAAATATGTATGAAAGGACATTATGTATTATAAAAGTGAATTGAGCTACTGCACAGATATGGAAGAAAAAAAAAAGGAGTTCTGCCTTATGCTCATCTTATCTGTAAGTAAAAATAATCTTACTATATGGCATTATAAATGTCAGGGTAAAACTGTCCTTCAAGGCCTTGTTTTTGCATATGGCCTCTGCGCAGTTTAGAATTTGCATACATTACTGTCAAATCACCAAGGCCGGCCATACACGGTTCGAATTGCTGAACCGACCAACATTCTAACCGTTAATGGGCAGGGTGAATGTACCAAGTTGATTGATCGAACAACTTGGATACAATCAGCCTGCCAGATTCTCTTGCAATTCTCTCGGCTGATTCCCCTGTCAACACTGTCTGGCCAGCCAAAGATAGATAAGTTGTTATACTGTCACTTTTGTTTTTATCTCCTGATAACTTTGTCCCAAAAATGTTCAGTTCACAAATATAAATGTCACCAAAATGTGTAATCCTAATTTTTTCATTTGAAGTGAACAATAATCTGTGAAAAAAATATTTTGTTTCCATAATTTATTAGTTTATCTTGTTATTTTGTTACTTTACCACTACCTCCAACATCTCCTTTTCTCCTCTACAGACCGCCATTTAAAAATCCAGTTATCACCATCCTGAAGCTGGTGTTCTTGTTGTGAATGGATTTTTTAATAGATTTTATTTTTTAAAGGGCAAAATTACACCAATAGTGATATAAAAGCTTAAGAGTCCTTTCACACGGGCGATCCGCCTGGCGGACTCTGCTGATTCCCGCTAGGCAGGCGGATGACAGGTCCGTCTCTGCTCACTGTGCAGAGATGGACCTGTCAGAATTCCGCTCTCCTCTATTGGAAGATTGCGTGAAAACGAACCGCCTGTCTGTTATCCCATCCGCCAGACAGATGGAAAATAGGGTCACCATCCATCTGGATTTCTCGGAAAGGATCAAATCGGATAGCGGCGGGTGTCAGCGGACACGTCACCGCTGACATCCGCTCCATAGGAGTGAATGGAGGCTCTGATCAGGTCAGCCTGAAAAACTGACAGACAGGCCTGATTGGAAAGCCTGTGTGAAAGGGGCCTTAGTAGTAGTAAGATCTGAGAGCCACCAGGTAAATAAGACATGCTATCAAAGAAATAGTATCATAACAAAGAGAACACACACATTTGAGAATTGAGTCTAATGCATAAATCTGTGACGATGCAAATTTGGGAGTTACAATAGCTGACTTGATTTAAAGACCCTGTCTGGGTTTTTATAAGCCCCCTTCCATCCCCTCTTTCACCCATTCACTATTTAAAAAAAAAACAAAAAAAAACCAAACACCTTTCTTAAATCCTTTGTTACTCACCCAAGTCTGATGTGACCTTCTGTGGAAACAGTACAAATAAATGGCAACCACCCCAACCTACAACTAACCTTTGCAGCAAGGAGCACATTGAAGGGCAAAAAATGCAAAAAACAATGGCCTCAGTGTACTGCAGTCCTAACTCTATCATTTTGAGAGTCTCCAGTGTGTCCATATACCTTTAAGGAGGGGTGGGCTTCCCCCAGGCATACCTGCCCTTAATCCAGGGGTAGGCAACCCCCGGAAATGGTGCCGCAATTGGCACCCGAAGCCTCTTTTGCCGACACTCGACTCCCTCCCCATCAGCAGAGCAGCGCAGGGAAGTGTCAGTGACACACTAATGCATTCCAATTTCAGAATCCCCCTCGCCGCACCTGCACTGAGTGGGAGGCACCATGCCCCCACACATTGTAAAAGATGGGAAACATAGGTTCTCTAACTTTGCTGTAGCTGCGATCGTCAGCTTTTGTGATGGGGAAGAGATTGGGTGCAGTTCTGCTGGGGGGGGGGGGGGGCGGTCCCTGTTTCCAGGAGGAGGAGGACTGTGATTGGCCACTGCTAAAGCCAATCACAATCCTGCTAGCCCTGTCCACCATCTGGAGGAAGATGACTCGCTTGGTTGCCACTACCAATCTCAGAAAGAAGGGAATTCACTGTGATTGAGAAAACCACAATCAGGTGACAGTTTTTGGAATTACTGTTGAGCTTCTGGGAACTTTGTTGAAATTATTCCTGAACCTTTGCGTCACTTACTATTATTATTATACACGATTTATATAGCGCTAACAGTTTACGTAGCGCTTTACAATGTAGAGGGAGGGCAGCACATTTACAGTACAGTTTAAGTAGTACAGTACAGGGTCCTGCTTGTAGCGCTTACATTCTAAAGGGAGGGGGTGGTGGGTACTACTGAACCCCTCCCCTCTGCACTCTGTGTCCCTTTAAGCCACAGCCAGTATTCAGCGCAATGAAAATCATGCCCAAATTTTGCTGCGGTGCACTTTTTCTGAGCTGTGGGTGCCTAACTTATGATCCTGCACACAGGCCCACTGCTTTCAGAAAATACCCCTGACCTGACCTCATTGCGCATCCATTCCATATGCTTGTATGTGACATCACATACAAGCACGTGGGCTGGATGCGAGAGGTGGATCAGCAAGATAAGTGTGCCAGGACAGGTAGATGTGTCTCATCTCTGCTTCCTTTCACCACTCTGCATATCACGCATATCATAGATGAGAAGAGGGTACAGTCGTGGAGCAGATGAGCAGGAGGGTACAGTGGTGGGGAAAATAAGCAGGAGGGTTTCAGAGGTGGGACAGAAGAGCAGGAGGGTACAGCGGTGGGGCAGATGTGCAGGGAGGTACAGTGGTGGAAGAAATGAGAAGGGGGTTCAGCAGTGGGACAGAAGAGCAGGGGGGTACAGTGATGGGGCAGATGAGCAGGGGGGTTCATTGATGGACCAGATGAGAAGGGGGTTCAGCGGTGGGACAGAAGAGCAGGGAGGTAGAGCAGTTGGGCAGATGTGAAAGGATATATATTGGTGGGACAGATGAGCAGGGGGTTACAGTGATGGGGCAGGAGAGCAGGGGGAACAGAGGTGGGGCAGAAGAGCAGGGGGGTACAGAGGTGAGACAGATGTGCAGGAGGTACATTGGTGGGGCAGATGAGGAACCGGGTGACAGTGGTGGGGCAGATGAGCCGATGGGTTCAGTGTTAGGACAGATGAGAAGGTGATTCAGTAGTGAGACAGAAGAGCATGGGGATACGGCAGTGGAGCAGATGTGCAGGGAGGTACAGTGGTGGGGCAGATAAGAAAAGGGGTACATTGATGTGGCAGATGAGCAGAGAAGTTACAGTGGTGGGACAGAAGAGCAAGGGGGTACAGTGGTGTGGCAGATGTTCAGTAGGTACAGCGGTGGGAGGGATGAGAGGGGGGTTCAGTGGTGGGACAGAAAAGCAGGGGGGTACAGTGATGGGGCAGATGAGCAGGGGGTTACAGTGGCGGGACAGATGAGCAGAGGGGTGTTCAGTGTTGGGTCAGATAAGAAGAGGGTTACAGTGGTGGGAGAGATGAGCAGGGGGGTTCAGTGTTGGGGCATATGGGAAGGGGGTTCAGCGGTGGGACAGAAGAGAGGGGGTACAGTGGTGGGGCAGATGTGAAAAGAGGTGCATTGGTGGGACAGATGAGCAAGGGGTTATATTGGTTGTGCAGAAGAGCAGGGGACACAGAGATGGGGCAGATTACAGGGGGTACAGTGGCGGGGCAGAGGAGAAAGGAGGTACATCGGTGGAACACAGGGGGGTTACAGTGGTGGGGCAGAGTAGCAGGGGGAACAGAGGTGGGACAGATGTGCAGGAGGTACAGTGGTGGGGCAGATGAGAAAGGGGGTTACACTGGTGGGGCAGATGAGCAGAAAGTTTAGTGTTAGGACAGATGAGAGGATGGTTCAGCGGTGAGACAGAAGAGTATGGGGTACGGCGGTGGAGCAGATGTGCAGGGAGGTACAGTGGTGGGGCAGATGAGAAAGGGGGAACATTGGTGGGGCAGATGAGCAGGGGGTTACAGTGGTGGGACAGATGAGCAGATAAGTTTAGTGTTAGGACAGATGAGAAGATGGTTCAGCGGTGAGACAGAAGAGCATGGGGGTACGGTGGTATAACAGATGCGCAGGGAGTTACAGTGGTGGGACAGAAGAGCAGGGTGGTACAGTGGTGGGGCAGATGTACAGGGGGTTACAGTGGTGGGACAGATGAGTAGAGGGGTACAGAGGTGGGGCAGATGTGTAGGGTAGTACAGTAGTGGGGCAGATGTGCAGGGGGTTACAGTGGTGGGACAGAAGAGCAGGGTGGTACAGTGGTGGGGCAGATGTGCAGGGGGTTACAGTGGTGAAACAGATTTGCAGGGGAGACAGTGATCTGAGGTGTGAAGGTGTATGAATTAGGGCTGATCTGAAGTGTGGAGTTGCAGGAATTGGGGCTGATCTGAGGCGCGAGAATGCAGGATGTTAATTTCTCACTACTCAAGTAGTTTACAGCATTTACTTTATAAAAAATCCTTTTCGTGATTGAGAGTGTGAAGTTGACATTTTTTTGTTATAAAATCTGCACGCTCAATTTCTTTGAACACATTTTTTGGCACACTGTGCTCAAAAGGTTGCCTACCCCTGCCTTAATCTATCCATCATTATATATGTGCTCCAACTCAGGAGACTCTCAAAATGATACCCTGTTTCCCCAAAAATAAGACCTAGCGTAATTGTCGGTGATGGCTGCAATATAAGCCCTACCCCCCAAATAAGCCCTATCCTGTTTCCCCAAAAATAAGCCCTACCCTGAAAATAAGACCTACAAGGACTTTAACTAGGGCTTATATGGGGGGTAGGGCTTATATTGCAGCCATCACTGACAATCACGCTAGGTCTTATTTTCAGGGAAACAGGGTAGAGTTAGGACTGCAGTACACTGGGGAGCTGTGACAGGGCTGTTGTAACCTACGCATATATTTGCAAATATTTGAGCAGTGTATGGCCTAAACCCCTTGTGTTTAACATGAACAGTTCGACAGGTGTAGCGGTCATAATATAAGTATAACTTAATATTATGATATATCTTATCATCTGGCGCCATCTAGCGGCTAAAATATAAAAGAACTGCATCTTTATTTCTTTTATTATTCAAGTTGACTTGGAAGTGTTTTGTTTGTTTACATTTAGACATTAACTTGACCTACCCACAATGCTCATTAACTCCCACAAACCTCATGGAACAGAACTGCATTGTGGGAAGATTATAAAAGGGCTGGGAGCGGCCATCTTAGCTCTCTTGGAAACGCATGGCCAGCCTGGAAGGATCTGTGTGAGGTCTCCAGCACAGCGCGGCCTACCTCCACGGAACAGCGATCCGAGCAGCAGTACTGAGACACACCAGAGAGCTGAACTGACAGCGGGGCAAGACTGGGAAGGAGCCAGAGGAGCCTGTTGGAGTCATCTGGGAGTTCCGGAGCATCTCGTAGTGTGGTGCGGAGCAGTGCAGCAGTGCCGGCCGGAGACAGAACCCTGTACATCAGAACGGAGTCTTCTGACAACACTGTCCTGGTTGGGTGAGAGGGCTGTTGCCCACAAGTTTCTTGATGCACTTTTATACATCCATCTACACAAGACAGAGTTGCTGGGACCCATAGTCCCACAAGCAAAACAAGAGGATTTAGTACTGAGTCCCTGGCATCAAAGTTAGTTATAGTGCTATTGCACCAAGACTTTACTTTGTTTTTGCTAGCAGAAGAAAAAAAGAGAAGAAAAGGACTGTTTAGTAAAACACAAGGCCTTGTGTCCCTTTACTGTATTGTGATACTAAATGAGGAAGCTCTCTAATTGTTGTACTACACTTTATCAAAGTTAGTTTTTGATTTAGTATAGTAATAAAGCGCGCAGGAAATAGGAAAGTGCTCATAGTGAGATAAATTCACTCTGACGGTTATCCTATTTACTTTGCTACATCACTCATATATTATTTCAGACATTTTATACCTGTATTGTATCTTTGTAATATAAAGTTCAGTTGACTGTCAGACTATGTTGGTTTGACAGTACAACCATTGTAGTTTAAACCTTCTAAAACAATTACAGTACAGTATTATTGAAGTATAACTGTGTGAGTGTTGTTTTCCTCTTCATCACCAGCCAAGAGGAGGGTAAGGTAACTGCAGACAGGTATATTATATTGAGTATTGTGAACTTGCCTTTATGATTTCGTTTTGACTGCACACTATTACACCACAGCTGTGTCAGGGGGTAAGAGTTATTAAAAAGGGGAAACAAAGCAGAGTACAGGCCCAAATAAATCAGCAACTCCTTCGGGGGTCAGTGCTACACAGGGTTAAATCGGTTTGTTGCAGGACTAGTGAGCTGGGAATTTTTGTTTGTTGTTTTCTGACATGTGTTGCCCTTCCATGTGCTCCTTGCTGCAAAGGCCAGTTATAGGTTGGGGTGTTGCAATTTGTTTGTACTATTGGTGAGGTGACACACTGGATACCTTTGCTGCCATTATGCAATTACTGGGTGTCCAATGTGTCCCTATACATAAGGAGGTGCGGGCTTCCTCCAGGCATACTTGCCCTATATTCATAGTTGCCAACATTGGAAAAAAAATTTTCGGGACACTTTTTTGGGCTGTAGGCGGAGTCAGCCTATAATTAGGGGGGGGCATGCGTTAGTAGGCGTGGCATAGGAAAAGAGAAAAATGCGGCGTGCGAAGCGCGCAGCGCAAAAAATGGGCGTGGTTTACGTGAAATAGTGGGCGTGGCTTACATGGGCGTGGGTAAATAGGGTGTGGTTAGAGTCTGAGATGAATGAGGGATGCAGAGGGAAAGGGGGAAAGGTGGGTAGAGGGATGGAGGGACAGCAGTCCCAGATCCTACACTACAATAGCAATGTGTATTCCAGAGTTTAACCATCAGCAGATAAAGATACTCCAAACACCTGGTGTTAGCACTTCAATCATCCCGGCACCATGGTTGTTATGGTGTCAGGATGATTGAAGCGCATTATTACTATTATTACATTGTAATATAAAATGAAATCATTCAACTCACCATAATGCAGAATCAGTGCGACCACTGAGCGTGTCGCCTGCCACCAGATGCCATCAGGTTCCCCCAGCAGAGTCTGTCCTTACATAAGGTGCCCCCAGCAGAGGGGGGAGAAGGGGGTGCAGGTATGGTGGTGACGCAGGGGGGAGAGGGGGGTGCAGGTATGGTGGTGACACAGGGGGGGGAAAGGGGGGTGCAGGTATGGTGGTGACACAGGGGGGGAGAGGGGGGTGCAGGTATGGTGGTGACACAGGGGGGGGAGAGGGGGGTGCAGGTATGGTGGTGACACAGGGGGGAGAGGGGGGTGCAGGTATGGTGGTGACACAGGGGGGAGAGGGGGGTGCAGGTATGGTGGTGACACAGGGGGGAGAGGGGGGTGCAGGTATGGTGGTGACACGGGGGGGAGAGGGGGATGCAGGTATGGTGGTGACACGGGGGGGAGAGGGGGATGCAGGTATGGTGGTAACACAGGGGGGGAGAGGGGGGTGCAGGTATGGTGGTGACACAGGGGGGGGGGTGCAGGTATGGTGGTGACACGGGGGAGAGGGGGTGCAGGTATGGTAGTGACACAGGGAGAGAGGGGGGTGCAGGTATGGTGGTGACACAGGGGGGGAGAGGGGGGTGCAGGTATGGTGGTGACACAGGGGGGGAGAGGGGGGTGCAGGTATGGTGGTGACACAGGGGGGGAGAGGGGGGTGCAGGTATGGTGGTGACACAGGGGGGAGAGGGGGGTGCAGGTATGGTGGTGACACGGGGGGAGAGGGGGGTGCAGGTATGTTGCTGACACAGGGGGGAGGGGGGAATCAGGTATGGTGGTGACACGGGGGAGAGGGGGGTGCAGGTATGTTGGTGACACAGGGGGGGAGAGGGGGGTGCAGGTATGGTGGTGACACAGGGGGGGGAGAGGGGGGTGCAGGTATGGTGGTGACACAGGGGGGAGAGGGGGGTGCAGGTATGGTGGTGACACAGGGGGGAGAGGGGGGTGCAGGTATGTTGGTGACACAGGGGGAGGGGGGAATCAGGTATGGTGGTGACACAGGGGGGAGGGGGGAATCAGGTATGGTGGTGACACAGGGGGGAGAGGGGAGTGCAGGTATGTTGGTGACACAGGGGGGAGGGGGGAATCAGGTATGGTGGTGACACGGGAGGGAGAGGGGGTGCAGGTATGTTGGTGACACAGGGGGGAGGGGGGAATCAGGTATGGTGGTGACACAGGGGGGGAGGGGGGAATCAGATATGGTGGTGACACAGGGGGGAGGGGGGAATCAGGTATGGTGGTGACACAGGGGGGAGAGGGGGGTGCAGGTATGTTGGTGACACAGGGGGGAGGGGGGAATCAGGTATGGTGGTGACACGGGGGGAAGAGGGGGGTGCAGGTATGTTGGTGACACAGGGGGGAGGGGGGAATCAGGTATGGTGGTGACACAGGGGGGGAGGGGGGAATCAGGTATGGTGGTGACACAGGGGAGAGGGGGGAATCAGGTATGGTGGTGACACAGGGGGGAGGGGGGAATCAGGTATGGTGGTGACACAGGGGGGAGAGGGGGGTGCAGGTATGTTGGTGACACAGGGGGGGAGAGGGGGGTGCAGGTATGGTGGTGACACGGGGGGGGGAGAGGGGGTGCAGGTATGGTGGTGACACAGGGGGGAGAGGGGGTGCAGGTATGGTGGTGACACAGGGGGGGAGAGGGGGGTGCAGGTATGTTGGTGACACAGGGGGGAGGGGGGAATCAGGTATGGTGGTGACACAGGGGGGAGAGGGGGGTGCAGGTATGTTGGTGACACAGGGGGGAGGGGGGAATCAGGTATGGTGGTGACACGGGGGGGAGGGGGGTGCAGGTATATTGGTGACACAGGGGGGAGGGGGGAATCAGGTATGGTGGTGACACAGGGGGGAGGGGGGAATCAGGTATGGTGGTGACACAGGGGGGAGGGGGGAATCAGGTATGGTGGTGACACAGGGGGGAGGGGGGAATCAGGTATGGTGGTGACACAGGGGGGAGAGGGGGGTGCAGGTATGTTGGTGACACAGGGGGGAGAGGAGGGGGGTGCAGGTATGTTGGTGACACAGGGGGGAGGGGGGAATCAGGTATGGTGGTGACACGGGGGGGAGAGGGGGGTGCAGGTATGTTGGTGACACAGGGGGGAGGGGGGAATCAGGTATGGTGGTGACACAGGGGGGAGGGGGGAATCAGGTATGGTGGTGACATGGGGTGCAAGAGGGGAGCCAGGACCATCAATGTCCCCAGCCAGCGGAGCCCCGGTCCTTCCATGCTGGACCTCAGCCTTTGAGAAGTGTACTGCAGGGAAAGCTCCAAGCCTCCCATACACTGAGTACACCCCCCCCCCCTATCTCTCCTCTCCCCTCCCCCACTACACTGACAGGCCACTACTCACAGGTCAGACAACTCCTGAACAGCCAGATGAAAGCCTCCCTTCTTCCCTCCCGTCACTCCCACTATTCCCTGAGCCCCGTCGGACACACGGGGGCGGAGGGTGATGGCAGTGGAAGCTGATCACGTCTTCCTTGTGTGCAGTGTAGAGCGGGGAGGGGTTGCCAATCCCTCCAACCAATAGGCTTCAGTGTACAATAGAATTTTCTATTTGTACACTGAAGAGAGAAGCGGATTGGCTGCCCCTCTCCCCTGCACTGAACACAAGGGGAACTTTGTGACTGACTCGTGGAGGCAACGGCGGCCATTTTTGTGGAGCCGTTGCCGTTTTTTACAAAAACACTCACGATTTTCTCGGGATAAACCCAAAAATTCGGGAAAACACCCGGGACAGAATTAAATCGGGTCAAGGGTCCCAAAATCGGGATTGTCCCGGGAAAATCGGGACTGTTGGCAACTATGCATATTATATATGTGGTCCGACTCAGGAGACTCTCAAAATTATAGAGTTAGGACTGCAGAACACTGGGGTGTAGTGACAGGGCTGCTGCAACCTACGCATAGGGTTGCCACCTTTTATTCAAGTCAAACCCGAACGATTTAGCGGCACATAGCAATTTTTTTTTGTAGTATAAACTATACATATATTTTGCTATTAAATAACATTTCTAATCATATGAAGTTAATAACAAGTGTCCCCCTCTACATTAGAGTCCAGAGTTCCCCTTTTAGATCTGAACTCGCAGAGTTCCCTTTCACTGTAAGGGGGGACTCTGCAGACTCCCCCCTGTAAGGGAGAATTCTGGGGACTCTAACATAAGGGATGCTCTGGGAACCCTGATTTAAAGGGGAACGCTGAGAACTCTGATGTACAGAGAGGACTCTAATTGAAGGGGGAACACTGTGGCCTCTGGTGTAAAGGGGAACTCTGATGTAAGGGGTGCTCTGAGAACCCTAATTTACCTTAGTGTACTCAGAGGAGATAGAAGGGGGGGACTTCAGTCACAGAAAGGGATGGATGGTGAGCTCACTCACCCCTTGGCAGTCAGCACCTCATATCCAGATGTATCTGAGGCTGCTGGACTTCTTCAAATTTCCAGCCCACACTTTCCTTTTCTAAGGAGTGTGGGCAGACACAGAGGGGTAGGGCCAGGAGGAAGAGGTGCAGATCGAGCCTTCTCTCCTCTCCCGCCTGTGTGTGTGTTTGGTGGGGAGGCTGTTAATGTTGGCTTTGGGCAGCATGAAAGAGTGTAACAGATACTCTTAGCTTAGACAACCCTGCAGGGAAACCAGTCTGAATAAAGTGTCCAGTCTGAAACCTGGACGCATGATTCCAAACCCGAACTGTCCGTGTGAATCCCGGACAGGTGGCAACCCTACCTACGCACATATTTTCAAATATGTGAAAACTAAACCCCTTGTGTTTAACGTGAACAGATAGACAGGGTTGAATCAATTTGTTTCAGCCTGGGTGGTAGCTGAGCTAGGAATCTTCATTTGTTGTTCTTTGATATGTGACCTTCTGTGGAACTTCTTCCAGGAATAAAGATTAGTCATCCTCCTCTGAAGTTTGGGCCGGAAGACTCACCCCTTTCAGTGAGTCTCTTATTCTGCAGGATTGCTCACAGATTTTTATATAAATCCCACAGTCCCGCAGATCCAAGTACTGTCCCAAAACACTCCCATGCTCAGAATCACTATTCTGCACATCGGTGCAGGGCAGAAGAAATGACAGCCAACATCAGCAATTCAGCTGTTTTTGTCATTCTAAATTGTAACCATTCAAATGTTCTGGAACTCAGCCAATCAAGAGATTTTGATACTGTCATGTAACAGTGCCAGTTTATTTTTGATTGGCTGCAGTTCCAGAATTTTCTAATAAGTACAAGTTAGAAAGACAGAATACAGATACTAAAGAGGTGACTGAAAACTGATTAATTGATTGAAGCCAAATTCCAGCACTTTTTAAGCAGTTACAGTGAACATTTTTTTTCTTTTTGGGATAACGTTTTTACAGCACCCCTGTCAGTGTTAAATGGTTTGTCTCCACCCTCTAACTGGTACGTCCGCAGGACAGCTTGTTCTTTTGAAAAACAACAGACTTACTGAACAGATCACCAGATTAAAAAAAAAGGAAGGAAAGCTTAAAAAAGAAAACTAAAAACTGCATCTATGAATCGGTAAATTGCAATATAATAAATGTTTGCTTTTGGGTTTACTATCGCTTTAAAGCAGCCTTTCTCAATATTTTGAGGAATCCGATTACATAGTGTCTAGCTCCCAATTGACCCCTGCTAAAAATTATATGGACTAAATGAGTTCTAAGAATAGTCATGAAATGAAAACACGGAAAATTGTCCTCTTACATTGCTGATCTATGTACAGTAGCTTGAAGATCAATACAATGCTACTCTAGGAACCCTTAGGTCCCTTTCACACTTCTGGGACCTGTCCTGCGACTTGGGACAGCAAAGGCACATGACAAGTCATACCCCATGATTTCCAATGATTACCGTTCATATCTGTGCGACTTCAAGTCACAGCGACTTCAAAATAGTGCATGCACTACTTTGGTCCAACTTTGATGCGACTTGAGGTCCATAGACCATTACACAGGCATTGCTTCAAGGCACGTCAAAGTCATGTCAATGTTGCGCAACTTTCAGGTCGCACAAGCATGAAAGGGGCCGTAAACAAGTTTTGAAGGAAACATGGGTTCTGTGGAATCCTGCTTGAGAAAGGCTAAGTTAGAAAATTAAAAAAGATGTTAAAGTGGAACTAAAGGCAAAATTAAAAATGACATATGGTGCAGTATGTCCTTGCGGCTTCACAGCTGGGTCCCTAATATGCATGTGCAAAGTGCGCTGCGCTTTGTAAATGGGCCGGCGGGGAAAAGAGAAGGGGGCCAAACTTCTGGGGCACCTCACCGCGTTGAGGTCTCCTGGAAGTGGGGATGGGTACCTGTCAAAAACAGGTACCCACTCCCCCCCCCCCAAAAGGTGGCAGCGGAGGGGGGAGGAAGCAAACAACCTTTTGGGTGAAGCTCCCCTTTAAGCTAGGACCAGGGTGACAGCTCTGGATCCTGCACATTTATAGATCACATTTTAGTTTCAAATCGTCATAAGAAAGGGGAGGCACTGACTTGGGAAAAACAACAATGATCATTCAAATATATTGAAACGCTGTTGCATATACTGTAGTTAAACAGTGCATGGACTGTCTGCTGCAAGGATTCAGAATCTTTAGGCATTAGAACACTAATTATCTGATTATATCTTGCAATGTTTAAGTCATTAGTGACCATGGAGTAGCATGTGACAGAAACCTCTGTGCTTTAGTTACTAATCATATAATGTCATGTTTTTTCTACCATTGAAATAAACATTACATAACAAAAATCTGTTAATGATTGGAAAGTTTTCTAATTGAGCAGTGAGAACTTACGTTCCAGCTGCGCAGGGGTAATCCTTGTTATGGACTCCATTCTAATTGAAGCCAAGCTGTCTGTAGTAGAAGTCGAATTCAGTGCTTCTATTATTTTATCATGCTTTACAGTCAGCCCAAATTTGTTCCACCAGTTACTTTCCAAGGTAAATCTCACCAATTTCTCATACTTGATACATATTTGCTCCATCACCTGTTCTATTGTATGGTGTATTGATACAGCTGGAATAAATGGAACTGCAGAACAAAAAAACAAAACTGTAAGCTAAATGCTAACAAATCCCCCCAGCAAAACAGCATATGCTACATGACTAGATACAGTGTATGAGTGATCTTAGCCTATGTTTAAACATTTGAAATACACTCGATACAAAACATTGACATTTATTACTGCGAAAATTAAAATAAGGCCAAGTGATGTTCTTTGGTTCCAAAATCTTGCAGCTAAAGTAGAGGTAGCTTTTAATGCTGACAGACACAGCATCCAATACACTGAAGCTGGCCATACATGGATTGGAAGTTGGCTGCTTCAGCAGACTGGCCGATGTTCAATCTATGTGAGGCCACTGTGGTTGTGGTTGGATCTACTAATCAACTTCTGTTCAACCATCCTGTCTGTATTTTTTCAGCTCGGTCAGCACGGCAGGCAATAGGCTGCAGCGCTGGATCAGTGTATTCTGACGGTGGGGAAGTCTCTCAGCTGTCCTAATACAAAGAAACAGTGTGAAGGACTCCCCAATCCACCTCCAATGTGTGGATGTGGGAACTCATGTATGGCCAGCCTAGCAGAAAAGGGGTAAATGTAACTTTTTAATGTTTTGTAGTGTTCACATAAGGTTCAGTTAGAAAATGAGTGACTGGTGAATGTAGTGTAATATTTAGGTAAAAACATGGGAGCCCCAATACCAGGGGTAGATAACACGAAAATACAAGACTTATATTATCAGCTGTGATCACAGTAAAAACATTGAGAAACAAACATATCTTCCAGCTGGTAAAAGCTCTCACTGAGAGAGGTCACTTAACATTGAAATGGTAATTGAAAAGCAATGCTTGTCATAACAATCTGCCTCCCTTTGACCTTGTACTATCAAGAGCAATAGAGAGATGGATGACTACACTGTGCACTAGCAGTCATCCACATCAGCACCATGTTAAAACTATCTTCATGATTAGTTATGTTTTGCTACACTTGAATAAACAAAAATTGTAGTGAAGTCTTTTTTTATTATTATTTAATTGTTTTAATGTAATATTATAAAATAATCTCACAAAACTATCTCATAGGTGACCCTGAAAAGAGAACAGAAAAGCATCTTTTACTTGGCCCCAAGGATCCGTTTTGGAAATACTGATCTAGTTATTATAAATGTACATTTACGAATTGAGTTTAGGTACCTTTAAACAAGGAAAACTGAATACCAGCATAACTTTCTGGATCTTCTAGAATGTCTGTGGGTAGATCTATAATGTGAAAGCTTAGACAAAAATATAAACATAAAATAAATATAATGCAATTAAACACCGTACACATATTTAAAGAGCTTTCTCCAAGCAGTGTGTTAAACCACGACACAAAGAATATGATTTTACTGTAAAATGCTGTTTACTATCCTAGCCTACATACAGTGTTCCTCTGTGAAACGTTCTGTCCCATGTCACTACACACCTTTGATCTATGAATATAGCATTTTGGAGGGACACCACTAAGCATGTTCCCTACTCCACCAGTCCAGCATACCTCTTAGCATTTCGCTCCGAGTGACAGAATAGGATCCTGCTCATGCACTAGCATGGACCTCATGCGTGCACATAATTAACTCCTTCTCTCTCGTACCATGCGGATAGATACATTGAGTCTCTGTACCACAGGTTCTGTCACAGTTGCTTTTGGGGGAACTGTATGCTAGGGAGGGAGGCAAAATACTCACCCCCTTGCTACCAGAGGATCTGTTGCCTGCGCCTGGTACCACTCCTCACTATCTGGCTGCTATTTATTCTCACCAGTTCCTGGTTACCTGTAGCAACTACACTTTTCCAATTCTCATGCTGAGTAAATTCTATGTGGTGGCCTTCCTCCTCTAGAAAAAATTTGATATATCATGAGTCACTGTGGATTATTTTTTGGAACAGTGGAGGTACTGCTATGTGTGATAAAGCGCTTTTATCCTGGAGCAAGGCTGTGCACCAATGAATGTGAGTGAGCATTTTTATGGTTTTAGAAACAATCTTGTGAATAGGGTCATGGTCATCTCGTGAGTATTCTGTGTCAAAGGTGGCAGCACTTGGGTGTTTATTTGCACGAAAGAATATAAGACTTTATGAAGTATGAAATATCACATAATGTGATGAACACTTTCTGTTTGCTTAATTTCTTCACATTCATTTTTACATGCATTAAGAGCACAGTTGTGTCGAATAGTTTTCACTATTGAGTGTTTGGTATATAATCACTGCATTTACCTAGTGCAGCTATAAATAATTCATATATGCAGAACATGGTGGAGGGCAGAACCCAAAAAAGACCAGGAAAACGCAGAATCCATGTTAACCCTCTCCCCACCTGGCAGTACAGAACTAACTATCTAATGTAGCACACCATTAGTATGTGAATGAGATTGTGTAACCTGCAAAAATGGAAATGCTCTTTAAAGTCTTTTTCAAGCTGAACTGAACAGCAAATTTAAAAGATTTCAGCACACATGCCAAAATTACAGGTGTCTTCTGGCCAGAACCCAAAAGAGAGTCATTGGCTAATGGCTGAGAAGGGGGTGGAGGGCAGCACTGGATCATAGGAAGGATGAGTAGCTCCTTTATTTTATGGTAAAGCTGGTGTTGAGTTTTAAAGCTACCGTCACATTCTCATTAGGACTAATAGTAAACTCTCAAACTTCAACCAATGAATGGGTGATTTAAAAGAAACCGATCAGGATGGAACGATGGGATCTGCTACTGTTGCTATGGGGTTTATTTACTAAGGATGGAGAGTGCAAAATTAGGCTCACTTCTGCATAGAAACCAATCAGCTTCCAGGTTTTATTGCCAAAGCTTAATTGAACAAGCTGAAGTTAGAAGCTGATTGGTTTCTATGCAGAAGTGAGCCTGATTTTGCACTCTCCAGCTTTAGTAAATAGACCTCTTTGTGTCTAAAGGTGCCACTCTGGCCCTTACATGGGCTTTTAGTTTAACAGCCAACAGCAGCTGCCTACAGGTCTCCATCTCTATGGTGCACATAGATTACCTTAAGAAACATTGCAAATTATTGGATGAGGAATTAAGTTTCGCACATTTTGGTCTTCTTTGGTCATGAGGGCACCTGCATTCATCACAGAGATGAATGAAGGAAGTTGGTAGCCATTGATGATTGACAAAGTATGAGCAAAGTTGGTGGGCAGATCCCACACCCATGTACAGGGGGCATTTAGTCTTAATGAAAGGAAGTTCAGCTTATGCACTTCCCAAGCGCCTTGTTGTTCTCATTCTTGGCATTCATAATGTGATGCATTGAGGAGTTTGCAATATCAGGTATTAGGAGATCGCCCTCCAAGAGTGGCTTTTAAGGTGTTTAAAACAGATACTCCAATATTGTTAAATGATTTGTAAATACTTACTCACTGTGCATAATATAATATTCAGTGTGGCAGAAAAATTGGAAATGTCAAATTAGCAACTACCTGCAGGATTTGGAGTAAATTCTGAACTAAAATGTAAGTATGTGTTCATTACAAAAAGCACTGTAAAGCTGCGTACACACGGGCGGACTTTTTGACAGGACTGGTCTGACGGAACTAATCCGTCGGACAATCCGACCATGTGTGGGCTTCATCGGACCTTCAGCGAACCTTTACTGTCGAAAATCAGACAGACTTTAGATTTGGAACATATTTCAAATCTTTCCGCCGGAACTCCACCAGACCCAGTTCCTATCAAGAAATCCGCTCGTCTGTATGCTAGTCCAACAGACAAAAAATGACGCAAGGGCAGCTATTAGCTACTGGCTATGAACTTCCTTATTCTAGTCCCTTCGTACGTCATCACGTTCAAACCAACGGACTTTCGAACGGACTTTAGTCCATTCGTGTGTGGGTAAGTCGGTCCTTGGAAAGTCCGTCGGACCTTTGATGCTGAAAAGTCTGCTTGTGTGTACACGGCATAAGTTTGAAGAAAGTAACCCTACTTTCCAGTGTCAGGATAAAGTCATCCAGTGCCCAGGACAAAGGTGCGTGGTGTGCTATGCCAAAATATCTAATGTGTGTGGAATGCCCTGAAACAGTACCAATAATTGTGGTACACCACAGTGAAATTAAAAGTTTAAATGGAGCCAACAGCATGAATATATTTGCATCTATTTGTGCCATGGATCCTTTTAATTATGCAGGATAGCAGCTGCTGTTTAAAGTATTTTGCTATTTAAAATATAGCAGATAACACCTGCCAAATAAATATGTATATAAATGGGGTAGTGGCGCTCCCTAAGGCTTAATTAGGCGGGTGAGTAGTAGAAATAACTGTAGTAGTAGGGACCAGTAACCTGGCTCTAGGCCGGGTCGCCCCACCGGAGTAAGGAAGATACCTGACAGCAGTAAGGTAACAACACTCCCTATAGGGGATATACAGCAAAGGTGAGTATGCAAATTGAATTAAGATATAAAATGATGAGAAATCATATAATAATAAAAAATATAATAATAAAAAATTATTACAGCCTCTTCACCATAAGTGATAATATTGGTAGGTGAACCTACCCTGTTTATACATACATTACATGTGAGTGAGACCATACATAGTGCCTTGTATAGTATAACCTTTCATATACGTGCACCCACTTTAGTGGTATATATTACACCTGTGAAAAAATATATAGGTGGTGATAGCCTCAAAATAACCAAAATTAACGGTAAGCCTATAGGTGACCATATACATAATCAGTGAACAAAAATCGTTCAAACCTTGAATTAGTTTTAACTCTTAATCAATCTATAAATTGTTTGTAACAATACATGATTAATAGGCAGTCCATAATTGTGAAGAGGTCTTTAACATAGTGAAAAATAAAAAATAAAAAATAACTCAAAAACGTGACTTGAGTGCATTCAACGTCCTGGTGACTTGGTGCTCCCCCTCAAGGATCCCCACTCACCAGATTCATTCACCCCAAAGGGGTAATTCGCATGCAGATGTGGCCTCTACGATCTCCCTGCCAGCGTAGTAGATGGGTTTCCCGGGGTGGTCCTCAGCATACACAGGAAAACGGAGCTTTGTCACTCAGGATAGATGATGTAAACAAGCACATCTGTAATGCAGTAGTGCTGAGGCCTGTGTCCGTCATCCACGGGGGGCGCTGCAGCAGCAGGTGGGTAGCCTGCCGGTGTCAGGAGCTGGAGGAGGAGGTCTACTGGAGAGACCAGTAGCCGGGTGGTGCACGGCTCTGTATGGTAGCCCTGTGAAGTGCTGCAGCAGCAGGAGGGAAGCCTGTTGGTGCCAGAAGCCAGAGGGGGAAGTCCGCTTGGAAGAATCCAGTGTCCAGATGGAACGCAGTGTGGATCGCAGCGTGGCAGGGACGTCCCTGCCACGCTGCGATCCACACTGCGTTCCATCTGGACACTGGATTCAGACTGGATTCAGGCTATCCACCTGCTGCTGCAGCGCCCCCCGTGGATGACGGACACAGCCCTCAGCACTACTGCATTACAGATGTGCTTGTTTACATCATCTATCCTGAGTGACAAAGCTCCGTTTTCCTGTGTATGCTGAGGACCACCCCGGGAAACCCATCTACTACGCTGGCAGGGAGATCGTAGAGGCCACATCTGCATGCGAATTACCCCTTTGGGGTGAATGGATCTGGTGAGTGGGGATCCTTGAGGGGGAGCACCAAGTCACCAAGTCACCAGGACGTTGAATGCACTCAAGTCACGTTTTTGAGTTATTTTTTATTTTTTATTTTTCACTATGTTAAAGACCTCTTCACAATTATGGACTGCCTATTAATCATGTATTGTTACAAACAATTTATAGATTGATTAAGAGTTAAAACTAATTCAAGGTTTAAACGATTTTTGTTCACTGATTATGTATATGGTCACCTATAGGCTTACCATTAATTTTGGTTATTTTGAGGCTATCACCACCTATATATTTTTTCACAGGTGTAATATTATATATCACTAAAGTGGGTGCACGTATATGAAAGGTTATACTATACAAGGCAATATGTATGGTCTCACTCACATGTAATGTATGTATAAACAGGGTAGGTTCACCTACCAATATTATCACTTATGGTGAAGAGGCTGTAATAATTTTTTATTATTATATTTTTTATTATTATATGATTTCTCATCATTTTATATCTTTATTCAATTTGCATACTCACCTTTGCTGTATATCCCCTATAGGGAGTGTTGTTACCTTACTGCTGTCAGGTATCTTCCTTACTCCGGTGGGGCGACCCGGCCTAGAGCCAGGTTACTGGTCTCTACTACTACAGTTATTTCTACTACTCACCCGCCTAATTAAGCCTTAGGGAGCGCCACTACCCCATTTATTTACATATTTATTTTTGAAGCACCTCTGGGGTGTTTTCCTTAGGGGGGCCGCACACCTACATATTGTTCTAAGCGCAGTCATCATACTTTATTCTATTACCTGCCAAATAAAGGTCATACAATAAAGTGATCCAAATATTGGGCAAAAAAATATTCCAGCAAAGCATTTCAAAGTGCCATATAGTAATGTGCCACAATAAATATACACGCTTCAAAATGTGTCCAGTGTTAACCCAACTCAGATATGGAATTTTCATACATCAAAATATATTCCCATTGTCTATTCATTCCAAAGTGAAACTTCACAATTGAGACCTCCAGCAGTAACAACTAAATGACTCACCAGAAATAATGACCCCCTGATCAATAGGTCAACACTTGCTCAGTCAATTTACAACAATGCTTCCTCCTCCAAGAGACATTCTCTGCATGACTCTTCCGCCATCTGAAATTTGCCCATCTTTCCTGCAGCGACCACTCACCAGCCACCCTGTGTGCACACACTGGCAGCTCGTGTGACTGGTGGAGGTCTCAGTTGAGAAGTTTCACCTTGGAATGAATACACTCTGGAAAGATGTAACTATTGATTTCAGCTAGCTCTAGCTAGCTACTGGATATTGAAGGATCTGATGCCCCCCTTGTTAAAGGGGACTTCTAGAATCCAAAAAGGCCCACCCTGCCCCGCATACACCCACAACCACAGCTCAGGGTTGTGGGGAAGTGGCCCTTGTCCCCATCATCATCAACAAAGCACCCCCCCATGTTAAGGGCTGGCTCGCACACCCCCCCCCCCCCCTCCTGGCCTTCTGGGCTGCATGCTCGGATAAGGATCTGCTGTGGATTTTGGGGGTTTTGGGGGGGACCAAACGCCACTTTTTTAAAAACATTTTGGCATGGGGTTCATCCTAAAATCCAAACCAGACCCGAAGGAACTGGTATGGATTTATGAATGTTCTTTTTCTGCCATTCCTTTACGTTGTTTACTGTTTACATTTCAGCTTACTGCATGGAAGACCGCTGACAGCTGATGAGTCATTGGTGTTAATAATGTGGTGGCTGGCTTCCCGTCCTGCTCTTGAACAACCAGCTATTCTACACACAGAATTCGGATTGGTTAATAATTTTTTAACCTATCCGAATCGTTCAGAAGATTTGGAAATTGTTAGAAAACAAATAAACAAAACTAAATTTGTTACTATTTCATTTGGAGATTGGGATACATCCGAAACTCCGAATAACCAAAAAATTTGTGTGAATTTACATTTGGACTGAAACGTATTGCACATGTCTACTTGAGCCAATCAATGCCAATGCCTTTTTGTTACCTTTTATTGAATAACTCCTTCAATTATCCTAATATTGGTGAAGGAGTGCCAAACAGTAGTTTTTAAATTCATCTACACATGGATTAGTGTAATAGGCAAAAACTGCAACTGTTAGATTTTAAGTATGGCAAGCTAAATTTTTTATTCAAATTTGAATAGCATGGGGAAGGATTAGAACTCCAGATGGTTTCTCCAGAAGGGTAAATCTCTGTAAAGGAGCATTGGATAGCACTAAAATCATGGCAAGAGTTCTAATCCTTTTCCACTCTATTCAAAAGTAAGAAAAACACTTTTGGCTAGACATCCACTTTAATACAGTGTGAAGCCAGGTAAAGTAATTTTGGCATAAATCACTGTGGTGTAAAGAGAAGTGAAACTGTACTTACATTCAGCCATTTGTAGGGTTCACATGATTGGATAGCTGAAGCTAGCACAGATTCACTTCATCTCACTTCCCACTTTAATAAATCGGGTGTGGGATCAAATCATTTACCCTTAAGGATGAAAAAACTTTTTTTTGCTATTCTTGTCCCTATTGGGTCAGTTGCCTTCACTTTCTGTCTTGTAGATTTTATAGGCAAGTGAGAGGAATTCTCTCCAAAGTGACAACTCTTAAACAGTTGTCAGCTGCCAGTTGTGAAAGTTGCTCACAAGTGTCACCACTGGAAGATTTCTCCTCTATTCTCTTTTTTTATGACAACTCAAAATTTTGGATAAATTAACCACTTTTGGTCCCAATGACAATGGACTTTGTGTACAAAATAGAACTGTGGGCAATATTAAACATTTTCACAATTTATTTATAAAAATTCCTAGGTCATCTGCAGTTATACATTATGTTCACCAAGAAACCACAATAGCAGTGATGATAACTGGAGCCAGGGGCGTTGCTAGGGGGTGGCTTTTGGGGCTATAGCCCCGAATCTGGGGCCCATTACCCCGAGTCTCTCAGAGATGGCCGTGGCCTCTCTGCAGCCGGGCCGTGAGTGCGGCGGGCAGCACGGGAGAGCTGGGCGGGCGAGAAAGCAGAGTGATGACATCATCTCTCACCACCTGCCCTGCATCAGGAAAAAAGGAGATGCAGCTCACAAACACTCTTGCTCTGGAATGACACCGCCCTAGTAAGAACTGGTTCCAGGAGCTGGCTTTGCTGGTTTGCAGAGAGGTAGAAAGAAATCCTGGATAGCCGCACTCTGGGATAAGGACATCTTTATTTCAATAAAATCCAACAATACAGTCAATTGCAGAGACGTATAGGGTGGTAGACTGCAAACGCATTTCACATCATTTGGATGCTTATTCGTAGCCCTACGAATAAGCATCCAAATGATGTGAAACGCGTTAACAGTCTACCACCCTGTACGTCTCTGCAATTGACTGTATTGTTGGATTTTATTGAAATAAAGATGTCCTTATCCCAGAGTGCGGCTATCCAGGATTTCTTTCTACTACCTGCCCTGCATCACCGCTGTTCCGCCCTCACTGTGCAGCCGCAGGCAGCAGAGAGATGAGATCATCTCTTACTGCCTGCCCTCTCTCTGGTGAGCCTAATGTAAGGAGCGGCTTTCTGGGGACTCTGAGGTAAGTAGGGGCTCTCTGGGAACCCTGATGTAATGATATATTGATATATGTAATATACAGTATATATTATATATATATATATATATATATATATATATATATATATATATATATACACACGTATATTCTATACATGTGTATGCCCACCCCCAAGCGACTTTCTTTACTTCGTTGCTGTGGGCTCTAGCCCCAGATCTTTTGTAGACCTAGCAACGCCCCTGACTGGAGCTGTGACATACAGCAATACTTGTTACATACGTAGAATAAATAGGTGACAGGACTTCTTCAGCAAAATTAATGCATTGTTCTTTTCGAGCATCTTTGAGTGCCTTATTTTGTGGAGAGAATGGAACGTCTAACTCAGCCTCAGGGTATGAACTGAAACAGACTTAGTAAAGCAAACAGACATTAACAAACAGCATAAAGATACATATTATCTTACAGCTTAGACAGATAACATAATCAGTGTATCTCTAGAGGCAAAACTTTTATTAGTTTTGAATTCAGTAGGGAAGTTATATAACCCTGATTGGGGTATTTTTTTGTTGTCTGTGTGCCATTGGGGAACTTTCTCTTCGCTTCCTGCCCTGTCCCAGAAAAGCAGCAAGAAGTTAGACTAATGCCGCATAAACACGAGCAGAATGTCAGACCGAAAAAGTCCGACGGAAGCTTTTCGTATATTCCGATCGTGTGTATGCCTCATTTGACTTTTTTTTTTGGAAAATTCTGACGGACCTAGAAATAGAACATGTTCTAAATATTTCCAATGGAACCAATTCCTATCGGGAAAACGGCTCGTCTGTATGCTGTTCCGACGGACCAAAAACAATGCATGTTCTGAAGCAAGTACGAGACGGAAGCTATTGGCTACTGGCTATTGAACTTCCTTTTTCTAGTCTCGTCGTACGTGCTGTACGTCACCGCATTCTTGACGATCGGACTTTGGTGTGATCGTGCGTACAAATAACAGTTTCATCGGAATTCCATCGGAACTCCGTCGGAAAAACCTTCAGAGTTTATTCCGACGGGAAAACCGGTCGTGTGTACTGTGCAATAGTCTCCTAAGGTGATGGAAATTCCCTTCTCAGTTTCCCACTAAACAGGTGTCCCCATTAGAAGATTTACCCTAATCTCTTGGTATTTAGAGAATCTTAAAACGTTTGCTTTGCCCTCACTTTCTTCCTTGGTTACATTAATCACCAGTACAAAAAGTTAGCTGAATTTCCCTAATGGGGACACATACTACAATAAAAATGTCCCCTTCTCTATCAGACACTAAGCAGGTTTTGCCTGGAGATATAATATATGCATTTTATAAATTAGCACTTTGTTTGGTAAAATGTTGTTTATTATAAGTGTCATATCTGTAGGCCATCCAGTAGACTAGCTGAAAATCTCATTATTGCCAGGACAGGCCAGCCACTGGATGTTCAGCTCAAGCATCACAGGATTAAGCAGGATTATTCCAGTGCATGCATATGACACTCTAACTCTAAAGCAGCAAAGCTGAGGTCTGGACCAATGATGTCACCCAGAAGATGGGGGCCGCACACAGATTTCTTCTCTAGGGCCTTGCTGCAGACAGGAGAGCGCGCACTTGCGCATGCTCCACAATTTCTAATGGGGATTGTCAGCAGAACAGCCCTAGAGAAACCTGTAAGCATGCTAGCCCCACTCCCTGGATGGCGTCAGGGTCAGGGCATCAGGATGGCAATGGAGGTAATAAGGATTAGGTAGAATGCAGTGGGATGGAAAAGTACAGGGTGAAGATCAGTTATGATGGAGCAGGATAGTAGAGAAAAGAGGAAGCAGTGGCTACAAGGGCAGTTATGAGTAATTTAACGTTTGTTTACTTCCAATCTGCTTCCCTGCCGGTGGAGTGTCAGCTCTGTGGGCCACACAGGAGACGTCTTATTGAAGGAGATATGTGCTGCTGAGTCCGGACAGAGAGGGCAAGACGAGGCACACCATTCCGGTCGGGAGCCTGGCTGGGATCGTAATACATCTGCCTTTTTGCTTTATTTGTCTGGTAAGGGGACAATCCCGGAGGTCCGTTTAAATATCTGTTCCTTGGTGTTTGGTTCCTGGTTTCACTATATCTGCATACGAGGGTCTGCCTTCTGGTAAGCAGCTCGTACTATTAGCTTTCTCAGCACCTGGTGGGAGTTTTCTCCACAACCTTTCACATTTTCTTGGGGTGTTTTATACACGTCGACTGTCCAACTATATCTGGTAAGCAGATTTTGGAAGTCGTTGCATTCTTCACCCGTATAAAATTTACATTCATAATTTTTTATTTTCACTTATTTCTGCATGATTGCATGATACTCACCATATTGTCCTAGCTATTCAGCATAGGATTTTATACGATAACACGTGATTTAAGGTTAATAGAGTGTCACTTCTTTTTTTGGTTTGGCGTGCCTTTTAAAAACAATATTACGTTATATTTTTGTTATACCTTTTTTGAATTATATCTGTGGATACACGGGACGAGGGCGCCCTTCCTGCTTCATCTGGAGTGTACATCTAAAGGCCCAGGCTGGGTTTAAGCCACTCGCCCTTTTATGTCTTACTTCTGGTAAGCGCAATATATATTGGAGTGTTCTGCTTACTGTGTTCACCATTACTGTTTCCTTTGGAAGAAGTTTTATATCATCTACTTATCCTCCTTGCCTGGACTGTAATTGGGACTATTTATTTTATGATATATGGGACTTCACAATTGGACTTTTGTATATATCACTCATAGCGCGTTTTTTTCCTTTTTGGTTTCAGTTATGAGTAATGAAAAGAAGAGAGGAAGAAGCAGGCATTAGTGATGATGGAGTGGGATAGTAGAACCCAAGCAGGGATCATTGATGGTTGAGCAGGTGGAAAATGAGGCATGAATGATGGTTAAGTGGGTTGGAAAAAGGCAATAGGAAGGTGGCCAAGGGGGATGAAGATCACAGACTAGCAAGGGCATTGTTGAGACCCCAAGCAGATTGATTTCCCATCATTTCCTGTCTTTCTGAATCCCTGCCACCGGAACAGAAAGTGATGAAAAATCTTCCACCATGGTGATAAAGACAGCAATAAATCTAGTCCTAACTCACTGTATCTAAAACAGCTATGACACTGGGAGAACACTTGGAAAACTATTTCTTTGTGGCATTCTGTTGCAGATCTACAGTCATGGCTAAAAATACTGGCACCCCTGCATTTCTGTCAGACAATGCACCACTTCACCCAGAAAATGATTGCAATTACAAAAGTTTAGGCATTCTTGTGTTTATTTATTTTGTTTGTATTGGTATGACACAAAAATGTGGAGAAACAAAAAGCCAAATCTGACACATTCCATGCAAAATAACTGAAATCAATCGCTTCCTGTAATCATCACTTAGTTTCCTACACCTCTCTACTGGAATTTTGAACCACTCTTCTTTCGCCAACTGCTCTAGGTCTCTCAGATTTCCCAACTGCTGTTTTGAGATCTCTCCATGTGTGCTCTATGGAATTTAGATCTGGACTCGTGGCTGGCCAGTTCAGTACTCTCCATCGCTTTGTCGTAAACCATTTCTGGGTGCTTTTTGACGTGTGCTTTGGGTCATTGTCCTGCTGTAAGACCCATGACCTCTGATGTAGACCCAACTTTCTGACATCGGGCCCTACGTTGCACCCCAGAATTCTTTGGAAGTCTTCATATTTCATAATGCTATGCCCACGGTCAAGACATCCAATGCCTGGAGCAGCAAAGCAACCCCAAAACATCAGTGAACCTCAACCATGTTTGACTGTAAGGACTGTATTCTTTTCTTTAACCACTTCAATACAGGGCACTTTTACCCGCTTCCTGCCCAGGCCAATTTTCAGGTTTCAGTGCTGTCCCACTTTGAATGATATTTACATGGTATCCATATGAAATTTATATAATTGTTTTCACACAAACAGAGCTTTCTTTTGGTGGTATTTAATCACCACTGGGTTTTTTTTTTTTGCTAAACAAAAAAAAGGCCAAAAAATGTAAAAACAAAAAACTTGGTTTTCTTCATTTTTGTTATAAAATTTTACAAACAAATAATCTTTCTTCATAAATTTAGGCCAAATTGTATTCTACGACAATACTTTGGTAAAAATAACCCAAATCAGTGTATGCGATTTCGTCTGCAGGAAAGTTATAGCGTTTACAAAATGGTATACAATGTTATATACTGTATCTGAAAATTGATCAATCCTGATGTACTGACGGCTCTAATTTCCTGAGGCCGAAAAAGCCAGGACAGTACAAATACCCCCCCAAATGACTTTTGGAAAGTAAACAGTCTGAGGTATTTAGTAAGAGGCATGGTGTGTTTTTTGAAAATTTTTGTCACCTTTTTGGAAAATTAAGGAAATTTTTTTTACATAGGGTCACCAGTGCAGTACAGCGTCATCATATAACGGTGTGGCGGTGATCAGGGACACTGACTGGTGACAGTATGTTAAAAAAAAAAAATGAAATCTTTATTTTCTTTTTTTTTTACATACTGTGACCAGAGCAATTCAGTGTTACCATAGTAAAACTACCACTCTAGGAAGTTGATCAGGATTTTTTTTTTTTACAGACTACACTTGCTTATAGCAGTGAATTTCAGTATAAAGTGATCAGGTATAGTGAACAGTGATTCAGTATACAGGCAGTCCCCGAGTTACGAACACCCAAGTTACGAACGACTCCTACTTACGAACAGCCTCAAATGCCGGCCACTTGTGCTCCATGCTGGTCCTGGATACCTTTCGAGCACCTCTGGACCCATCCCACACTGCCGTACTACGCCCCAGATAACATAACAAGCGCCCGTAACATCCCACATCCATGCACAGGTGGCAGTTACACTTACGAATGCAATGGTCCGACCGGAAGTTACACTTACAAATGCAGTGTTGCGACTTTCAAACAACTTCGACTTACGAACAAACCTACAGTCTTTATTGTGTTCGTAACTTCGGGACTGCCTGTATAGTGATCAGGTATATTGATTAGTCATTTGCTTTGTCTGGTGGACGCAGCTGGTGACAGATCACGCCAAAGCTCAGCTCACTCTCAAGAGGACGTCATATGATGCCCTCCCAGAACAATAGGGTTCCCATCCTTCCGTGAATATACAATGATTCGGGCGGGAAGCAGTTAAAGGCCTCATTTCTTTTTCTGAAAACAGAATGATGGGCTTTACCAAAAAGCTGTATTTTTTTCGTCTGTCCACAGCACATACTCCCAAAAGGATTTTGGCTTCCTCGGGTAAGTTTTGGCAAACTCCAATCTGTCTATTTTATGTTTCTGTGTCAGCAGTGGGGTCCTTCTGGGTCTCCTACCATAGCGTTCCTTTTCATTCAGATGGCGACGTATAGTGTAAGCTGACACAGTTGTAGCCTGTGCCTGAATTTGTCTGGATGTTGATCAAGGTTCTTTCCACTATTCGTACAAATCCTTAGTTGCAATCTTTGATCAATTTTTCTCTTTGTCCACTTCAAGGGAGATTAACTACAGGGCCATGGGTTGTAAACTTCTTGACAATGTTGCGCACAGTGGACACAGGAACATTAAGACCTCTGGAGATGGACTTGTAACCTTGAGATTGTCCATGCTTTTCCACAATTTTTACCTAAGAGCCTTATATTTTCCTCCAAATCGGCCGTGCGCCTAATAATCCGGTGCGCCTTATGTGTGCAGTGAGTTACAAAATCATTTCCCGCTCTGACACAGGGACGTACGCTGGCATCGATAAACCAATCAGAGAACATTGCGTAATAAGTGCAGTTTGTCTAAGGACCCCCGAAAATGGCACCAGTCAAGAGACATGCTTACAAGGCACAATTCAAACTACAGGCTATCAGTTACGAGGTTGTAAATGGGAACAGCTGCGAAAGAATTCAACATCAATGAATCTATGGTTCGGAAGTGGAGGAAGCAAGAAAATGAACTGCGTCAAGTTAAGAAGACGAAACAGAGTTTCCGCGGGAACAAAGCGAGGTGGCCACAATTAGTAGACCAACTTGAACAATGGATTATTCAACAAAGAACAGCCGGGAGAAGCGTCTCTACAGTCACCATTCGACTGAAGGTAATAACGATAGCACAGGACATGAACATCGAACACTTTCAAGGAGGTCCGTCTTGGTGCTTTCGTTTTATGAAAAGGCGTCATCACTCCATCCGCGCAAGGACTACCTTCGCACAGCAACTGCCAGCAGATTACAAAGAAAAGCTGGCCATCTTCCGCACCTACTGTAGTAATAAGATTACCGACAAAAAGATCCAGCCCAAGCACATCACCAACAAGGACGAGGTCCCCCTCAATTTTGAAATCCCAGTGAACCATACTGTGGGGAAAAAGGGGACCAGCACAGTTCGATACGCACCACAGGGCATGAGAAGTCGGCTTTCACTGTTGTTCTTGGTTGCCACGGTAATGGACAGAAACTACCACCTATGATCATTTTTAAGAGGAAGACGCTGCAAAAAGCAAAGTTTCCAGCCGGAGTCATCGTTAAGGCCAATCAAAAGGGCTGGATGGACGAGGAGAAAATGAGGGGGTGGCTGAGAGAGGTGTATGTAAAGAGACCGGATGTTTTTTTTCCGCACATCACCGTCCCTGTTGATCTGCGACTCCATGCGCACCCATCTCACCGCTACTGTGAAAAACAAAGTGAAGCAAATTAATTCGGAGCTTGCCATCATTCCGGGAGGATTAACAAAAGAACTCCAACTGCTGGACGTTGGTGTAAACAGGGCGTTCAAAGTGAAGTTGCGAACGGCGTGGGAGCGATGGATGACAGACGGCGAACACACCTTTACTAAGACTGGGAGACAGCGCCAGGCGAGCTATGCCACCATATGTGAATGGATTGTGGATGCCTGGGCTAAGGTATCTGCTTTAACTGTTGTCCGAGCTTTCGCGAAAGCCAGCATCATTGCTGGACAGCCACCTGGCAATAAGACTGACTCCAACAATGATGACAATGATGAGAGGGAACCCGGCATGCTTGATGGCAAAATTGCCCAGCTGTTCATTTCAGACACAGAAGATGAGGACTTTGATGGATTTGTGGGAGAAGATTGATTAAAAACTAATGTGAGTGTATTGTTAAATAGTAGAATAGTAGAATAATGTACAAGTAAACTCACTGTTTTCCTTCCGTTACCTTTTTTTGTAGACCATATGTTTTAGCATGTGCCTTATAATGCAGTGCGCCTTATGTATGGGTCAAGTACAGAAATAGTCCCCGTAATTGAGACTGCGCCTTATAATCTGGTGCGCCGTATAGTGCGGAAAATACGGTGCTCTTTCTCATCTCCATGCTCCGTGTGGCACACAGAGACACACAACAGAATGTTTGAGTAAATTTTTCACCATTTTAACTGGTTGCCGGTGTGATTTCTATATTGTTAGCATCTGCTAATTGGTACAGGTGAGTTTAGTTACAAATTACAGGAGCATCACAAACTTGGAATGCAATTATTTCTTACATTTTTGAGAAGCTGCCAACAATTTTGTCCAGTCCATTTTTGGAGTTTTGCGTGGAATGTATCAGATTTGGCTTTTTGTTTCTCTACTTTTTTTTGCCATACCAATACAAACAAAAGAAATAAACATGAGAATGCCTAAACATTTGTAATTGCAACTATTTTCTGGGAAAAGTGGTGCATTATCTGACAGAAATGCAGGGGTGCCAATATTTTTGTGGCAACCACTTTTCCGGATTCAACATTTTCTTCTGCTGCCAGTCCTGACTACCTAGTGCTAGTACCCATTTGTGGGCAAGCCCAACCTCTACTAGTACTACTTCAACTGGCCATTACTAGTTTTGTGGACTACTTGCTGTCTACTCACTCTTCTCTTTGCAAGTTAGTGGTTCCTGACTGGATTAATCTAAAAGCTGCAACCTGAAGTATCATGCAAAAAAACACATACCTACCCCTAGTGAAGAGAATATGCACCTGATGACCCTCTTGTATGTTGTTGGAGGCCTTTTTTTTGACATGTAATGAACCTGATTTATGAAAGTCTGCAGTATGGTCAAGTGAACTGAATGTGGGCCTGATTTAGTAAAGTGTTAAGTAAGGTGTAGGTTTATCTGTGTTTACTTCAAACACACCATTGGACGCACATTTAGCTCACTGCTGTGAACGAACCCCAAAAGGAAAAAGTGCTGAAAAAGGCAATTGTAGTTTAAAACAAATATTTTTGAATGGTTTATGATCTACTGTATGTAACTAGGGACATGGCAGGGGGTGTGTCCTTTTCCTACATGCTTTTGTGTTGAAAGGTGCCCAAGTTTCTTATCTTAATTCCATATTAAGTATAGATTATTTGAACATAATTGACAATAATAAACGTTACCTTTGTTGACAATATCTTCACATTTAGTTAGATCAAAGTTTTTCTTAATTGAATTTTGCTCAATAAATTCAAGTTTTTCTGATTTCTGTGCTAGCAAACCTGGAAACAAAAAATATATTTCAGTAATTAAATGTAAAAACAAAGGCTTAAATCAGGTAAAAAAAGAGAACACATTTTAACAGGTTGGCTATTGTTTTTCAAAGTAACCTATAAAATCCATGTTTGTTGTTCTCCTTTCAAATTCACATTTGAAAGGTTTGAAAGGAGATTTTGGTACAGACATCTCTCTCCATCAAAATCAAGCTTCACGGAGATCCTGAATGGTAACACATTTCTTCTGTACAAGTAAGATAACAGATGTGAAGGTCTCACTTAAGCAGGTGCATTGTATTGCACATTGACAAATGCATATGGACACTGTTTAGACAAGAAATTTAGGAGACATGATAAACAATGACAGTGAAGACCATGAAACAGCCAGAAAACACACTGCCTAGCGTAACAGTTTTATATATGACTGTAGTTCTGTGCAAGAAGAACAAATATGAAATGCTGTATGCAATAAATAAATGCCTAGAGTATTTAGTGGCATAACAAACATACAATAAAAAAGTAAATTTTATTGAGAAGTAATCCTATTCTATGTTTATTGTAAAAGTAGAATACAGAGAGTAAAAATAAAATGTTCGTTTTCCCCTTCATTTTCAGGCTGATATGGAGATTGTTCAAAGAATAATATAGACGGTTCAATAGTTTAGGATGGTGGAGTGATAAGTAGCAATGTTGTAGTTAAAAAAAACAAACAAACATTCACCTTTAAATAAAAAATAAATCTGAATGTTTGAAAATGGCTGCCATATTGAAGTGTTTCATAGTGTTGGGGACTGTGGCTGAATTTAGTGTTTGTCTCACCATT
This sequence comes from Aquarana catesbeiana, assembly GCF_042186555.1. Taxonomy (NCBI): domain Eukaryota; kingdom Metazoa; phylum Chordata; class Amphibia; order Anura; family Ranidae; genus Aquarana; species Aquarana catesbeiana. The sequence goes on along the minus strand of NC_133324.1, from coordinate 477,766,822 downwards.
CCCCAATAAAACACACAAAAGTTGCACGGCACTCGCACAGCCTGGAAGACTGACTGACCTCCACAGGCTACACTTGAGAGGATGTGATAACATCAGAGTGAGGAGGAAGTGGACAGAGAGCCTAGGAACTTCAGGCTCAGCCTCTTCTTCTGTAAATGTCTCTGCAAGGGTGACAATGGGGAGCAGTGGAGAATGCAGGGTCAGATTTGCTATTTGGCATAAAGGTGCTGTGTCTAAGGTTTTGACATGCAGTGTCAGGGGTACTGGAAGGCAGGTAGATTCAGTGTCAGGTGTGCAGTAGTACAGGTGATCGTTGTCAGGGATATGCAATATCTGGTTGCAGAGTAACTTCATAAGCCAAACAAGATATGCCATTACTGATATACCCTGGACCGTTAATCTTGCTAATGCCGGGGCCAGAATTTTTGTGAACACTTGGGGGACAGTGGCTAATCCGAAGAGCAAGGCCACGAACTGAAAATAGCGCTGTTCCACCTGGAATCGCAGACATTTCTGGTGAGGGGGGCAGATTGGCACATGCATATGAAAATAGCTGAAAATAGCGCTGTTCCACCTCGAATTGCAGACATTTCTAGTGAGGGGGACAGATTGGCACATGCATATATGCATCTTTGATGTCTATTGATGCTAGATATTCTCCTCCCCTCAGAGAGGACACAACTGACCGGATTGACTCCATGCGAAAGGAGCGAGTGGTTAGGAATTGATTTAGATCTTTGAGATCTAGAATGGGTCTGACATCTCCATTCGGTTTTGGCACAGTGAAAAGATAATAATAAATAAAAAGCCATGCCCTGCTCCTCAATTGGAATTTCTGTAATCACACCCTGTGACGTCAACTGGTCCAGTGCCTGGAATAAAGACCTTCTTTTTAACCGGTCTCTGGGAACATTTGATTTTAGTAAAATGTAATGGTGGAAACTCCGAAACCCTTGTAGCTTAGGGATACTGTGGAGATGACTCATCTGTCTTGGATCTCTTCCCACCAGACTCCTGGAAACTGCAGAAGCCTTCCCCGCACTCCGAGTGGGGACCCTTCATAAGGAGGCCTTCGGACTCCATTTTGTACGCTTCTGCCCCCAGGGCTTCTTCTGGCCTTGTGCTTGGCCTTGAGGCTTACCTCTTGAACCCGACGGCGGAGGCCATCAAAACTGCCTGGAGGCTGTAGCACCTGGTGCCGGGGAAGAAGAACGTTTAAATGAAGGACGCTCCTTCTTTTAACCGGTAAAAGGGCACTCTTACCACCTGAAATTTTGTGGATATACTTATCCAAGTCGTCTCCGAACAACCATTCCCTATGAAAAGGAAAACTTGCCAAAAGCTTTTTGCAGGGCAATTCAGCTGACCAATGCTTCAACCAGAGAATTCTGAGCATATGCACAGATAAGAGGGCAAAGCATGACGCCTGTTGAATAGAATCTTTAAGGGTGTCCACCACAAAACATAAGGCCCTTGGCAGCTCCGCTAACTCGCGGGCTGCTTCCCCTTGAGCAGGGACACTTTTAATGACTTGCTTGAGCTGGTCTTTTAAGGAATGACAAACCCCTATCGCTGTTACTACAGGCTGTACGGCTGAAACAGCTATAGAAAAGGAGGCTTTAAGTAAAGATTCCAGCTTCTTGTCGTCTGGATCTTTGAAAACTTGGACATTGTCTACTGGACAAGTTAGACTCCTATTCACAGAAGAAATAGCAGCATCCACTGCTTGCAAACTTCACTTTTTGGTGAACTTTTCCTCCATGGGATAAAGAAGAGAAAATCTCCCAGGAGGAACAAAATACCTATCTGGGTTCATCCCAGTCTGCATATCTTAGTTGCTCCAGCAGTGGGTGTAAAGGGAAAGCATGTGGACCCTGTCAAGGCCTCAAAGAACCCAAAGAAGAAAAAGGGGCCTCAGCCATCTCCGCTGGGGGCAACTTATATGCAGAATGAACCAATTCTGTAAGGGATTGGACTAGCAGTTTTTGGGATTGCGAGGCTGAGAAGTGCTCCTCTGAGATTGAATCCTCAGATGAGGAGTCATCTGCCTTCCCTTCTTCCCGGTCACCCAATGGCACCTTAATGTCATCTGCCCATTCCTGTTCCAATACTGGAAGGTCAGGAGGGGGAGAAGGGGACCTTTTGCGTTTTTTCCCGGACTGGAAGACAGACGCAATCAAGTTGGCTATTTTTCCCTGCAACCCAGCTAATGCTGAAGCCAAATCGTCCTTAGTGACATATGCAGAGGCTGAAATGTTGGATGTAGCCACTATGCCTGACAGCCTCAATAGCTCAGACTGGCCAGTCCCCTCTGGCCTTTCATGGGAGGATAGTACTGTAGAAGCATGACTAGGATCCTCAGATCCCGACAGCGGCGCCCTTGCACTCCTCCCTGCTGTATTCCCCCCACCTTTCTTTTGGGAAGACATAGCCCTAAGCACAAAATGCAGAGGTACTCACAATATGCATCCACTGCTGAGCTGTAGTCCAGCAAAATATAAATGCCGCTATCACTGCTCAGCCTAATGTCCAGCAGGGGTGCCTTTAAATGCCTGTATCCACACCTATACAGTGCTTACATGCCCCAGTATACTCTGTGTCCCTCCGTCAGCCACCAGACTCTTTACAGAGTCACAAACTTTATAGCCACTGAGCCTGCGCCGTGCTACATGCACACTCGCTCCCCCCCACGTGCACGCCCTCCGTGCCTAAGCCACGCCCCCTGCGTCCTACGGTGGCCCTTTACCAGAGCTGACCACCACGCATGCGTATGGACGAGGCGGTCCCGTTATTGGAATAGCTCGGGGGGAGAGAGGGGCTGAGTTACCGTGGGGGGGATGCCGGCCGCCCTGCTCCCATCGTCGGAAAACCAGCCTCTGGCAGGAGGGCTGTGTGCCGTGAGCTAGGAGGCGGGCGGTCCCAGGGCCTTGGACAACTGGCAGACCAGGATTATAATAATAATAATAATAATAATAATACATTTTATTTATAGTGCCCTTTTCATAATAAAGATCTCAAAGTGCTACAAGTTAAAAGAAACTGAAAAATGAGCAGTTTATACAATTAAACAAAACATCTAAAAATTACAAAAATATTTACAAAAAAGAAATTTCTTAAGACCTTTTTTAAAATAGTCAGTGGATTGAGGAGCCCTCAAGGTGTCAGGTAGGGCATTCCACAGGTGCGGAGCAGCTGCAGAAAAGGCCCTGTCTCCCATTGTTCTGAGTCTAGTCCTGGGTATATGAAGAAAGTTGGAATTAATGGAACGCAGGGAACGTGTTGGGTTTTGTGGCTTTAGAAGTTTTTTTAAGATAAGGAGGGGCATGTCCATGGATACATTGGTGTGTGAGGAGGGAAACCTTATACTCAATCTTGGTGGAGACCGGAAGCCAGTGGAGTGAGTGGAGAATAGGGGTAATGTGCTCATGTTTCTGCACTCTCATCAGGATCTTTGCTGCAGAGTGTTGGATGTACTGAAGCCTCTGTAGACTCTTTCTATGAATCCCAATAAGGAGTGCATTACAGTAGTTCAGGATGGAGGAGACAAAGGCATGAACCGGCTTTTCGGCATCTGAGAGGGAAAGAATAGGACGAAGTTTAGAAATGCTATGAAGATGATAAAAAGAGGTCTTGCATAGGTGATTTATATGGGCTTCAAAAGTTAGTTGAGAGTCCATTTTTAAACCAAGATTTGTAATTGTTGATGAGAGCGAGATATTAGAGCCAGAAAACGCGATACTGGTTATGGATGATGATTTGGTCTGGCACGGAGTACCAATCGGATGAGGGCAACGCTGTCTCCAAAGGAGCACTGCCAGACACAGAAAAAACGGAGCATGTCAAGTAAACACCAGGTATGTTACAATACACCATCTAGTGGTGAAAAACAGGCAAGGCATTCGCTACTTAGAAGAAATCCCTTGAAGTGAACCATATGTGTTCCTTTCCCAGGTTCTTCGTTTGTTTTTTTAACTTACCATTCCCGCCGCAGGATACTGCTGGAATACACAGCCAGACCCAATCTTCACCCATCACGGCAGGCCAGGTCTTTGAAAGGACCTTTAAAGACCGGGTCCCCCTTGCATACTGGGGTCCACACCCTTGGACCTGTACAGCACCCTGCCAGGACAACTTTTGGTTTAGTCATGTATCCAAGGGCCTGGATCCCAGGGTCCAGCCCTCCAAAGAGGAGCATTACAGGCAAAAACCTTGCTTCTTCTTCCTCGAGGCTCGGGTACCATCCATCTTGGCCTTTCTTTTGCCACTTTAGAATGGATTCGACTGCAGAGACCCTTGATGCTGGCAAGCATTTCTCAAACGGGGCTGTCTATATTAAAGTACTTCAATCCACCTTGACCATCACCTTAAGACACAGGCTAAAAAAATTGAGGTACTTCCTGTATTGGAGGGGTTATATAGAGGGGGACATCCTGTCTTTGGGTTTGCCAGTGTCCATTCACCTATAGGTTGCATAAAACCCACAAAGTAATTACTATGGCTGCTCTGTGTCCCATGATGTACGATAAAGAAAAGTTATTTGGGATGGGAGACTTTCTCAGCTGATTGCTGGGTACGTGTGGGGGGTCACTGGAAATTAGAGGAGATCAGCAGCACTGTGACTAAATGCTTAGTCTCGGTCCTGCATTCTATACATGTGCAGTAGAACCCCATACACTTATTTGGGGTCAGGAGACAGATCACTCACCTAATGAAGGCTATGGGGTTCTATTGCACATGTAGCGCCACCCCCAAAGGAGCCGCTTGGTAGTTTTGGGTCCTCTGATCTGCGCCTCGACTCCAAGAATAACCTCAGCCCCCCAACACACCTGGTTGAATAAAATCTCTGCGAGCACAAGTAACAACATAAGTGTAAAATATCTTTTGCCTGGCTGTGGGATATTGACAATAAACACACACCCGTTTAGTGGTAAACATGCTTAGTCTACATACAAATTTGCATAAATAGCAGTTGGAACAGGATTGGACACAGAGCAGGCAAGTTTGTGCACAGTCTGCTAAACAAGGTGAAAACTATACACAAGTAATAGAAGGAAAGAAAACATATATATATATATATATATATATATATATATATATATATATATTGTCTTTGCCATCAACAAGGCTTGCAGGTTGCAGGCAGTGTTAGGGCTATAAGATAGCAGGTTAGGCAGTTCCTAATGGCTCAGTCTATAGCATGAGCGTAAGGCCCTCTCACCAGACCCAGCGACACAGCAGTGATCCCTCTGGCAAGAAGTTCCCTCTGGGTTCCCCGGTGACTCCGGTCTGTAGAGCAGCACATCTGTACCTGGGCAGTGGCTCAGTCTCCCTCTGCAGGAAGTGTAAATGATTCCGCGCAAGGGAAGTAAGTACTAGCAAAGAAAAAACTAAAAGTACTGCTGCCTCTACTAGTTACTGCCACTCGGTGGAGTAAGTTAATGGAGAGAAAATAAAGTAGATATGGCGCTGTTCTATTATGCACCTGTCCTTGATGAACTAGATAACTGCAAATGTATGCAAAATGAAATTAAATAAATAAATAAATCAATTGGTGAATATGCGCATGAAGGTGCAATTACCGTGTACGCTACATAGCTTCAAAAGTGTCCTTCCGGCCAAAGGAAGGAAAAAACTAAATCTCAAAATTAAATTAAAATGTGAAATAAATATATGTAAAATAACAAGTGGTTAAATAACCTCTGTGCAAATATGCCAAGTGTTGACAAACAATGGGACTAATTAGTCCCAGTACATCCTCCAAAAAATATGCGTTTAGAAGATATATAGTCCCATTAATACTTTAAACAAAGTAAAGTGCTTGTGTGCTGGTGAAAGAACTTTTTTTTAAATACATGCATTTGAAAATAAAAAAATTAATAATATATATATATATATATATATATATATATATATATATATATATATATATATATATATATATAGTCCCCGCGGGGGTCAGCACACGCTCTTGCATCACTTCCAGTCACTGGCTTTTGTGTCAGCAACAAATGCTTTTATGCTTTTCACTATCTTGTTCAATAGGGGTAAGTAAATTATCTTTTCTCCTTTTTTTCATAATATTGCACATGAGGAATGTATCTTACATGGATATGTTAATGATGTTAATGTGACCTTTACCAATACTCAAATGAATATGTAATAGTGCTCTTTATATATTATGTGTGTAAAAAATATATGTTTTCTTTTTGTAGACTTGCTTTCAAATACCCTGTGGTTAGACTTCTCCAATGTATTAAATCTTGCTGGTCCTGAAGAAGCGGATGACCCGTGAAACATGTTGACCTACCTAAAAAGATCTAATATGCATATTGTTGTAATGTACTACCCAGACAATAATACTTGTTTTTTATAGTATATGATATAAAATTGGAGGCTTTTTTTAGGCATTTTCTCTATTTCTGTTCCCTTATACATTAAGTGATTATAGAGGTTTACTTAAAGTCACAAAAATTAAATTGTTCCTTGCCCTTTAACTACTTTATTGGGATGATACCCCTATATCACATTTATTAAGAGAATTTGACTGCATTCCACAAAAACAAATCCTTTCTCTATTCAACTATTTTAACAGTACAAGCTTTGCACTGCTTTAAACATATGTGTTAAGATCTCAAACATATAATATAGCAGCTGAGATTTATTGAAGTGTAAGCTTCGTAAAACGCATAAAAAACATACTGCCTGCCATTCTGGGAAGCCCCCTCCTACCTACCCACTCTAAATGAATGCCAGTGCCTTGTGTAACCACTGCAGTAAAGCATAGATTTCCACAACACATAAGTCTGAAGAAGGCCTCAGAGCTAACTACAGTTGTGCTCGTAAGTTTACATACCCTGGGAGAATTTATTTCTTGGCCATTTTTCAGAGAATATGAATGATAACACAAAAACTTTTCTTTCACTCATGGTTAGTGTTTGGCTGAAGCCATTTATTATCAATCAACTGTGTTTACTCTTTTTAAATCATAACCACAACAGAAACTACCCAAATGACCCTGATCAAAAGTTTACATACCCAAGTTCTTAATACCATGTATTGCCCCGTTTAACATCAATTGACAGCTTCAAGTCTTTTGAAAAATTTGCGGATGAGGCTCTTTATCTTCTCAGATAAATAAAAAGCCTCCAGTTTCTGTAAATTCTTGGGCTGTCTTGCATGAACTACACGTTTGAGATCTCCCCAGAGTTGTTCAATGATATTGAGGTCAGGAGACTGAGATGGCCACTCCTAAACCTTCACTTTATTCTGCTGTAGCCAATGACAGGTCGACTTGGCCTTGTGTTTTGGATCATTGTCATGTTGGAATGTCCAAGTACGGCACATGCACAGCTTCCTGGCTGATGAATGCAAATGTTCCTCTGGTATTTTTTTATAACATACTGCATTCATCTTGCTGTAAATTTTGACCAAATTTCCTGTGCCTTTGTAGCTCACACAACCCCAAAACTTCAGCGATCCACCTCCGTGTTTCTCAGTAGGAATGGTGTACCTTTCATCATAGGCCTTGTTGACTCCTCTCCAAATGAAGTGTTTATGGGATAGTTTGGGATGTTGGGATGGTTTAAGTGGGATACTTTGTAGCATTTGCATAATAATGGCTTTCTTCTGGCGACTGGACAATGCAGCCCATCTTTCTTCAAGTGCCTCCTTATTGTGCATCATTGTGCAACAGCCACACCACGTTTTCAGAGAGTCCTGTATTTCATCTCAAGTTATTTGTGGGTTTTTCTTTGCATCCCAAACAACTTTCCTGGCAGTTGTGGCTGAAATTTTAGTTGGTCTACCTGACCGCGGTTTAGTTTCAACAGAACCCCTCATTTTCCACTTCTTGATTAGAGTTTGAACACAGCTGATTGGCATTCTCAATTCCTTGGATATGTTTTTATATCCCTTTCCTGTTTTATACAGTTCAACTACCTTTTCCCGCAGATCCTTTGACAATTCTTTTGCTTTCCCCATGACTCAGAATCCAGAAACGTCAGTGCAGCACTGGATGAACGATGCAAGGGTCTTTCAGGAGTCCAGAAACTCATTGACCTTTTATACACACACTAATTACAAGCAAACAGATCACAGATGAGCATGGTTACCTTTAATAGCCACTCAAACCCCTTTGTGTCAACTTGTGTGCATGTTATCAGGTCAAAATCACCAGGGTATGTAAACCTTTGATCAGGGTAATTTGGGTAGTTTCTGTTGTGATTATGATTTAAAAAGAGTAAACACAGTTGATTGATAATAAATGGCTTCAGCCAAACACTAACCATGAGTGAAAGAAAAGTTTTGGTGTTATCATTCATATTCTCTAAAAAAATGGCAAAGAAATCATAAATTCTGCCAGGGTATGTAAACTTATGAGCACAACTGTATACTTTCAAATAACTTAATCCTAATCCTAATCCACGGTAACTAACCCCCCCCCCCCCCGCACTTACCTTATATCAATGTATGATGAGGTCCAGAAGCTTTCACTATACCAGATGGCAATAAGTAGGAGAAGCCTCCCTGCAGGCTTACGAGTTAACAGATTTGCATTTGGGGCTGTGAAGAATCAAGTATCCCCCTGGCAGGCTGCTCCCCGATATTGCATCTCTCTGCCAACCAGGACTTCTACTGCTACATCTTAGGCTGGCCATAGATGATTTTTTTTCAGTTTTTCCGTTTTTTTACCTCCACACTGCGCTTTTGCATTCTGACAGAGCCTCTCCGTCACCAGAATACACGGTGTTGCCGGTAGACGGACATCTGTACAGCCATCCTGCCCATACATGGATCAAAAATTCAGGTCGGAGTTGCTGTACTAACAATCCAATGTCAGTACAGTGATCTTCCCTGCTGTTCTATTGTGCCCCCTGCCAGAACACTCCAGTCAGCGCTTTCAGTCATTCTCTGTGTTTAATGCACAGGGAAGTGGGTATTAAAAGGTAGATATTAAAAGATTTATGTACAGTACATCAAAATGACATGGGTTGATGTTCATGAATTGGGAGTTGCACAGTGGTAGCTTGGAAGGCAAGTGTGCCATGAACAGCCTATGTACAGTAACTGAAAAGTATGCATTAACATGTTAACATATTTGAAGTAGCAGGGTTAAAATTAAAGTGCACAGTAATGGTAGGTAGAATTAGTAAATGGGCAGTCACGAAGCTCAGGGTTATGGGGTTTCTGCTCAACTGTGTGTATGTTGGGTATGGTGTAATATGCAGTGTTGTGTGCTGCTATAGGACATACGTGGTGTGTATGTTGATTCCCTCTGACTTAGATCACATCATGTACTGTGTATGTACATTCCCACATCTGTCATTCTTAAATAATACTCCATTCTGCCAATTCCTCGAATGGCTTCTGCTCACCCAATGAATTCAATTCAAAATACTTACAACAACTTACAAAGCCATCCATAACTCGCCCCCCCAGCTATATCACTAAGCTAATCTAAAAATACCAATCAAATCATTCTATTAGTTCCTCCCAAGACCTCCTGCTCTCTATTCCCTCATCACCTCCTCCCATGCTTACCTTTTCCCTAGCCTCTCACATCCTATGGAACTCCCTATCCCAATCTGTTCAACTTTCTCCTACTCTGTTTGCTTTTAGACGATATCTGAAAACCATTGTCCTCAGAGAAGCCTATCTTGTATCCACTTAACAACTGTACTTTTATTTTCTCTATCAGCCTATCCCCACAGCTATTAACTTTTGTATCAATAGACTTTCCCTCTTAGATAATAAGCTCTAATGAGCAGGGTCCTTCGATTCCTCCCATATAGAATTGTGTTGCAATTGTACAGTCTGCCCTCATGTTTTAAAGCGCTGTGGAAACTGTTGGTGCTAGATACATCCTGTATTATAATAAAAATAATAATAAATAAGGGATTAGCTATAAATCACCTTCAGAGTATGCTTCTAACATTTCTTCATGGGCAAGCTGCAGAACTGCAATAAGATCTGACACAGATGACCTCAATTCTGTTGCATGTTGAACCACTTCTATTGTAGAAGGTAGACTTAAATGCTGCAGACCAGACAAGAAAACAAATATATTATTTAATAAGGCAAAGTTTAAAAAGTATAATAATGCATGAAGGCCACATAAACCATCATTAACGTGACGTAATAAATGTGAACTCTGACTTACTGGGTTGGTAGCCCCGCGGTTTTAATCGATTCTCTTTTGACTGCTTTGGAATTCAGGGAGTTCCTAATAATTTCTACCTCAATTGAATCAGCAGTCATTTTCAGCAAATAATGCTGGATAGATACATTGGACCTCTTGTAAAAAAGGCTGGAGGGATTTCACTTATTATAGTTCATATAAAAAAATGAAGCATTGCAATGGGCCACACTTCCACTATAGTTCTTACAAACTGGGAATACTGTAACATACCCAATGGTAAACGTGTACTGGGACACAAACTATTAGCAGTACAACTATAACTGAGCAACATCACCAGGCATTACGCTAAATAATAAGTTGATGGCATTGTAACAAATGGCCTATAAACAGCCACTTTCTACTAAAAATTCCAGAAACAGCTTACTATTCTACAGAGCTGGGATTCCATCAAACACAGAAAAAAAACACAAAAAACTCCCCTCTCTTCCACTTTCTCTATGGTTTAATTTAAAGAACAGAATGATTTACTAAAGAAGCAGAGTATTTTCATTTTTGAATTTCCACACTGCAAAGTGAATTTTCATTGTACTGTCAGTGTACTGACTTCAATCATCGAAGCATGCGCAAGCAAAAATTCTGTTTTTTTTTTTCAATTTTTCTTGACATGATTGAGTATTCTTTTTTTTTCAATCCTCTTTATTACAAATTTTGTACAAATTGATACACATAATTTATCAATGTTATTTCCTTATACATTTCTTCATATATTTCATTTACATTTACATTCTCTCCTATCAATCACACCATTCTCTCTCCTCCACTCTCTCCATGGCCACTCTATACTTCATTTTCAGGTATTCCTACATCCAGTGTAACACATGATCTATTCCACTTTGCCCATATATTCTCATATTTCTGCAGATTACCCCTTTGTTCATACATTATTCTTTCATATGGTAAAACCTGATTTACTGCCCTCACCCACTGGGTCACTGTCGGTGGGTTTGGCTGAATCCATTTCTCTACTATTTGTTTTCTTGCGAGAAATAATGCTTCCTGCAGGAACATCCTATTATATTTACTACTACCTCTCTTCTCCCTTCTTATTCCCATCAAACAGAGTTCAATTGTGGCCATAATTGGTTCATTTAGCACTTTTCCTATTTTTCTAATCACCTGTTGCCAGTATCTTTCTATGATAACACAATGCCACATCATGTGGAGAAAGTCCGCCCCTTCCTGTCCACATCTTGTGCACTTTGATTCACTCATTCTCCCCATTTTATACAACCTATTTGGGGCCAAATAGGTCTGATATACAATGTTTAACTGAATTATCCTGTTATTTGTTGCTGGGGATACTTTCAAATGGGAGGAGCATACTTCGTTCCATTCCTGTTCACTCATATCTGGTATAGCTACTTGCCATTTATTCCTTATTTCCATTGGTTCCCCCCCTATTTTACTCTGCAGCAGATGTGAATAAAGTTTGGCTACTAACCCCTTTGGTCCCTGTGATCTCAAAATGCCTATAAGAGGGTATTTAGATATTTTTAATTCCTTTCCTCTAAACTGTATCTGTAAGACTTGTCTAAGCTGAAGGTATCTAAAAAATTGTTTACTTGATAAATTATATAGTTTACATAACTTTTCGTATGGTACTATTATGTTTCTTTCATACACCTGTCCAATGCTTATCACCTCTTTCTGTTTCCAGAATTTACTACCCTCAAATTTTTCCAAATGCTCAAATGCTGGATTATTCCACAAAGCGGTCTCTGGTGGGATATCAGAGAAGCCCGTTAGCCTCCTTGCCTCCCGCCAGACTGCTCTGGCTAGTTTTAGCAGGGGAATTCTTACTCCCACCCTCCTCAGATCTTTTATCTCTAATCCTACCATGAGATCTTCTACTTGCATCCTGCTTAGTAAGTACTCCTCAATTCCTGTTTTTTTCTCCTGTCCAACCCAGGATCTCAGATGTTTCAGTTGCCCAGCCAGATAATATAAATATAAATCTGGCAGGGCCAACCCCGCTGCATTTTTCGGTCTTTGTAGCTTTTTAAGTTTTAGCTTGCTTCTACCATACGCCCAAATGAATCTGGTTATCTGTGAGTTCAGATCTTTAAATATCTGTTTTGGTATTTTTACCGGGGAGTGTGCAAATAGATATAAGCATTTAGGGAGTATAATAGATTTAATCAGCTGGATTCTACCCGCCATTGATATTGGTAATTTTATCCATATTGCCAGTTTTTTCTTAACAAATTCTACCAGGGGGATTATATTAACTTTCAGAGCTTCCTCAGGATCTAACGTAATATTTATTCCTAAGTATTTAAATGCTTCGACTATTTTTAATGGGGTCTGGGCGCTCATTACATTCCCTGTTCCAAGCAGCATCAGTGCAGATTTCTGCCAATTTATTTTGAGTCCTGAAAATATTCCGTATGTTTCTATTATTTTCATCGCCTCCTGCAATGAGGTATACCCATCCCCCATGTATAGTATGATATCATCGGCATATAAGCCTATATGTTCTACTTTTTCCCCCACTTTAATCCCTTTATACTTTTTTGATTGCCTAAATCTATTTGCCAATGCTTCAATTACCAAGGCAAATAGCTGGGGGGACAATGGGCATCCCTGCCTCATTCCCCTATATAATTTTATTGTAGTCGATAGTGTCCCATTTATTAGTAGGCTTGAGCATGGTTGTTTGTAAATTATTTTTACCCATTTTCTAAATTTTTCCCCGAATCCATTTTTTTTCAATACTGTCTGCAAGAATTCCCATTCTACGGAGTCAAATGCCCTGGCCGTATCCAGCGAGGCCAAGGCACTTGACTCCGGAACAAACTCCCTCATCTGTACCATAAATTGTGTTCTTCTAATATTAATTGATGTAGACTTCCCTGGCATAAATCCTGTTTGATCGCCTGTCACAATAGACAAGATTACTTCATTAAGACGTTTGGCGAGTATTTTTGCCAAGATTTTGTAATCTATATTCAATAATGATATTGGTCTATATGACGCGCATTCAGTTCTATCTTTGTCAGGTTTGGGTATCAATATAACTGTTGCCTCATACATAGTGGGTGACATTTCTCCCTGGAGGAATATCTCTCTATACATCTTGGTTAGGGCCGGTACCATAATCTCCGCATATCGCTGGTACAATTCCAGTGGTATGCCATCCGGTCCTGGAGATTTCCCCTTCCCCAGCGAGAAGATGGCTTCTCTTACTTCCCCTTCCTCTATATCCCTCTCCAACACCCCCTTTTGTTCTTCTGTTATTTTAAGGAAGTTTAAATCGCCCAAATATTTCTCTATCTCCTCTCCTGTACGGGACAATGTTGATGTATACATACTGATATAATATTCTTGAAAACTCATAAGTATCTCCTCTAGTGTGTTCACCATCTCCCCTTTCTCATTTCTCACTTCTGAAATCACCAAAGATGGAGTCTGTTGTTTTATCAAAAAGTTCAGTATCCTATTAGCTTGGTGGCCTTGCTCAAAATTTTTTTGATTTTGCTGGAACTTCTTACGTTTGGCATTAGTTATTAGTTGGTTCTTATACTGGCGCGCTATTCCCGCCCATCTTATCTGATTTATGTTTGAAGGTTTAGTTATAAACTCAGTTTCTGCTTGTGCACACTCTCGCTCCAATTCCTCTTCTTCCTGTCTATTGGCTCGCTTTATATATGATATTGTAGATCTTGTTATACCTCTTATATATGCCTTAAAACTGTCCCACGCCATGCCACCCATTTTCCCATCTCCATGAGCCTCCAAATACATTTCCAGTTGCTCCGGTATCCTATCATTTAAACCAATCTGGGTTAGCCATTGAGACTGAATCCTATAACCCGGGCATCTTCCTCTATGCCCTATTTTTAGCTCGAAGGTCAACCCAGCGTGGTCAGATACTCCCTTAGGCCTATATGTAACAGCTTGTAGTATTGGGAGCAACTTCTCATTCCCCATAGCCAGGTCTATTCTAGACATGCAACCTCTTCCTGGTGCATGCCACGAATAAGCCCTAGCTCCTGGGTTTCTGAACCTCCAAAGATCAATCCATCCAACTTCTTTTGTAAATTTTTCCAGCAACCTGGATCCTATTGTTCCTCTTGGAGTATTCCTCCCAAACCTGTCCACCTTTGGATTTAAACACATATTGAAATCTCCCATGCACACAACATACGCCTCTGGGTACCCTGACATGAATAACATTGCTTCCTTCAATACTGCCATTGTAGCAGGTGGAGGATTATATATTCCCATAATTACAAATGGCTGTGAGTGCATCAGGGCAAAGACAAAGACATATCTCCCCTCCGGATCACTCCTTGCCCTGATGCACTCCCATGCCACCCCTCGATGCACCAACAGGGAAACCCCTCTTGAATACGTTGTGTGGCATGAATGGCTCGCCCACTGTATCCAAGGTTTTTTAAAGTAATCCAGTCTTTCTTTAGTCATATGTGTTTCTTGCATGCAAATTATTTTGGCTTGCACCTTACTAATTTCTGTAAACACCTGCGTTCGTTTTAATTGCGTACCCATACCTCTAACATTCCATGACAAAAACGTATATTGATTACTCTTATTACTCATATTTATTATTTGTTTTGTTTTATTTTACCCTCCTTTTTACCAGCGTTCCTACTTCTCATTCTTTCCCCCGTGGCCTTCCCCTTACTTACATACCCCTCCCTCCTACCCCATACATTCATCCATTCATCCCCATTCACCCAATAAAACTTTTTTAGGGCATTACCAACATAGTGCATTTTGCCCTTATATAGGTAATTCGTAACGATTTCAGCCTATCTACTCCTCGACCCCCCCCTCCTATTCTTCTTTTAGGAGGAGTTTGAGGTCAGGGGGAGGAAGAAGAAGCTGCCCACAAAAACACAACAACAAAAAAAAAAAAAAAAAAAAAAAAAAAAAAAAAAGAGGACCACCTCGTCCTCCACTCATTTGCTCTCTCTTAACTCTTCCCATTTATGTGATTATTCCCTATACCCCTCGTACCCACTACTATTTACTTCCCTATATCTCTTGTGCTTGGCTTGTATCCTCGCTTGCCATCCCTCTTCCTTTTTATCTCTCTTTTGTGTTACTCTTATCCCTCCACCCCTCCCCCCCTCCTACACCCCCCCACTCTAAACCTATTCCCCCCTCCCCCCACTATCCCCCCCACCCCCCCTTTGCCGTGTTGTATATATTCGTGTTCATATTTTTATTCCTTAATGTGTTCTTTGATCTCTACTTAATCTTTATTGTACCTACCTCCCCCCCCCTCCTCCTTCCCCCTCTTCCTCACTCCACTCCTGTGTTCACTTATCCTTTAATTTCATTTATCCCTTGCTACACGTGCTCCCAAAAGATCAAAACTCAAACAAACACAAAAAACACCAAAAGCAAGGCAAAAAAACCCCAAAACCATTACATTACCCATGATTGAGTATTCTTTGTAAAGTAAATTTTTACTTTGCGTCACCTCATTTAGTAAGCCAAGTGAAAATTCTCTTTGCAAATCAACCCATGTATTGGATAGGAAACAACTTGGCTGTGCTATTATTAGAAAAGCCCATAATGCTTCATAAATCCTGTGTCATTGGCACATCATGTATTAAATGTTTATTTGTAGAACAAATACAGTAACAGTATATAATAATTATTTTAAACCCTAACGGTCATTTATTAAGAACTAGTATACGTGGTCCTTAATAAATTACTGAGTTTAGAAGAAATTTTTCAATTAAAACCTACTGTGATAAGGACCATATTTCCAAATTAACACTTGTTTCCTCTGCATGTAAAGCACAAATATACCATAGCCTCAGAGTGCATGAAGTATAAAGCTCAGAGCATGCAGTTTTTTGTATTTTATAATTATTGGCCTCTTCTATCTCCATATATTATACTTTAGATATACATAATGTAGTGCTGATTTTTTTTAAAACATGGTATTTCAGGGAACTGTTAGATGGTGTATTGGTAAAAAGACATACAACTGTATAAAAAGAGAATAGATTTTGTGATAACCAGGCATTAAAAATAGTCAACAGCACTTGAGCGATGACTTAATATATATCACACTGATTCATAACTGAGGTAAATTTTTTCAGCTTAGATATATTCTATAGTACCACTGATTATGGTTGTTGTATTTTGCTCTTACCTCAAGTGGATTCCTACTGTGTACATTTTGCTTTTGCTCCTGTACGTTTACATACTAAGATTTTGCCTTTGTTGAAAATTTATGAAAATCAATAAAATTGCTATTTGAAAAAATAAATAAAAAATAGTTAACAGTTCATGGAGGAGCGACAGGGAAACCAAACGGTAACTGTTTTTACTTTTTGGTTATATGTATGTTACCAGTTTGTTCTGATGTGGCTTCTCGAGTAATGAGCTATTACAGATGTGTAGCTTAAAAGATGCCAGAATTCTCATTCTACAATCTTTATTGTACTACGATACAGATTTATGGAATGTTGTTAAATTTCTTTAATGTCTGTCTTGAGAATCAATAAAAACCACTGAGAGAAAAAAATAGTCAACAGACCAGAGACAGTACCAATTTACAAGCAACTGTACAGATGTTTACCTAACCTAGGGAAGTTTGTCTAACAGTCTGTCATATCAAAAATGCTAAAGAATAAACATAGTTTCAGTAATGTTTACTTGCAAGGTTTCACAGCACAGTACCTCTTCTCTGTTTTGAAGACAGTGGAATTCATCCAACAAGAAATCGGTCTCCAAGTCTTTCTCTAAGGCTCTGTCCACTCTACAAATTATAGTTTCATAGTTAGTCAGGTTGAAAAAAGACACAAGTCCATCCATTTCAACCATAAACAAATAAATAAATAAAATAAAAAATATTGTACAATCCAATATACCCAACTCTATACCCACAGTTGATCCAGAGGAAGGCAAAAAAACCCCTGCAGAGCATGCTCCAATAAATGTTAGTACTCAGTTATATTATGTACATTTAGGAAAGTATCCAGGCCTTTCTTAAAGCAATCTACTGAGCTGGCCAGAACCACCTCTGGCGGGAGTCTATTCCACATTTTCACAGCTCTTACTGTGAAGAAACCTTTCTGTATTTGGATAAATCTCTTTTCCTCTAGACGTAAAGAGTGCCCCCGTGTCCTCTGGGTTGACCGTAAAGAGAATAACGCAACACCAAGTTCACTATATGGACCCCTTATATATTTGAACATGTTGATCATATCCCCCCTTATTCTCCTTTTAAGAGTGAATAAATTCCCTTCCTCTAATCTTTCCTCATAGCTGAGCTCCCCCATGCCTCTTAACAGTTTGGCTGCCCTTCTCTGCACTTTCTCCAGTTCCCTGGTATTCTTTTTGAGAACTAGTGCCCAAAACTGAACTGCATATTCCAGATGAGGACTTACTAATGATTTGTATAGGGGCAAAATGATATATCTCTCTCTGGAGTCCATACCTCTCTTAATACAAGAAAGGACTTTTGACATGAAATAGTGGGGTAATATGTAACGACCACTGTTTTTGTAAGCTACATAAGGCCACATAAGGCCTATGAAGCAGAATTGAACAATGAATATTCATGTAACTATAATCTCTGACAAATAATGGCTAAAAGCAGCAATCTGTTGCTAAAAAGATTGAACAAATAGCTCCGCTGTGGTGAAGGCTACACAAGTAGTATGTAGTAGTGTTGAATTATACACAGTGACAAATGTCTGCACTTACATTTGATTGATTTCTACTTACTGCAGGCTTCTTATGTAGTTTACACCATAGGGAGCACCAATCACCAAAGCTGTTGCAGAGGAGGAAGAGGAGTGATTCTTCTATAATATACTAAAAAAAAAAATTGCATCCCTACAAAGTAAATATTTAATACTTACTAGTCCCACTGTCTTGAAAATCCAAGCTTGCTAAAAAATGTTGGGGATTTATTACTACAAAAGTGTTGAAAGCCAGCTTCTCTCAGTGTGCTCTGTGATTTCATCTGATGAACCTATGTCACAGCAATATTCAGTGGTGACAAAGAGGCTTGCAGAAAAAAAACAGAGCACAGACGGGGACTAGGAATTCATCACATCTGGAAGTGTTGGGGATGCTAAACACTCTTCAGCAAGGTGTGGGTAGTGGTAAGTAAGTAATAAACGCTTGCTTTGCAGTGCTACAGTCATTTTATAGTCCAATAGCCTTGCCTGAATCCCGTGCCTGACCAGACAGAAGTAAAAAATGACTGCTATGAATTATCTATGACACAGGACAATGTAAGCAATTCCAGGTAAAATAAATTCTTCATACTGTGCCCAAAACTAGATTTTACAATTTTGCATGAATAACTGAAGTAATGAACTGTTATGAATTACTGAAATCTTAAGAGTCCATTCACGACTTTGACCCCCCCCCCCCACATTGAGAGCATGTGGCCTGGTATGGTACAGGAGGGGGGCGCTCGTTTGGTCCCCCCCTTCCTGACCTTCCAGCTACATGCTTGGATAAAAGTCTGGTGTGAATTTTGGGGGGACCCCACGTAGTTTTTTTCATTTATTTTTAACTGCTGCCATTCTTTTGTTTACATTCAGCCGTCAGTATGGAAATCAGCTGACAGCGGATAAGTCATCAGTTGTTAAGGATGTGGCGGCCCGCTCCTTAACAACCAGCTATTCTTCACACAGAATTCCAAATCGGTCGATCAATTTTGGTCGATTCGAATTCAAATTGTTCTAAAAATGTGGAATTCGTTGGAAAAAAAAGAAACCAAATGAAACTAAACAAATTTTTCCATTCTGCATGTCTAACGGCTTTGTAAAGCACAAGCAAAACAATCACAGCCAAAGTCGTAACAAAGTTGCACTCATCCAAAGTCTCCTCAATAAAACAAAGGATTCGCCCGGGGACTTTAAATGAAGTGGGTACCGTTTCCACCAGTAAACATAACAATAGTAAATACAGTATATGGTTTATTCAAGTAAAATTGCTTACATGCATAGATATCACCAACAGTTGCCAATTTAAAAAGAGACATAAACAAGAAATATTGGTACATAAATGTAATAGCAGTCATAGTACACGGGCATCATACTACCCGACGCGTTCCACAATATCCAGCTCGCTCTTCAGGGGTGCATGTGTGTAACAATGTACCTAGGATAAAAAAAGTATATATTTGGCAATCTGGCACAGTATTAATTATAAAGGAGTGGTTATGGGTCCCCATACTCACCACTGAGCTTGACCATGGCTACAGGTGTGTGGCTCCAAGACGGCGGCAGCAGGTGCCTCAGGGAGCTGAGGGGGCGGAGTCAGATGGGACCCCACCAGGGGCCAAAGAGAGAGCAGGCATGGCATGTGTGTAGTGATGTATCCCTAGAGACCTCGTTAGTCCAAAAAGAGTATAGGCTGTGAACATAAGTATGTTTGTCAGGTATCTAAAGTAGTACAGTATAATCAATAAGTAACAGCATAAAGATATGTATACATGAATGAAAGGCCTGGGCCATAGATGGTAGGGACATGGAAGTGGTTAGAAACATAGGATAGCAGATGGATACTAACAGATTACAAGATAGGAGAAGAGAGAGAGGAGAGCGAGGTGGGCTGTGATTGTGTAATGGTAGTGTAGTGATGTATCCCTAGAAACCTTGTTAGTCCATAAAGAGTATAGGCTTTTACATGAGTATGTTTGTCAGGCATCTAAAGTAGTAAAGTAAGATCAATGAGTATTGGCATAAAGATATGTATACATAAGTAAAAGGCCTGGGTCAAGGATGGTAGGGACATGGAGATGGTGGAAAACATAGGATAGCAGAGGGATACTAGCACACTGGGAGCTGAGGCTTTTCTGTGTCTCCCGCTGTCCCGATTTGCTTTTGGGCGGATGGGGACACCTACACATGTTCAGGCGCCAGAGGCGTGGTGTCTGCGATTTCGCAGACGTTTGCGCAGCTGGACACATTATATCATGGCTGATGGCTTGGGGGAGTGTCCGCATTTGCGTTCCTCCTTATGACGGTGGGTGCCTACTGCGCTCACATGTCAGCCATCCACACATGGTGTTGAGGGCGGAGCCTCCTGGGCTCTTCCGGGGTTAAATTGGAGGTCAGGCATGGCTTGGATTTCATTTTCACTCTTCACTGAGGACACACACAGCTGTGGAGGTTGTCTGCTGTGATTCATTACTCTTATACTTAAGATATTCACCATACTCAGGTACTTGCTTTATCCACCTTTTGATACTTACTATATTTAGGCACACTTATATATCTCATGCACAGTTCATTTTTTGAGCACTCATTTTTATTTATTTTTGTTTTCTGATATCACAGATCCCACCACACAATCACAGTCCACCTCTCTCTCCTCTCTCTTTCTCATCTTGTCACTTGCTAGTATCCCTCTGCTATCCTATGTTTTTCACCATCTACATGTCCCTACCATCCTTGACCCAGGCCTTTTATGTATGTATACATATCTTTATGCCAATACTCATTGATCTTACTTTACTACTTTAGATGCCTGACAAACATACTTGTGGAAAAGCCTATACTCTTTATGGACTAACGAGGTTTCTAGGGATACATCACTACACTACTATTACACAATCACAGCCCAGTTCTCTCTCCTCTCTCTCTTCTCCTATCTTGTCACTGTTAGTATCCCTCTGCTATCCTATGTTTCTAACCATTTCCGTGTCCCTACCATCTATGGCCCAGGCCTTTCATTCATGCATACATATCTTTATGCTAATACTTATTGATTCTACTTTACTACTTTAGATACCTGACAAACATACCTATGTTCACAGCCTATACTCTTTTTGGAATAACAAGCTCTCTAGGGATACATCACTACATACATGCCATGCCTGCTCTCCGTTTGGCCCCTGGTGGGGTCCCATCTGACTCTGCCCCCTCAGCTCTCTGGTGAGGCACCTGCTGCTGCCGTCTTGGAGCTGCACACCTCTAGCCATGGTCAAGCTTAGAGGTGAGTATGGGGACCCTTAACCCCTCCTACCCTGTGCCTTTATAATACTGTGCCATATTGCCAAATATATACTTTTTTATCCTAGTGTCAGACTTGCACATACCTGACTGACGAACCCGATATAGCAAGGGAAGGCCTCCCGTACGTATCTGGTTCCCGGCCCCTGATAGAGCAAGCAGAAGGCACGGGAGCACAGAGTGGTATGAGAGCCTGGCGTGTGACTTGCAGGGATGAGGCCCAAGATCCTGATGTAGGCTGGTAGAAGGTAATTGGTAGACTGAAGATCAGCTAACTGGTGCAGAGCAGGAGTAGAGCAGGCAGATCCGGTCACTAGCAGGGTTGGCAACAGGCAGTCAGCACGGTACAAAAGGAGCAGGCAGATTGAAAGTCCAGGTCACAGGCAGGTTTGGCAGCAGGCGGTCGGCACGGTACAAGGGGTTAGGCAGGTTCAAAGTCGGAGGCAAGCCGGGGTCAGATGCAGGTGGATAGCAGGGAAGAGTCCAGTAAACAAGCCGGGTCACAGAGAGATCAGACTAGCACACAGGCAAACAGGAAGTACGGGAACAGGAAGCTGAAGATCGGACAGCACCGAGCACAGAATCTCAGCACCCTAAGTGGAGCGATTGGCGCCAAACATCGCGTGCACGTGCGCGTCGATGCGCCCAGGCCCGTGCGTGCACGCGGGCCAGCGCGAAGCGGCGCACTCCAGAGTGCCCAGCAACCGTCCTGTACCGAGATCCTCTCTGACACCTAGGTACATTGTTACACACCTGAAGAGCGAGCTGGATCTCGCGAAACGCGTCGGGTAGTATGATCACCGTGCACTATGACTGCTATTACATTTGTGTACCAATATTTCTTGTTTATGTCTCTTTTTTTATGTCTCTGTTGGTGATATCTATGCATGTAAACAACTTTACTTGAATAAACCATATACTGTATTTACTATTGTTATGTTTACTGGCGGAAACGGTACCCACTTAATTTAAAGTCCCGGGGCGAATCCTTTGTTTTATTATATGTTACAGGGACGGAAGTGTGTTACTGGGTACACCAGACCTTTCCCTTTTCTCTATAAAGTTGCCTTAAAGTCACATCTAGTCGCAGGGTAAAGTCGCAATGAAAATTGCACAATTTTTATGCCGCACAAGTGTGAAAAGACTGTTTCCATACTTGCACATTAAAGATTAATTGCTTATGCGACAGGTGCTTTCTGGAAGATACTCTCAGAAATGTTTTGGTTAATGGAACACCTACCTGAAAAGTAATTCCTTAGTAGGAAGGGTCTCTTTCCAGTCTGGGAGAGGGTCCTGCACAGGAATTGTTTTGAGCCTGTTAAGCAAAGTAGACAGGATAGGAAGATGTTGTCTAAATTGCGAAAGACAAGCTACAAACATAGTTTCTTCTGGCAACAAATCTGAAAAAGAGTTAGTAAAATGGCATGGATGTACATTTTAAAAACAACTCACAGCTTGATACTAAAGTGATACTAAACACAGACTGTTCACTTTACTTTGTCCCTTCACTTTCTCTATGTGGATGATGGCACTGTAATTATTTCCATTAAAAAAGCCTGTCTGTAGAGAAACAATGCAGGAGGAGCTTCTAGTCCTCTGCTGCTGGTCACATGTTCAAAAACAAAAACAAACAGTCTTTAGGGAGCAAAGTAAAAATAAATAATTATTAATAAACTGTTTTAAATTGTCATAGAAATATATATTTGAAATCAAATCTGTATTGTTTCGCAATAGGTCTGGGAGGATTTCTAGCAGTCACAGATTGTGTCACACACCTCCAGCCTGTGTCTTTAAAAGAGAGGCAGGTCAAGCCTCCATCAATCAAGATGTAGTATCCCTCCCTCATTGCATTTAGCTGATTAGTGGGCATAGAGGAGGTGGGAGGGAGTGGGCTGTCATTTACTACTGTGTATACGTCCACATGTGTGACTCTATAGTCACATGGGCTGCTCAGATGTGATAGAGAGGAAATGCTCAGCATAGAAACTCACTGAAAACTGAGCATGTGCACTAGCTGCCAACACTGCTCTGCAAAATCCCCAACTGCAGTGGGGACATAGACAGAAGAGGCAGATAAAAACAGCAGGATCAACAAGATTTTTTGTAGAATACAAAAATGTAGAAAATTTCCACAGTGACTGGGTAAGTATGAACAGCAGGGAATACAGCATTTATTGATAGTTTTTATGATGTGGGTTTAGTGACAATAAGTAATTGATATAGTTACCAGATTTTAACAGTTTTAGCTGTTAAAGCGGGTTTCCCATTTGAAAAAAAAATTAAAAGTCAGCAGCTGCAGTATTTGTTTCCTAATAATCGGACACTTACCTGTCCCAGGGTCCAGCGATGCAGGGGATCGAAGCCCCGCTCGTCCTCCCTCCGCTCGGCGGCGCCAGCATTTAACCACAGCCGGGCACCCACTGCGCATGCATGAGCCACGCCACGCGCCATCGCTGGCCGCGCAATCATCTGGGACTGGTCATGTGTCCCAGATGATTGACAAGAGGGAGGGGGGAGAGGCAATCTCCCTTCCTGCGCCGAGGGAAGTGACCTCAGGAGCCCAGGCACCAAAGGAGGCAGACTACGAGGGACCCCCTAGCAACAAGCATTTAGAGGTGAGTAAAAAAAAAAATTTCTCTAAATGTTTTTTTTTTATTTTTTTTTAAGCACATTACTAATTTTTTTTTGGGGGGGTTGAACTCGACTTTAAAGAATTGCTAATTCTGTTCAGTCAATTCTGTAGTTCACACACATCTATAAAAATCTGTTTCCTTGATTAGTTCATCAGCAGCCAGTATCACGTAATGCTCATAGCCTGCTGAATAAAGGGATTCTAAAGGCATTTACCTTCATGCATTTTATACATAAAAAAGCCTTCAGTATGCAGCCCCCCCAGACCCCCCCGTAATACTTAACTGAGCTTGATCTCGATCCAGCGATGTGCACTCCTCCTCTACCATTAGCTCCCACTCAGGGCTGGCCCAAGACATTGTGCTGCCTGGGTCCAAGAATGAAATGCCGAGGCCCCCCCAAAAGGCCCCCACACCTATTATTTTAAATTGTGATAATTAAATTTATCAGGAAGTCAGATTTACATGCAACAGCACCTTGTCTATATCATGGGGCACTGTGATTGCACTGATGGGGCACTGATGGCACACAGGATCGTGCCAGCTCACGTTGCTGCGGTGTTTCTCTCTCCTCACACCGCAGCAGCTTGAGCTGAACCAGCAATGACGCTGATTTGATGACAAGTGATTGCTCCATCATTGGACAGAGTGAACAAGTGTTAAATGGGCCGCTGTCATTTGCTCTTTACCCCGATCTCTGATGCGCTGCGTCCTGTGGACCCAGCCATCACAGACACTTCAGAGAAGTGCGAGACTGGGAGGCCTCCCAAAACTAGCCGGCCGCACTGTAGCCGTCAATCAGCTATAGCGCGGTCGGCAAGTGGGAGGGAGCTGAGTAAACATACAATGAGCAACCAATATAAGCCAGCCTGCCACTCACATTACACATCACATTAGATTTACTTTGAACATAGAACTCACCAGCTGGCAAAGTGGTACCTGAGCCTCTTATTCCGTCTTGCAGCACTGGTGGTGTCGGTGATGAGCCGGTACTTGTGCTGTGCTATGCTCTCATGTAATGTACTCTGGGCCTTCCAGCCAGGAAACCTGCTCTGCTCCCTAACCCATGCGCCACTCTGGCTTCGCCGCACAAGCCATGCCCACCCCATGCTGCTCCAAACCAATGCCGCACGTCCCGCTCCCCAGCAGCAATGTACACAGGAGGAGAGGAGGTGACAGACACTGTATGCTGGTCTGGAGACTGGAGGCAGAGACTGTACTGTCCTGGTGGTGTATTTTAATGCTGGCTGCCTGTTGTACCCGCCTGGCTGGCGGCCGCAACACTGAGGCTGAGAGCTAATGCCATTAGTGGCAGTTAGCGATACTTATCTTCTTCTTACTCAAACACAGTGGTGTCACTAGGGTTGGTGTCACCTGGTGTGGTAAAACATGGTGTCACCCCCCCCCCCACAAACTATAGTGGCCACTCAGTACAGACTCCCAACCCCCCCAGTAGAGACCCACCTCCATCAGTACAGACCCCCCCTCAGGACAAACCACCCCCTCCTTCATTAGTACAGACCCCCCTCAGGACAAACCACCCCCTCCTCCATTAGTACAGACCCCCCTCAGGACAAACCACCCCCTTCTCCATTAGTACAGACACCTGCTCAGGACAAACCACCCCCCCCTCCATCAGTACAGATCCCCCCTCAGGACAAACCACCCCATCCTCCATCAGTACATACCCCCCTCAGGATAATAACCCCAATTAGAACAGACCCCCCTCAGCATAAATCCCCCCTCCATCAGTACATACCCTCCCCTCAGGATAATCCCCCAATCAGAACAGACCCCCCTCAGCATAAATCCCCCCCCATCACTACAGACCCCCCTGGGGATAAACCCCCCCAATCAATACAGACTCCCCTCAGGGTAAATCCCCCCTCCATCAGTACAGACCCCCCTTCAGGATAAATCCCCCCATCAGTACAGACCCCCTTTAGGCTACCCCCAGTCAGTACAGACCGCCCTCAGGATAAATTCCCCCCTCCTCCATTAGTACAGATCCCCCTCAGGATATCCCCCCACAATCAGTACAGACCCCCCTCAGGATAAACCCCCCTTCCATCAGTACAGACCTCCCCCTCAGGATACCCCCCCATCAGTACAGACCCCCCCCCTCTCATGCACCTGGGCGGCGGATGGAGGAGGATTCAGTGTGCAGCCGCCCGGAGAATTGCTTGCTCAGACTGTCACTCTCCAGGCGGCGTGATTGTGTTTAGTGAAAGAAGGCAGCCGCATCAGCAGTGAAAGTGTCTCACACAGGGCTAGTGTGGCGCCAGCACGTTCCGGCTGAAGAGCCCTGCCTCCTCCTGACGCCACTGCACAGTCCACACACACATAGTGCATTTTCGACGGCGGCGGAAGTCAGGACATATAGAGGTCCTGCTTCAGTTGCCGATTGGGTCCCATGGACCCACCGGAACTATGGCAGGGCCGGTCCTGCTCCCGCTGCTGTCAATCACGGTCAGTGAAGAGGGAGCGGGAGATGGGGCCGAGCCTCGTTTCTGTGTGTGTTAGACACACAGAACAGGGCTCAGGAGCAGAGCATGCACAAGTTCCCCTGTTGTAAGCACTGCAGCTTGTTATGGGGGCACTCGGCAGAAGGGAGTGGCAGGAGCGCCGGCGGGGAATTCGAGAAGGAGGATGTGGCTGCTCTGTGCAAAACCATTGCACAGAGCAGGTAAGTATAACATGTTTATTTTTATTTTTTTTTAATCTTTACTTTTAGTATAATTTTAAAACAATAGATCAGCATCATCACCTTTGCTGAATGAGAAGTATGGAACATAAGAAGCTGTATAGCCTAAGAAAAAGTAGAGTGATCATCTTCCCTATAAAATGTGGCAAAGGTGAGTAAATCCCACTACTATTTCTTGGTTAAGCTTTACAGCTTCCTATGTCATATATCTTTTCACTGATAGAAGTATGTGGATTACAGAACTGGCTAAACAGAATTAGAACGCCTTTGTCAGATAACACAAGGTCACATATATGTATTGCCACAATATAGTTTAACTGTTTGCATAAAGTTCGGCTTTAAAAAATAATGCTACCCTAACTTGAAAATGAATTGACGTGTAGAGGCTTTTATTCCTAAATTTATTTCAGGTACTTATTTAGTTTATTCAGACACTGTAGTTGTAGATACATTATTGGTTCTTGCAGACAATTCAGGCAACAGTACAGGTGCACAGCTGAGTTATAGGAACTCTCCAGTCTTCATGCTTTCTGAATTATGTAGAACAAATTAATAATAGCCTGACTTTTTTTGGAGTAAAGTAAGAAATCAGAAGGTGAATTGTTAGTTTTATGATAAATCTGAATGCAAGAAGAAAACTGCGTGCCATACAAAATAAATATGGGCATTCAGGGTGCAATTATTAAGGCCCTCCACACCTCTCCAGTGTGTTGTCAAGTGCCCATTAACATGTGATGGGTTAAAGCCGCTCATTCATTTTGAATGGGCTGCTATTATATTTCCCCATCTTTTGTAAATAATAGATGAAAAAAACAAATTTTTTTTTTTTTTATATAAATGGGGGAAATACTCAAAGTAGATTGCATATATGACAAAATTATGCAAGACTAATCAATCAGGAGATGGTGTCTGAACACAAATGCACACCAGCTACTTTTTCTGGCACAGCCTTGAAAAATACTCACTAAATACAAAAGTAAAGCTGCAGGCATGGATGATAACATCATTGGACTGCTACGAGGTGTACAGAGCACAAGAACCTCACCAAGAAACCTACATTTATATTAGGTTAACATTTTCTTTTTTAGGATTTTTCTCTAGAAGACTCTTACTTTTTTGACAAAACCCAAAACAGAAAATATAAATATGCTGGCTGAGATGCAGTGAACAAACTTACATTCGGTAGAGGTGAACGGGATGATTTTCCAGCATTCATCAGCACACGATGCTTCAGTGGCACAACTCTCACTGACATTGCACACATCCTCTAGGTCTATCTGAGAACAAGGGTTTGAACTGGGAACTATAGCCAAAGCCTCTTCTTTCCTGTAAAAGTGAACATTTATTTGCAACCCTTTCTTTGTACCCTGTTTTTTTTTAGCTTTTTATTAATGGTCACTTCAGTTGTGACTATAACAAAGATCAACAAGAGAAAGACAGGAACAGTCGGTCATTCTGGAAGGCTGTAGTCAAGTTTTAAAAGATG
The DNA here is from genome assembly GCF_042186555.1 of Aquarana catesbeiana. NCBI lineage: Eukaryota > Metazoa > Chordata > Amphibia > Anura > Ranidae > Aquarana > Aquarana catesbeiana. The sequence continues at coordinate 477,738,843 of NC_133324.1, read as the reverse complement.
CCCAATGTTGCAGAGTTCTATTACTGCAACTTTCCAATCTTTCTCACAGTCTTTATAGTGCCAATAAATACTGAAATAGAACTGCACTTATCCGCTCCTGCTCGGTTTTTACGTTACAAATCAGGACGTTGGAATATTGTGTGACTGTAATGCCCCGTACACACGGTCGGATTTTCCGATGGAAAATGTCCGATCGGAGCGTGTTGTCGGAAATTCCGACCGTGTGTGGGCTCCATCGGACATTTTCCATCAGATTTTTCGACACACAAAGTTGGAGAGCAGGAGATAAAATTTTCCGACAACAAAATCCGTTGTCGGAAATTCCGATCGTGTGTACACAAATCCGACGGACAAAGTGCCACGCATGCTCAGAATAAAGAGATGAAAGCTATTGGCCACTGCCCCGTTTATAGTCCCGACGTACGTGTTTTACGTCACCGCGTTTAGAACGATCGGATTTTCCGACAACTTTGTGTGACCGTGTGTATGCAAGACAAGTTTGAGCCAACATCCGTCGGAAAAAATCCTAGGATTTTGTTGTCGGAATGTCCGAACAAAGTCCGACCGTGTATACGGGGCATAAGTCACATCTGGGAAAGGAGGCAGGGTAAACCGAGCTGCTGAGTAAATAACTTGAACAACTTCAGTGCTTCTGCTGTGAATTTTGAGAATTCATTGCTCCACAGTGTCTGCACCTACATGGGTTAGTAGAGTGTGATTTAGGCTAGAACCACCCATGCATTTTCATTTGAAATCAATGGAAATTTATCAAATTAAAACTTTGAGAAGAACATATGGATGACGGGTCTACATCAGTTGTCATCAACCCTGTCCTCTGGGCCCACTAACAGGCCAGGATTTATGTATTACCTTGGGGAGATGCAGACTAGAATACTGTAATCACTGAGCAGCAAATGATATCACCTGTGATGTATTTCAGTTATCTTGCAAACCTGGCCTGTTAGTGGGCCCTGAGGACAGGGTTGATGACCACTGGTCTACATGATTAAGGAGATTATTAGATCCAAGAGAAGGTTAATGTGGTTGTAAATGCAGAAGTTTTTTTATCTTAATGCGATCTATGTGTGGACCAATATGACCGCAACTCACTTATTTTAGTTATGCCCACGAGGAGGGATAGGCCCAGAAAGGTCTTTTTTTTTTTTAACAGATTTTTTATTAAACAATTAAACAGCATTACAAAACAAAAGAAATTTAGTACAATCCAGAAAGGTCTTAAATCGGAAACTGTAAGAGGTTTCCAACCTCTGGCAAGGGTCAACTGGGGATTAGCGACGATGAATTGACCAGCATACAAATTGCTGTGGTCCACAAAAGATCTATAGAGATCTTCCGTGAAAAACAGTGAATAAAAATCAAGTGACGTAAAATCAACTGTTTTCACCTGAATTCCGGGTTGGCCAGTGAATGGGTGCTGCAGAAGTGGTGGGCTCCCAATTAGGATTGGCATATTTTGCAGGAAGGGCACTATGGGCTCGACTGGCCTGTCTTTGTCTTCTTGGTGGCTGCGGGACACTACTTGTGCTAGCCACTGCACCCGCTTGAACTGCACTTATATGACTCACCACGTGATACTGTAGTGCTGGATGTACGACCAGGATGTACTAGACTGCTGGTGCTTGCCAGTTCACCAGAAGGATGAGCGGCACTAGTACTGGATTTCTGCTACATACAAGAGCCCTGCAGTTCTTGCACCTCAACAACAGAAGAATGGGGTTGGGTACGTCTGACCTTAGCACTACTCTGTCGTCAGAGCTATCTGTCAGGTTGTCGGTGCTGTCTACTGGTTCATATACTGAGCCTGAATCTGCCAGTGAGGTAGCTTTCCCTTCGCTCTCATCTGTCATGCTCAGCAATGTGTAGGCCTCTTCACTAGTGTACCTCTGTCTGGACATTTTGGCCTCTAAAAACTGTTAGCATTCGCAGGGATTAGGCCTAACTCTGCGAACGCTGCAGTTATGTGTGTTGTTTTTTGCAAGTGACAGTGACCGATTGATATTGCACTTGGGTGGGTTGGGCGGAGGGGCTAAATGCAGGCGCTAGCAGGTATCTGGGCTGATCCCACCAACGCTGCGTTTTTGGGAACCCTAAACTACTGGGGACGCTAGTATAGATCTGATTAGGTCAAAGATATTGATCCGTTCAGACACTATACTAGTAAGGGAGGTGTATGGTGCGTGCATTAGTGTTAGCACTACTGGCACTAATCTGACGCTGCCTGGGACTGATGCTGACCCTAACTGATGTCTCCCGCCGGGTGATCAGGGGGTTAAACCTTTATTAGGTAATATATGGCGGGTTCCCTGACACTATAAAAAACTAACTAACCAGCGTCACCCGTGACACTAATATGGTGATCACTGGTGACAGGGGGTGAAAGGGTTAACTTGGGGGCAATCAGGGGGTTAAAACCTTTTGGGGGTACCCTAATGCTATAAAAACCTGATGGTGAAACTTACCAACCAACTGGCTAACTAGCGTCACCCGTGACACTAATACGGCGATCAGAAAATAGATCTACTAGTGACACTGGTGACAGGGGGTGAAAAGGTTAACTGGGGGGTGATCAAGGGGTTAAACCTTTATTAGGGGGTTAATGGGGGGTACCCTAAAGCTACCTGGGCCTACTACTAGCTGCCCTAACACTGATTAGTGTCACAAGTGACAACAACGCAGTTGGTGACACAGTGAGTGAAGGGGTTAACTGGGGGTGAAATCTGTGCCTACGTGTACTGTGTCAGTGTAGTGTTGGTGCAACTCACTTTTGGATGTCTTCTCTCCTCTCTCTGGAACCAAAAAGGATTCCACCAGGGGAGGTGACATCACTTCCTCTGCCTGCATTTACAATTCACAGTGTCATACACCAGATGTGACCAGAACTGTGTGACTGCGACAGAGTGAACCAGACATAAATAGATGAAAGCAAGTTTATTAAAGTAAATGCATATAAATATGAACACACCACCAATACAAACAGAGTGAACAAACCAAACAACCAAACAGTGATAAAAAAACAACAAGCATATATAGCAAAAGGGAGTGCCAGAATTGTAGTCAAACCTGGCCTGCTTCATAAACAGGAGATCAGTAGATGGGGGGCCAGGAGTAAACAGACAGGGAACAAGATGGAAGGGATCAGGCTGCAGGGCAAGGATCCAGGGATACAGGAACAGATACAAACAGGTTCAGGATACAAGAATCAGGATCAGGATAACAGACAAACAGGCTGCAGGTCAGGGCACAAGGACAATACCAGGGCAACGTATGTGTGCACTTGCCAGGTATTTATACTCATCTCAATCAGACTCAGGTGATGCCTGATTGCAGAAGATGATGTCAGCCCCACACTGCCAGGAACCACCCACTGGTGGACGCCAGTACTGCGGCCCATAGATCACATAATACTACCAACAGGGGAAAGCTCCCCTGGCAGTTCCAGACTGCCAGGAGACACCTGCTGGTGGACCACAGTACTGCACGCCAAATATCAGGCAGTGTCATCAGCAGATGGAACCTTCCCTGACAGTACCCCCCCAAAGGAGCGGCCTCCGGACGCTCCAACTAGCTGCTGCTGGGACAAGTCCATGGCATCAAGCTGGGCAGCGGGCAGAGTCACACTAAGTTAGGTATGAAGACAGTCCAAAGTATCAAACCAGGCAACGGGCAGCTCAAGCTGGGCAGCCGGAGTAGACATAAGCTCAGCAGCAGGCACAGTCACATCAAGCTGGGCAGCAGGCACGGGTACATCAGGCTGGGTAGCAGACAAGGGCAAATCAGGCTGGGTAGCAGACAGGGGCACATCAGGCTGGGCAGCAGACAAGGACTCATCAGGCTGGGCAGCAGACAGGGACAAATCAGGCTGGGCAGCAGGCATGGGCACATCACGCTGGGCAGCAGGCACGGGGACATCATGCTGGGCAGCAGGCGCGGGCACATCACGCTGGGCAGCAGGCATGGGCACATCACGCTGGGCAGCAGGCTCCGGGTCGAGCTGGGCAGCAAGCTCCGGGTCATCAGGCTGGGCAGCAGGCTCCGGGTCATCAGGCTGAGCAGCAGGCTCCGGGTCATCGGGCTGGGCAGCAGGCTTCGGGTCATCGAGCTGGGCAGCAGGCTTCGGGTCATCGAGCTGGGCAGCAGGCTCCAGGTCATCGAGCTGGGCAGCAGGCTCTGGGTCATTAGGCTGGGAAGCAGGCTCCGGGTCATCAAGCTGGGCGGCAGGCCACAGGTCATCGGGCTGGGCAGCAGGCTCCGGGTCATCAGGCTGGGGAAAAGGCTTCGGGTCATCGAGCTGGACAGCAGGTTCTGGGTCATCGAGCTGGACAGCAGGCACTGGGACATCAGGGTGAGCAGCGAGCACCGTAACGGCAGGCTGGGTATCAGGCACCGGCTAAGCAAGCTGAGTAACGGGCCCTGGCCCAGTGGGCTGGGTAACGGGCACTGGCCCAGAAAACTGGGTGACGGGCACTGGCATGACAGATTGAGACACGGGCACCGAAAATGCAGGCTGAGGCTGGGACACTGGATCTTCAGGCTGGAACACCGGATCTTCAAGCAGGCACACAGGCACTGGAACTTCAAGCAGGGACACAGGCACCGGAACTTCAAGCGGGGACACAGGCACCAGAACTTCAAGCGGGGACAACAGGCACCGGAACTTCAAGTGGGGACAACAGGCACCGGAACTTCAAGCGGGGACAACAGGCACCGGAACTTCAAGCGGGGACAACAGGCACTGAAACATCAGACTGGAACACCGGTGCAGGAGCTTCAGGCTGGAACATGGGCACGGGAACATCAGACTGGAAGGCAGGCACCAAGACATCAGACTGGAAGGCAGGCACCGAGACATCAGATGGAAGGCAGCCACCGAGGCATCAGACTGGAAGGCGGGCACGAGACATCAGACTGGAAGGCAGGCACCGAGACATCAGACTGGAAGGCAGGCACCGAGACATCACACTGGAAGGCGGACACCGAGACATCAGACTGGAAGGCGGGCACCGAGACATCAGACTGGAAGGCGGGCACCGGGACATCAGACTGAAAGGCAGGCACCGAGACATCAGACTGGAAGGCAGGCACCGAGACATCAGGCTGGAACGCTGGCTCTGGCTCCTCAGGCTGGAACACTGGCTCTAGCTCTTCAGGCTGGAACACTGGCACCTCGGGCTAGAACACTGGCACCTCAGGCTGGAACACTGGCACCTCAGGCTGGAACACTGGCACCTCAGGCTGGAACACTGGCACCTCAGGCTGGAACACTGGCACCCCAGGCTGGAACTCTGGCACCCCAGGCTGGAACTCTGGCACCCCAGGCTGGAACTCTGGCACCTCAGGCTGGAACTCTGGCACCCCAGGCTGGAACTCTGGCACCCCAGGCTGGAACTCTGGCACCCCAGGCTGGAACTCTGGCACCTCAGGCTGGAACTCTGGCACCTCAGGCTGGAACTCTGGCACTTGGGGCTGGAACACTGGCACTTGGGGCTGGAACACTGGCACTTTGGGCTGGGATACTGACACCGGAACTTTAAGCTGGGACAGATTGGTGGGTGTGGAGGCAGGTTGGGTTAATGGCAGGATTGTTTTGGTTGGGAAAAACTTTCGTTTTTTCTTTGGCTTAGCCACTGAAGCTCTGTAGGTGACTGCAGGACTGTAGGTAAGGGGTGCAGCAGACTGGAAAGGAGGATTGGGATATGGCAAAGAGGTAACAGTAGCTGGGGGAAGTTCTTGTGGGTTTGTAGGCAGCTGAAAAGAAGCAGGTGGGTTGAATGCAGGATAGGTACAGGGAGCAGAGACCGGATATGAATATTTGGTTGGGAGCAGCGTATACTGGGCTGCAACTGAGGTTGACATGGGTGATGGGGGAAAATACATTTGGGTAGGCTGGTGTCTGATGACAGAGATGGTTTGTTTGGCTGGGGCTGATTGCACCATGTCAGACCATGCTGAAAGTATAGGTTGTACAAACTGTAGTTTTAAATCTCCCTGTCTAACAAAAGACTGAGCAGACACAATGCACTCAGCAATCACCTGTGAGTAGTGCTCACAAAAATCGGCGGGATCATCTTCAAAAAGCCACACTAGGGATACAACCTGATTCACATTAAAAGGAGGACTGAAATTATCATGGCCCTCTGGAATACAGGGCAGGGCCAGCTCAGTACAGATCTTTATCAAAGGCTGCACCTCCCCAAACAATATATAACCCTGATTGACCAGGGAGTGAGCCAAATGGATAGTTGCAAACAACTGGTCACTAGACCATCCTTTCAAAGCCTGGCGGCAATAATCACCACTTTCAGATGCCAGCAGAGAAAAATAACCTCATCGGCATTCATGTTTGCAACCAAACTGAATCAAAATGGTTCCCCTGTGCAGCTACTTCTAGGCAGGGATGGCCCTGGTATTCTGTCATAAACCAGATGTGACCAGAACTGTGTGACTACGACAGAGTGAACCAGACATAAATAGGTGAATGCAAGTTTATTAAAGTAAATGCATATAAATATGAACACACCACCAATACAAACAGAGTGAACAAACCAAACAACCAAACAGTGATAATAAACCAACCAGCATATATAGCAAAAGGGAGTACCAGAATTGTAGTCAAGCCAGGCCAGGGTCATTAACAGAAGATCAGCAGATGGGGCCAGGAGTAAACATACAGGGAACAAGGTGGAAGGGATCAGGCTGCAGGGCAAGGATCTAGGGGTACAGGAACAGATACAAACAGGTTCAGGATACAGGAATCAGGGTTCAGGTTCAGGATCAGGATCACAGATAAACAGGCTGCAGGTCAGGGCACAAGGACAATACCAGGGCAAGGTGTGTGTGCACTTGCCGGGTATTTATACTCATCTAAATCAGACTCAGATGATGCCTGATTGCAGGAGATGTCGGCCCCACACTGCCAGGAACCACCCGCTGGTGGGCGCCAGTACTGCGGCCCAAAGATCACATAATACTACCAACAGGGGAATGCTCCCCTGGCAGTTCCAGACTGCCAGTAGACACCTGCTGGTGGACCATAGTACTGCACGCCAAATATCAGGCAGTGTCATCAGCGGATGAAACACACAGCCAGAGGAGGCATTTCATCGGTCAGAACTGATTAGCAGGTCTAGGCCAGAAATCATTGGCCTGGACCTGAAGACTGATCGGTTCTGCAACGAATACGAACGCCGAGAGGCACGGCAGGGGCGCCCAAGTGTGCCCCCTGCGCGGGGGCGTGAGCTTCGTACGGGTACGTCGTTTTGCGCAGTCGTGCCATTCTGTCGACGTATATCAGTGTGAGCCAGTCAGCAAGTGGTTAACTGATATGTTGTACTCTGACACACTATTCACTGGGGTCTGAAATTATTTCATAGTATAACATAGTAGATAGGGGTGCACCGAATGTAAATTTTGGTCCCCAAACCAAAAATGAAGGCTACACTATGCCAAAAACCGAAACCGATACCGAAAATGACAGGTTTTTAAAATAATAAAATTTTGATATATAAAATTGTGTTATATTCATTATTCGACTTTATTTATCATGAATTTAATGAATAAAAAATACAATCCAGTAATGTAAAATAAGTACATTAATAAACAGTAACCCACATAAATTGGACACAGAAAATAAAATAAATACAAAATTATATAAAGAAAATTACAGGAACAGTACATATTTTTTTGATTGGTGTTCAAGTGAATTTTTTAAATAAAATTAATACATTTTTGCTAAACTGCTTGTTCCTCCTCGATGAATTGCTTTTGGTTGGAATTGGTCTCCAATTCCATTTCTCTCCCTCTATCCTTTTTTTGATATGCGTAGTGAATTCAGAGGAACGCACCTATCTTCATGCTTGAGTGCCTTTGGTGTAAGCAATTAGCTTAGTATATATAGGTGTAGTTATCATTGAACTTTCACCAGTTGTTACTAAATTGATATAGCAAAGCCATCTAGTTCCTTTTTATCTTCTCGTTGTTTTACAGTACATATGCTGCACAATAATAATAATAATAAAAAGAAAAACAAAACAGGCATAATATAAAAAGACTAAGAGCCTCTATGTTTGAGTAGACGTACGGTATTTGCACTGTTTATTGTTCAAAAATAGAAGAACCATAAAACAAGACAGAGGGCGCATGGGCTATTATACACATAATACTACTAAGCCATCAGGTCAGTTGTATCAAAGCTTGTTGTCAAAGTAAAACATCAGCTTCCAGTCCACTATACATCATAATTCACATCACAGAATTGGAGTGGGACAACTGGAAAACCCAACAACAGGCTAACGTGTTTCAAGGACTTGCCTCTTCCTTAGAGTGGCATGTCCTCAAAACACGTTAGCCTGTTGGGTTCTCCAGTTGTCCTATAGGTGATATGATATGATGTATTGTGGACTGGAAGCTTACTTTGACGACAAGGTTTATAGAGTACACCTGTTGGTTTGTTGTATATTACTTACCATATTAACAAAGAGAGGCCTTTCTTAAGATAATGCATTAGGCCGGTGTGCCCTCTGTCTTGTTTTATTTCAGGACAGTGTATACACTGACTTCCCTAGTCATAAGAGGGCATCAAGGCAAGGCATGTCCAGTGAAGCCAGCAGGGAAAAATGTAGGCAACAGTCTGGGGCCCATTTCCAAGCACCGGAGATTGTGGAGTTGATTTACTGAAATTGGAAAGATTGAAATATTTAGCACAGCTGAGAATATTAGCCAAAAAAAAACTGGAAGCAGATTGGTTAACCTAACCTATGCAGAGCTGCACCAGATTTTGCACTCTCCAGTTTTAATAAATCAATCAATTGCAAAGTTACTGTGCAAAACAAACTGTTATAAAATTAAAGAACAACTAACCATAACATAATTATGACAGAAGGCCATTATTCTGTTTCACAGTTTTTCTGTAAACATAACATATGATATATATTTTTTTAATTATTTAATTTTCAACTTAAATGAGAACTAATTTCCCGACGTTCTCTCCCTAAGGTGTCAGCACACTGCATGTGCGATAAAACTGTATGTATGTAGCTGCGGTTACATACATAGTCATACAGTATACCGCACTGTGTTCCGGGTATGGGCAGAGACTTTCCAGAACACAGACTAGTCTACAGTCTGGACTACAGCAACGGTGCTCAGCCAATCACAGCAAGCAATTTCATTAGAAGAATACATTGCTTGCTGTGATTGACTGAGCGCCGCTGCTGTAGACTAGTCTGTGTTCCTGGAAGTCTCTGCCCATACATGGAACACAGTGCGGTATACTTTATGTATGTAGCCAGCCACAGATGCATACAGTTTCACACATGCATCGGGCTGACAGCTTAGGGAGAGACATAGTTTGGCCCAATAACAAACTATGCAGTTCAAAAGCTGGAGTTCTCTTTTAAATTGAAAACGTGCAAAACAAAAAACTGTAGAAGAACTACAATGAACAACCAACAAAATAGCAAAGGGCCTGCCCTACCCTTTCTATTCTGTTATGTAATTAGTAAACTATAAAACTACTAAACTTATTTCAAGTTTTGAAGTCTCAACTTTACAGTCCACTGTAATGGGTCCACTCAATGTGCCAAGTGTCAAGCATGGTTTTTAAAGCGTCAGATATTGCTGCTGCAGTGTGTGATCCAACAAAGTTACGTGCGTTAAGTAGGATGTTTTGCAAATTGAAATTTGGTATCTATCCACTGCGTTGTCAGGCTAAGCATGCTCGTTGGACTGATGTCTGAATTCCAAATGTCAGTAAAACTGATTGCTATGATGTCAGTAGTCATGAGCTCATGAACGTGTTTATTAACACTGCAAAACAAGTCAGGTAGACAGGTATCTGCAAAGTAGCGTCTTCTTGGTTGTGTGTAACGCGGATCAATATGTTGCAAGAGCCTACGGAATCCAATGTCCTCCACAACAGAGAATGGCTGGTCGTCTAATACAATAAATTTCATAATTTTATCTGTAATGCCGCGAGCTTTGGGACTGTCACTTGGAAATTTTTTAACCTTTCCAAAGACTGTGGCTACAGATGTGTTGAGCCTGAGGCACTTTTTGGAGGCGGTACTGTTTTCTTGCATTCTGTATGCTGAACTGGATGAAGTTTTTTCAGGTGGTATATCCAACTTGCTGTTGAAAAATGACTTGGTGCTGTACCCCCTCTTGAAAAGAGCAAAGACTGCAGATTGCAAATTTGGGGTCTTTATCAGAAACTTTAAAATATTTTCACACTGCAGACATGGTCCACCTTTGCTGGTAGTGCAGAAGAATAGCATAGAATGATCTATAGTAGTGGGAGTGAAACCTGGGGGGGGGGGACTAAAATAAATTAAAAAACTAAACCCCAGGCAGCTATAAAATTTAAAAAAACTAAAACTAACCAATCTTTTTTCTAACAGTGCTGCTCTCTTGCCATGAAAGGTAGTTATGTCTGCACTGCAGTACATTTTGTACCGACTAATATATTGCATACTGTCATGTTTACAAAATTCATGCGCTTGTCAGTGTAGTATAACATACTGAAATGCTATCTCTTTCTTTCTAAATAGCAGTTCAAACATGCATTACCTGGCCTGTTAGTTTAATAGTAGTAGAACTAACGAAATACTACATACAACTGAAAATCTCTTTCTAAATAGCATGCAATCAAAGTTTTGTATTTATAGTACTAGTTTATAGTACTAGTTGGATTGTCAGTTAGTTTAAGAGGAAAGCAGCAATGCTCACCAGCGAATAGTAGTAATAGTAGCCATCCAGGAGGGACGGTGCCCGCTCTCCAATGCAGCCCTGTATGCTCCTGTCTCCCGAGCCCCAACCGCGTCTCAACCACAAGGAACGTCCGTGGGGAAAGTGCTCCCAATTCCAGCGTCTCAACTGCACGGAATGTGCTCACGAGTCCAGCGTCTTAACCACAAGGAATGTGAACGCCGTTCACACAGCGAGTGATGTCACCTGTCGGTGCGCCCACCGCTACTCGCATGCCCATGTCTTAAGATATTTCCTGGTTAGCTCTTTGTTCCTACCTGTTAGTTACCTACCTGTTACTTCTTCAATTAGACGGAGCTCATCGACCCTTCGCAGCCACTGCGGGATTGTAGGTACAGATCGCTTTCGCCAGTAAAATTAAATTAGAGATTTACCGGCGTTTAATAGGCGTGGAATCACTGTCATCCTATATTGACTTATTGTTTCATTTGTACAGTGAAGTAAAAATGTCTGTGGTTCAGGTCTAATTACTCCCCCCAATCAACTTTGCCACTTCCTCCCAAAACGGGAGGGTCCTAGGGCAGAACCACCATATATGCCCGTGTGTAGCTCGGTCTCCGTAGTCCTTCCAATACAGAGGTGAACTTGACAAGAACATTGCGTGCAATTTTACTGGTGTATAATGCCATCGAGTAAGGAGTTTAATATGTACCTCCACCATTCTGCAAGAAGTGGCGGACATACAAGAAAGTTGTATAATCTTATCTTTTTGTTTATCTGTAAATCTAATTTGTAAGTCTGCTTCCCAATGGTCAATATAATCTGGATTTTGCAAGGTCAGTAGTGTTTTATAAAAAAGTGAGATACAATGCTGTGATGAGTCCTTATAATGCATAATTGCTTCGATAGGGTTCAGTTCTTTGAGAGAACGAATAGGTTGAGGGAGACTCCAAATAAATTGAGACAAATTGAGACAAACTGAGACAACTGATCCATAAATGTTGGTTGAAACCATGATTCAAAATCTTTATCTAAAACCCCTGGCATAAAATATTCATGTCTCAGCAAGGGCATTATTGGGGTATTATATTCCCAGCCGTATCGATTGTGTAAAGAGTCCCATAGTGCCAAGGTAGATCTAGTCAGTGGAGATATTGTGGGTGCTAACCTTCTCAGCGATCGTGGTATACATGGAACTACTGATAGGTCGGTGTCTCCCAATGCCATTTCAAGTTCAGCCCAAATTTTTGTCTTTCTAGCATATTTCCAATCTATCATATGTGTCAATACGATCATTTGGTAATATAAATTTAAAATTTATTATGGACAGTCCCCCAATTTTTTGGGGCAGTGTAAGGTGTCTCGAGATATTCTAGTACAATGTCCCTTCCAAATATAGTGTACAATAGTAGATTGTAGCATCAAAAAGAATCCTATGGGGATACCTAAAGGTAGCATTTGACAGACATATAACATACAGTATATTTATTATTTCAGATTTAGTCATATTCAGTTTGAAATTCCCGTATTAACCCAAGTAAATTTGGAAATGTGATCCTTGGGTAATGTACTAAAACTGGAGAGTGCAAAATCTGGCGCAACTGTGCATAGTTGCCAATCAACTTCTAACTTCAGCTTGTTCAGTTAAAAGAGAAGTATGGGTTTGGACTTTTTTCTAGATTTATACTTACCTAGGTGGATGCAGCATGGGTCGATGCTGTATCTGTCCCCCGCCGCCTCTACCCTGAGAACCAACCGATCGAACAGGGGGTGAAAGGGTTTTTCCTAAAGGGTCTTTCCTATTTAAAAGGGACTTATGTAGCTTTGCAAATAGCCCATACTACTTTGACTATAGTTAATATTTACATCCCACCCCCCTTCTCCCTGATCTACTACATAGGCTCTCTGTCACGGTACTACTTACAGTGAGCCCACAGGCGAGCAGGTGACACGAGATCCCCCAGGGCGTGGAGTCTAAGGGCCAGCCGGTATTCTGCCAGGGACCCCCTCACGAGGGTTTGGGCTTAGCTGCGTGCTGACCCCAGGTCACGACCCCCGGGATCACCCTGCTCTCTAGGGAAGTAGCAGAAGACACTGTCAGACAAGGATGGATGGATGAAGTAAAGAAGAGCCGGATAGCAAGCCAAGGTCAGGGCGGGCTGCAGATAATGTAATCAGAACAAGTCGAGTCGGTACACAAGAGATCAGTTCACGAGAGGTTAGGTTAAAGCAGGTTACAAGCAGGGAGCTCAGAAGCAAGCGTTGCTCAAGCAACCAGAAAGTGGTCTGAGAGGGATTTAAATAGAAAAGCACATGAGGGGCTGCACAGGAAGTAGCAGGAAGGATTTATATATTAAGCAACAGGTGAGGACGGCGACACCCATAGCTGCAGAGTGTAGCAGAGCTGAACACAATCTAGTAGAACAACAGGTGCAAGCCGACATACAGCAGTAAAGGTAAGACACAGATCAGCTCCGCAGCTGATCTGTGACAGTACCCCCCTCTTATGAGGTCCCCCCTACACGTCTGGGGGCTGCTTGGAGGGAAATTTCCGATGGAATCTGGTCACCAAGCATGGGGCTGAGACATCGGTGGCAGGAACCCAAGGTTTCTCCTCCGGACCATAGCCCTTCCAATCAATCAGATAGAGCAGCTTCCCTCGGGAGTATTTGGAGTCCAATATTTCTTTAATCTCATACTGATCCGTGGTGTCAGCCACAGGAGCGGGGTGAGAAGAAGGGCGAGAGAAGCGATTGAGGACCAGTGGCCTGAGCAGGGAGACATGGAAGGCATTGGGTATCCTGAGATGAGAGGGCAGACGGAGCTTGAAAGCAACAATTTAAACATCTACTAAATCCAGATCTCATTAGGACCTTTACTGTGACTCTGGAGGAGGTGATATTATACCCCTCTATGCGGGAGACCCTCCTTGTCCTCATCCTGAAGTCACATCTATTGAGTCCATATCCTTAGGACTTTTACTGTGGCTCTGGAGGAGGGGATACTAACCCCCCTTCTATGAGGAAGGCCCTCCTTGTCCTCATTCTGGAGCCACATCTATTGAGTCCATATCTCCTTAGGACCTTCACTGTGGCTTTGGAGGATGGGATACTACCCCCCTCTATAAGGGAGGCCCTAACTGTCCTCATCTTGAAGCCACCCAAGGACCCAACTAGATGCGACTTCTCCAGACCCATTAATTAATTTTTGTAGATGTGAAGATACTAGCAAAAGTACTATGCAATTGTTTAAATTGGGTAGTTGCACTTTTAGTGGACAGTTACCAGGGAGGTTTTATACCCAGGAGATCCACCAGAATGAACATCTGGAGACTCTGTCAAAATTTGCAATACCCCATTTTTACTCCCACACACATGTAATTGTCTTTGGACACAAGCAAAGCCTTTGACAGTGTATAGTGGCCATATCTGTTTAGTTTATTACAGTTCTATGGCTTTGGCCCTCGAATGATAGCTTAGATCAGGGATATGCAATTAGCGGACCTCCAGATGTTGCAAAACTACAAGTCCCATCATGCCTCTGCCTCTGGTTGTCATACTTGTGGCTGTCAGAGTCTTGCTATACCTCATGGGATTTGTAGTTCTGCAACAGCTGGAGGTCCGCTAATTGCATATCCCTGGCTTAGATCCACCTTCTATAGACAAACCCAGTTACCAGAATACGAGTTAACACCCAGGTTTCTGATACCTTCCCGATTTACCGCAGCACATCCCAGGGGTGGCGGGTAATCTCCATTCTTATTTGCCCTGGTCATTGAGCCCCTGACTATTGGTATTCGTAACTCCCCAAAAATATGAAGCCTTACGACTGGCACTATAGAAGAACGTATCTCCTTATACGCAGATAACATGTTAATATATTTAGCTAACCCTAATGAATCATTATACCATCTGCTGCAGGAAATAGTAGAATTTGGTGACTATTCAGGCTTTCGTGTCAACTGGGAAAAATCAAGTCTCTTCCCTTTAGACCAGGTAGCTGTACAGGCAATTCATTGGAACTCACAGCTTTAGGTAGTTCACATCTTTAAATATTTTGGGGTTACTGTGCAATTGCCTCTATGTTCCTACATAATGAATAATGTGTGTCCTCTGGCCTCCCAATTGCAACAGCAGACCAAGCAATGGATGAATATCCAAGCTAGATCTCATGGGTAGAATATACATATTCAAAATGATTTATCTATTGAGGTTGCTGTATGTCCTAGCTAACTCTCCTTGTAAGATACTGATACCAATTTTCAAACAGATTGAAACTATCTGTATGGCATTTCTCTGGCAACGTCAGACCCTCAAAATATCATTGGAAATCTTGAGGCTGCCTTTCCCTAATGTTTTCCTTTACTATTTGGCATCCCAACTGGTTACCAGTCACAACTGGCTTCACCCTTCTTCAGCTAAAGCCTGCACCACCACTGAGGCCGCCATAGTCTTGTCTTTTGAAACTCTTTATGCCATTATTTTGTAGATGCCATGTACCCTCCTGCAAAGGTACTACTTGTAGTGATATATTATCGTGTGTAGATAATTAATTGGTATTGATGATGTAAGTACTCTTCCGCAGCAATTCGATTCTTCCAGAGAGTGCAATTTATTGACTTCCAACACAGAACAAAGTCCAAAGTCCACAGATGACAAAAATTCAACAAAGTAAATATAACTCAGAGTCCCATTTTTCCTAGACCTGCACCTTCATAGTCACACACAGACTAAGACTGACTGAATGCAAGGTTATAATGTAATACTATAATTTATGCTATGCCAAGCCATTGTGCAGCATCTCACCTTAGATGTCAAACATATTGATCAATACGCATTATATAATATGTACAGATGTTATGAAAATTATTTTAGGTTTAAATGCTTCAATTTGGTTTTAAGATAAAGTTCAAGAAATAAAACATAAAAACATTATTTTGGTCAACTCTGTTTTTCATATTAATATCACCTATGTTTGACCTGGTGTCTCCTCTCTGGGTGTTATCATAAGATATTATCTTTTGATCTTTCTGTTCAGTGTTTGTCTTAAACAATGTGACTAAATCAATTTTTACAGCTTGCTCATTTGACTTTCTGCATAAATGGTCTGCAATATGTCTTTTAAATCATGGGGATTTGGGGTAACTAATAAAATATTTTGTTTGATATCTTCATGCAAAGCATCTAGAAACATACTCTTATGTACCAAGCCACCACGCTGACATGCAAGATTATTACCAACCAATAATTCCATAATAGTTGATATCCTGTGTGACAATTCATAGGGAGATTCATTTTGCATTTGTTGGATCTTCCCATGAATAGTAACATCAGAACATACACCATACAAAACACATAATAATTCCAGTAATATGTCCCTTGTTCTAAGAGGCTGAATACAGATCTGTTTAATTCTCATCCAAAGACCACTTCCTATAGAATGTTGCAAAACTCTTTCTAAGTCAGATGGGTTGAGATTGTACATATCTCTGACCTGCTGTACGTCACAAAACCATTTTAAAAATCTGTTTAAATCATGGTAGGGAACCATTTCTATTTCTTTAAGAATTGCGTCTAATTCTTTTGGTTTCAAAGGCTTCATTACAAGCTGAACTTCACCTGTATTACTATTATTGTTATAAACTGTGGTGGTCACAGTGGGTGCAGTTGGCAATGAATTATCAGATTTAATATGAGGTTCTGTTTCATTTGATCGAAAGTTTGTGTTTTGCTGCAGATTGCTGAATCCAAGATTTGATGCATATCTGCATTCTTGAGATCTCTTCTCTAATTCCATAATTCTTCATTTCAATCTCTCATTTTCCTCTGATAATTCATCACAATGTTTCGATTTCTCAGGCAAAGCTCCCCCAATGGTAACTGCATGTGATTTTAAATTTTCTGTCTCAGTTTCTGATTTTGTAACCTCTGACAAACCTTGCTGCTATTATCAACTGCACTCTGTAACTGTGCAATTTCCTCAACCTTACCAAAGAACTTTCCATTGTTAAACAGCAAGATAACAAGCCCTGCACAATACAACCTTTTCTTTTACTTTCTGAAATGTTGCTAACAAAAACATTTTTCTCTAAAAAATCCTTCATCATAGAACACGTCTTACATTTTTCTGGAATTTCATAAGGACCGCCATGACGCTTAATACATTTCAATACCCATCTGTTAACTTTAGCAGAACTGACACTAGCTTCACACTGAGTAAGCATTTTGACTATATTATTAATAATTGAAAAAAAAAAGAAATACTTTACTCACCGCAAGGCTCCACCTTGAAGTTACTCCTTCATCTTCCAGTTCAGGTTTTCTGGTACACGACACAGTCTCTTTTTTTTTAATCAGTTTCCAGTCTCCAGAGAATAATTCTGGGGTTCCAAACTTGTTTAACCACTTAAGGACCGCCTCACGCTGATTTACGTCGGCAAGGCGGCACGGGCAGGCAGAATCACGTACATATACGTGATCTGCCTCCCGCGGGTGGGGGGTCCGATCGGACCCCCCCGGTGCCCGAGGCGCTCCTCTTTTGTCCCCCGGCGATCGGAGGTGAGGGGAAGGCCATCCATTCGTGGCCCCCCCCCTCGCGATCGCCGCCGGCCAATCAGAACATTCCTTTGCTGCTGTATGCTAAACAGCAGCAAAGGAAATTATGTCATCTCTCCTCGGCTCGGTATTTTCCGTTCCGGCGCCGAGGAGAGAAGACATCAATGTAAGTGCACAAACACATACACACTCAGTAGAACAAGCCAGGCACACAAAACACCCCCGATCCCCCCCCCCCGATCGCCCCCCGAACCCCCCCCCCCCATCACACTGACACCAAGCAGTTTTTTTTTGATTACTGCATGGTGTCAGTTTGTGACAGTTACTGTGTTAGGGCAGTTAGTATTAGCCCCCTTTAGGTCTAGGATACCCCCTAACCCCCCCTAATAAAGTTTTAACCCCTTGATCACCCCCTGTCGCCAGTGTCACTAAGCGATCATTTTTCTGATCGCTGTATTAGTGTCGCTGGTGACGCTAGTTAGGGACGTAAATATTTAGGTTCGCCGTCAGCGTTTTATAGCGACAGGGACCCCCATATACTACCTAATAAATGTTTTAACCCCTTGATTGCCCCCTAGTTAACCCTTTCACCACTGATCACCGTATAAGTGTTACGGGTGACGCTGGTTAGTTTGTTTATTTTTTATAGTGTCAGGGCACCCGCCGTTTATTACCGAATAAAGGTTTAGCCCCCTGATCGCCCAGCGGTGATATGCGTCGCCCCAGGCAGCGTCAGATTAGCGCCAGTACCGCTAACACCCACGCACGCAGCATACGCCTCCCTTAGTGGTATAGTATCTGTACGGATCTATATCTGATCCGATCAGATCTATACTAGCGTACCCAGCAGTTTAGGGTTACCAAAAACGCAGTGTTAGCGGAATCAGCCCAGATACCTGCTAGCACCTGCGTTTTGCCCCACCGCCCGGCCCAGCCTACCCAAGTGCAGTATCGATCGATCACTGTCACTTACAAAATGCATAACTGCAGCGTTCGCAGAGTCAGGCCTGATCCCTGCGATCGCTAACAGTTTTTTTGGTAGCATTTTGGTGAACTGGCAAGCACCAGCCCCAGACAGCGCCAGGTTAGCGCCAGTACCGCTAACACCCACGCACGCACCGTACACCTCCCTTAGTGGTATAGTATCTGAACGGATCAATATCTGATCCGATCATATCAGATCTATACTAGCGCCCCCAGCAGTTTAGGGTTCCCAAAAACGCAGTGTTAGCGGAATCAGCCCAGATACCTGCTAGCATCTGCGTTTTGCCCCTCCGCCCGGCCCACCCAAGTGCAGTATCAATCGATCACTGTCACTTACAAAACACTAAACGCATAACTGCAGCGTTCGCAGAGTCAGGCCTGATCCCTGCGATCGCTAACAGTTTTTTTGGTAGCGTTTTGGTGAACTGGCAAGCACCAGCCCCAAGCAGCGTCAGGTTAGCGCCAGTACTGCTAACACCCACGCACGCAGCATACGCCTCCCTTAGTGGTATAGTATCTGAACGGATCAATATCTGATCCGATCAGATCTATACCAGCGCCCCCAGCAGTTTAGGGTTCCCAAAAACGCAGTGTTAGCGGGATCAGCCCAGATACCTGCTAGCACCTGCGTTTTGCCCCTCCGCCTAGCCCAGCCCACCCAAGTGCAGTATCGATCGATCACTGTCACTTACAAAATACTAAACGCATAACTGCAGCGTTCGCAGAGTCAGGCCTGATCCCTGCGATCGCTAACAGTTTTTTGGGTAGCGTTTTGGTGAACTGGCAAGCACCAGCGGCCTAGTACACCCCGGTCGTAGTCAAACCAGCACTGCAGTAACACTTGGTGACGTGGCGAGTCCCATAAATGCAGTTTAAGCTGGTGAGGTGGCAAGCACAAGTAGTGTCCCACTGCCACCAAGAAGAAGACAAACACAGGCCCGTCGTGCAGCACCCGTACTTCCCCCATTCACATCCCCAACCAAATGCAGTCGGCTGCATGGGAGGCATTTTCTTTATGTCCTCCCGAGTACCCCTACCCAGCGAACCCCCCCAAAAAAGATGTTGTGTCTGCAGCAAGCGCGGATATAGGCCTGACACCCGCTATTATTGTCCCTCCTGTCCTGACAATCCTGGTCTTTGCATTGGTGAATGTTTTGAACGCTACCATTCACTAGTTGAGTATTAGCGTAGGGTACAGCATTGCACAGACTAGGCACACTTTCACAGGGTCTCCCAAGATGCCATCGCATTTTGAGAGACCCGAACCTGGAACCGGTTACAGTTATAAAAGTTAGTTAAAAAAAAAAAAGTGTAAAACAAAAAATATATATATATATAAAATAAAAAAAAAATAGTTGTCGTTTTATTGTTCTCTCTCTCTCTATTCTCTCTCTATTGTTCTGCTCTTTTTTATTGTATTCTATTCTGCAATGTTTTATTGTCATGTTTGCTTTTCAGGTATGCAATTTTTTATACTTTACCGTTTACTGTGTTTTATTGTTAACCATTTTTTTGTCTTCAGGTACGCCATTCACGAGTGGTTATACCAGAATGATGCCTGCAGGTTTAGGTATCATCTTGGTATCATTCTTTTCAGCCAGCAGTCGGCTTTCATGTAAAAGCAATCCTAGCGGCTAATTAGCCTCTAGACTGCTTTTACAAGCAGTGGGAGGGAATGCCCCCCCCACCACCACCGTCTTCCGTGTTTTTCTCTGGCTCTCCTGTCTCAACAGGGAACCTGAGAATGCAGTCGGTGATTCAGCCAGCAGACCATAGAGCTGATCAGAGACCAGAGTGGCTCCAAACATCTCTATGGCCTAAGAAACCGGAAGCTACGAGCATTTCATGACTTAGATTTCGCCGGATGTAAACAGCGCCATTGGGAAATTGGGAAAGCATGAAAAAAAAAAAAAAATGAAAGGAACAGTTTAAAAATAAGATAAAAAAGCAAAAAAATAATAAAGAAAAAAAAAAAAAAAAAAAGCACCCCTGTCCCCCCCTGCTCTCGCGCAAAGGCGAACGCAAGCGTCGATCTGGCGTCAAATGTAAACAGCAATTGCACCATGCATGTGAGGTGTCACCACGAACGTCAGATTGAGGACAGTAATTTTAGCAGTAGACCTCCTCTGTAAATCTAAAGTGGTAACCTGTAAAGGCTTTCAAAGGCTTTTAAAAATGTATTTAGTTTGTCGCCACTGCACGTTTTAAAGCATGTCATGTTTGGTATCCATGTACTCGGCCTAAGATCATCTTTTTTATTTCATCAAACATTTGGGCAATATAGTGTGTTTTAGTGCATTAAAATTTTAAAAAGTGTGTTTTTTCCCAAAAAAAATGCGTTTGAAAAATCGCTGTGCAAATACTGTGTAAAAAAAAAAATGAAACACCCACCATTTTAATCTGTAGGGCATTTGCTTTAAAAAAATATATAATGTTTGGGGGTTCAAAGTAATTTTGTTGCAAAAAAAAATAATTTTTTCATGTAAACAAAAAGTGTCAGAAAGGGCTTTGTCTTCAAGTGGTTAGAAGAGTGGGTGATGTGTGACATAAGCTTCTAAATGTTGTGCATAAAATGCCAGGACAGATCAAAACCCCCCCAAATGACCCCATTTTGGAAAGTAGATACCCCAAGCTATTTGCTGAGAGTCATGTCGAGTCCATGGAATATTTTATATTGTGACACAAGTTGCGGGAAAGAGACAAATTTTTTTTTTTTGCACAAAGTTGTCACTAAATGATATATTGCTCAAACATGCCATGGGAATATGTGAAATTTTGCAGACCTCAATTTTTGTCACAAAGTTTTGAAAATTGAAAAAAGAAAAAAAAAAGTTTTTTTCTTGTCTTTCTTCATTTTCAAAAACAAATGAGTGCTGCAAAATACTCACCATGCCTCTCAGAAAATAGCTTGGGGTGTCTACTTTCCAAAATGGGGTCATTTGGGGGGGTTTTGTGCCACCTGGGCATTCCATGGCCTCCGAAACTGTGATAGGCAGTGAAGAGTGAAATCAAAAATTTACACCCTTAGAAATCCTGAAGGCGGTGATTGTTTTTCGGGGCCCCGTATGCAGCTAGGCTCCCAAAAAGTCCCACACATGTGGTATCCCAGTACTCAGGAGAAGCAGCTGAATGTATTTTGGGGTGCAATTCCACATATGACCATTGCCTGTATGAGCAATATATCATTTAGTGACAACTTTTTGTAATTTTTTTTTTGTCATTATTCAATCACTTGGGACAAAAAAAATTAATATTCAATGGGCTCAACATGCCTCTCAGCAATTTCCTTGGGGTGTCTACTGGGGGGGGGGGGGTTGTACTGCCCTGCCATTTTAGCACCACAAGAAATGACATAGGCAGTCATAAACTAAAAGCTGTATAAATTCCAGAAAATGTACCCTAGCTTGTAGACGCTACAACTTTTGCACAAACCAATAAATATACGCTTATTGACATTTTTTTTACCAAAGACATGTGGCCGAATACATTTTGGCCTAAATGTATGACTAAAATTGAGTTTATTGGATTTTTTTTATAACAAAAAGTAGAAAATATCATTTTTTTTTCAAAATTTTCGGTCTTTTTCCGTTTATAGCGCAAAAAATAAAAACCGCAGAGGTGATCAAATACCATCAAAAGAAAGCTCTATTTGTGGGAAGAAAAGGACGCAAATTTCGTTTGGGTACAGCATTGCATGAACGCGCAATTAGCAGTTAAAGCGGCGCAGTGCCAAATTGGAAAAAGTCCTCTGGTCCTTAGGCAGCATAATGGTCCGGGGCTGAAGTGGTTAATTTTGTAGATCAGACTCTCTTATGTCACATCCAGACATTAGATTCAAAGCACAGCTCTTGAGTCTCCATCAGACTTCTCACAGGATTGTTGTCATCACCAACTTCTGTTACTAAGTCCTGAAAATGCTCTTCTGGTCACTTGAACGACACCAATGTAGTGATATATCATATTGTGTGTAGATAATTAATTAGTAGTTATTATAATGATGATGTAAGTACTCTTCCGCAGCAATCCGATTCTTCCTGAGAGTGCAATTTATTGACTTCCAACACAGAACAAAGTCCAAAGTCCACAGATGACAAAAATCCAACAGAGTAAATATAACTCAGAGTACCATTTTTCCTAGACCTGCGCCTTCATAGTCACACACAGACTAATGCCGCGTACACACGAGCGGGCTATCCGGCAGACTTGGTCTGGCAGACCGGACTCCGTCGGATAATTCGATCGTGTGTGGGCTCCAGCGAAATTTTTTTTCCCAAAAGTTCGACGAACCTAGAAATGAAACATGTTTCAAATCTTTCCGATGGACTCGGCTTTCTAGAGTACAAACCGTTCATCTGTGTGCTAGTCCGACGGACCAAAACTGACGCATGCTCTGAAGCAAGTACAAAACGGAAGCACTCGTTCTGGTAAAACTAGCCTTCTTATTGAAGCTAGCACATTCCTCACGTTGCTAATTCTGTGATCTTTCAATACAGCGCATTCTTTTCTTCTTTATAACGCAAGAAGAATGAAGTTGTTTTTCTGATTATATTCACACAGAGTTCTCACAAACTACTTTCTTCATTATTTATCCTCATGTCATGACTAATATTATAGTTTTTCAAAGCCAGATCTTCATAAGTAATGTAGAAAATTATTTATTTGACTCATCTTTTTAACTTCTTTATTTCAACAATATATATTTTACAATTTGTGAAAAATTATGAAAAATCTATTGATTTAAATCTGTACTTTTTTTTAGGAGTTTCAAGTTACCACAATAACATTATTATCTTGTATTGTTTATGAACCTTAATGAGGTTGGTGTCC
This sequence comes from Aquarana catesbeiana, assembly GCF_042186555.1. Classification (NCBI taxonomy): domain Eukaryota; kingdom Metazoa; phylum Chordata; class Amphibia; order Anura; family Ranidae; genus Aquarana; species Aquarana catesbeiana. The sequence goes on along the minus strand of NC_133324.1, from coordinate 477,715,756 downwards.
CTTGTTAATTTGACATAGGGGGGTTATTTTCAAAAGGCAAATTCATTTAGCACTACAAGTGTAAAGTGCACTTGAAATTGTACTGAAAGAGCACTTGGAAGTGCAGTCGCTGTGAATCCGAGGGGCACGTGCAAGGAAACCAAAAAAAAATCATTTTAGCTTGCACACGTTTGGATGATAAAATCAGCAGAGCTTCCCCTCATTTCAGATCTTCCCCTCAGATTTACAGCGACTGCACTTCCAACAAGTGCGCTTGCAGTTTGTACTTGAATTGCAAAATGATTTTGCCTTTTGTAAATAACCCCCATAGTCCTTTTGACATGTACCTGCCTACTCACAAACAAAATGTCCTTTTTGAATAAAAACACAGTAAATAATTTTAGGTAAATAAAATAGCCATTTATTCTGGGAAAAACATAATCTGCATCTTCTGTCAGACCAGACTGAAGCCAGGCAATCACTTTCGACTCTTCCATGGAGCCTTCACTGCACGCTGCCCTGCAGCCTTCCCTCCACAATTCTCTGCAGCCTTCCTGGTGGTGTACTTGTGGCAGGAGGAGGGGCTTCATCCAAAATATGGCTTGTTTGAGTAAGCTGGCCCCTCAACCCCTTCTGAAGGGCCTCATAAAAAATCCCCTCACAGAGGAGGTGTTGCCCCTTCTCAAGTTCCATCAACCTGGTGGCCAAATAAGTACCATAGGCCTCTTCAGCATGGGGGGGGGGGTTACTCAGCATTTGGCTGGCTTCCCGAAAGAGGGCAAGTGATTCCTCCTCTGTTCGGGTCATCTTCCTGGCCTGTTGGTGGTAATGCGGAGGGGAGGCACCTGGCATTCGGTGAGGCTTCTACTGGGCCCAGCCACCTCCTGCCTGACACTGGGCATGGCCTCCTCCTCTCTACCACTGGGCAAGGCGTCCTCTCTACCACTAGGCACGGCCTCCTCCTGGCTGAGCTCATCCTGTGTATAAAAAAAGGAATATAGTTGTAATTTTTGCTTCCTCAATCACACACAATTTTCAGCTCATGACTTGCAAATATAATTTTAAACAAATAGAAAAGGCTATCATTTTGACCATTTGACCATATGACCATTTTCACCATTATTCTAGCTGTTCACCAATCTTTGAAGTACATTTTTGGCCACTACTGTCTAGTGATATGTATACATAATAATAATTGTGATTAAATCATTGATTTGTAAGCAATTCAAACATTTTAGTTTACATCATTAATATTTACATCCAAAATTACCAAAAAAAGTATACCTGGCTGCAGCTGAGAGCATCCACTTCATCAAGGATAAAAGGGCCCGGTTCTTCCTGGGACGCCTCAGCTGGGGTGGAGGGAAGGGTGGAGGGAAGGGTCCAAAGCGGTTGCCTTGCTTCCGTCTGGTCATCCAGAAATCTCAGTTTGGGGTAGTACCACAGCTTGGGGACATAAACCTTGTCTGCTGCTGCTCCTGATTTGAGGGAATCCTGTATCTTCTTGTGTTCCCGCCTGTACATATTCCGCAAGATCCCAATTTTATTTTCCACTAACTAAATGTCTGCCTGGGGGACTCGAGTCTTTACAAACTCCAGAAGTCTCCCCAGTGTTGCCTGCCTTGCTTGCTTATTGAAATACAAGGGGTGCTTGACCTCCCACAAGTTTCGGTTCTCTTGATAGAGGTCAATAAAATGACTCAAAAATTCCTCCTTCTTAAAGGGATTCATTTTATCTGAAAGACAAGACACAAGATAAAAACTGTAATGTCAGTCCAAACTCCCCGCACACGCACTTCCGTACACAACTTTTCCGTACACAACTCGTTGTGTACGGAATTGCGTGTGCGGCTTCCGGTTTTCAGAATACGGAGCGACAACATGGATGGGACAGAGTTCCTAATATCATTCTGAGGGACACATCAGCTTATGGTTCATCCCAAGAACATCACTCTTCTGGATCATCTACAGCCACTGACCACCCAAGCTTTGTCTGACCCAACTCGGCCTATGCCCCTTTGGGTCCATTAGATCTGGTAAGCCCCTTCATTGTCGGTGGTGGTGTGTCTGTCTTCACTCCAGATGTTATATACCTATTGACGTGCTCTTTGTCTGAAGTCACATAACCTCTGAGGACTTCCTATTACTAGGATTAATATATATATGGATGATTTCCTCCCACATTCTATACTCAGAACTGTTGGTTTATTTTTTCATCTTGATATTGGACATTTTAAAACTTTTTAGCGCTACATTTATTTTGTTTTCTTTTTACTTGGCATATATCCTGTTGGCCGTGTTAGCTGCTGGTTTTTGTTTTCAGGGCAGCGCAGAATTATATTGTATACTTTTACAAAGGGCCTTATTGACTAAAGGGAAATGCACTTGCCACTACAAGTGCACTAGGAGACAGCCAAAAAATAAAGCAAACGGGGGCGTGACCGGAAGCAGAGCTAGATGGCAGCCTAATCTCCTAGCTCCACAAGCCCGCATCGTAAAAGGCGATTTTAGGGGCAATCCACCTTATCTATATGGGCAAGTCCAGGACCACCCGCTCCTCTAAACCAAGGGGATCATCCCTACCCCCCCAGGGGCGACTACAGACCTCCACTCGTTCTTTAAACAGCCTGGAATGTCTCAGAACGAGGAGGCCAATATGGCGCCGGACACCCACGCGTCCGCACAGCGGAGTTTCGATCAGTCTCCACGGCCAACTCCTCCCTGGCAGCAGAACCCAGAGGGACCTCAGCAGGACGAAGCGATCCCCCGAGAACACATCCACCACACGGCAGCAGTGAGTCCTCACCAACATTCGGACACCCAGACCGAGCGGCCGCATGGATCCCCGTCCGCCATGCGGCCCGCCTCCCCCTCACACTACACGCAATGCTCGGCAGCGTTCCCGAGGCTTCTGAGAACAGCCCCAGATCCTGACTCACAGAGCTTGGAGCCTGCGTCCCCGAGCTCCTCGGATCTATCTCAGGACTTTCCACCCCTGCCAGGCCCTGCAGACCCCCATCCCGGAACATATCGATCCCCTGAGGGGATGAAAGGGGGGCCATGGGCAATGACTGCTACACCTCCCCCTCCCAAAGCACAGAGATTGTCCCGATCCAGAGACCCGAGTGCTTCCAGGCAACACACTGCATCTGTGCCCTCCTATGCACAGAAAGCGGGCACTCCACTCTCCCTCCTAGCAGAGCACCCCCCTACAGGAACTCTCCTGCAGCCACAAACGGGGACATGGTCGGACTCATGGGACCCCCCAGCACCTGGAGTTCAATTACACCATGAAGAAGGCGCATTAACCCCACACACAACACCGCGTGGCCCATCCTCACCTCACCACCACTATAGTCCTATGCAGGACCCACTCATGCCTCCTCACTGGCACTCTTATCTGCAAGCTATACCTACAAAAGAGGATTTTAGACAATTAATCGAAGATGTTAAATCCACATGTCGCACAGAAATTCAAGTACTTCAGACAGGCCTTAAACATCTGGCAGATAGAATGGAGATGGCTGAGGAGGAAATCCAGGAAACCAAACTGGCAGTTCACAGAACACAACTCCAGGGTGCAGACCACAGAGTAATGTTGAGAGATATGCAAAGGCATATAGAAGATTTGGATAATAGGGGGCACCGTAACAACATTAGGGTGAGAGGTATCCTGGAATCAGAGGGCACCGAAGATCTGCAAACGACTCTGCAAACCGTTTTTAACAATCTTATCGGGGAGCCACCAACAAAACACATAGAAATGGACAGAGCCCACCGGGCACTCCGCCCTAAAGGAGCTACCCCCAAACCCAGAGACATTATTTGCAGAATTAGCTCCTATCCTCTCGAAGAGGAAATCATGAGGCAGGCACGCCTAGCATGCAAAGTAACCTTCGAGGACGTCCAGATTCAACTGTAACCGGACCTATCATGGATCACTCTGCAAAAACGTAGACTCCTCCAACCTTTACTGCAAATCTTACAGAAAGAAGCCATCACCTACCGATGGGGCTTTCCTTTTAGCCTCACAGCAAAGCACCGGGGAAAATCTGCTATATTACGGTACCCAGAAGATCTCCGCACGTTTTGCGACATTTTGGAAATCTCAGTCCCACAAATACCAGATTGGGATATAGTGGCTACTCCCCCACCGCCACCCACTACATGGCAGAGAGTGCCTGCCTCCAACCAGTCCAGGAACTCTGATATGCAACGCAAGCCTACTAAGCATAAGGCCCGCTGAACTGCACCTACTGCGATCTCATGCAATTACAGGACTCGAGCACAGTAAATAGAACTGTCCAGGCAGCATTTCGTCTACTGCAACCCTAGATTAGCTTCCCTAAGCATGCCCCTACGCCACTCTATAGCTCGCTATTACGGGCAAGACCCAGATGAGCTCCGAGATGACAGGCTTTAAATCCATCACCTACCACTCCCCCTTTTTTTTCTCTAGTTAGATACGGGTACACAGTATCAGGCTGTGTACGGTTCACAAGTTATTGTTCATAGAATACGGGCTCCCGGGGGTGCCTCTCTGCCCGTCCCATTTAGGATGGGGGGGAGGCCCACGCGGGAATCCGTTCTGACCTCGGCCTGATGGCCTTTCAAGGTTTGAAAGCAAGGTTTATATTGTGTTATCATTGTGTATTAATTGTACTTCTCTCTCTTCCCCAGTCCCTCCTTTTTTTCTCTCCTAGCCATCATCCTGCATGCACAGATTTATGCACGGAAATTCCTGGTCTCCTCCCGGAGAGTGCCTACCCTGAACCTGAGATCTTGATCTCTAACAAGTCACAATTAGGTAAGCGTATACCCCCGTACCCTCACCCATCACCACTATGGCCAAGGTACTATCACTAAACGTACATGGACTGAACTCCAATAGGAAAAGACATCTGGCACTGAGGGAGTTTAGACAGTCGGGAGCTGAAACTGACACGCAAGGCGCAAATACTTCCAATCTCGTGGTCGGACCATGCCCCCATCCTGCTCACATTGGACATAGGTACCCCTGTTCGTAGACCGTATAACTGGAGGATGAATACTTTACTCCTCCAACACCAACCGACCCTAGCAGAATTAAACTCCACGCTTAAATTTTATTTTCTAGAGAACGCCAATCAGGAAGTCTCACTTCCCACGCTCTGGGAAGCTCACAAGGCGGTCCTTCGGGGTAAATGTATAGCGCTCTCATCAGCACTAAAAAAAGATGCCACAGCAGCAAAATTAAATGCGGAATGAGAACTTAGAGCTCTTGAACACAAATTTCAAATCAGTCCCACAATACCTGTTTTAAGGAAAATAATTAACCTCCGCACAACCCTCCGTGATTTAGCCTTGGGACAGGTAGAAAAGGCCTTAACAAGACTGAAACAAATGTTTTACGACAAGGGAAATAAAGCACATTCTCTTTTAGCCAATAAATTACGTGAACGTTCCCATATGATCTCTCCGAATCAGATAAAAAGCAAAGGGGGACAGTTGCTATCCCACCCTGCAGACATAGCCCGTACATTCGCAGACTTTTACAAAGAACTCTACAACAACCCTGACATACCCAACAATCCACCATCTACAGACCTGACCCACAGGATGCGACAATACCTGGAACAAAGTGGAATCCCCCATTTCCAACCATCAGATCTGATGACACACGCGCAGATTACTGATGAGGAGATAGAACTTACCATCAAGTCCCTGCCATCCCACAAAGCCCCAGGTCCAGACGGTTTCCCATACGAACACTATAAAACATTTCTCCCTCTTTTGCTCCCCCATCTCCGCAGATTGTTTACTGCCTTTCTTCAAGATACTCCCATTCCCCTGGAAATGCAGAAATCCTTTATCACCTTGATGCCTAAACCAGATAAGGACTCCTCCATTTGCGCGAATTACAGACCCATTGCATTACTAAATTCAGATTTAAAAATTTTTACTAAACTTCTATCCAATCGACTGAACATGATTCTTCCATCACTGATCCACAAAGACCAGGTAGGGTTTGTCCCCTTGCGGCAAGCAAGTGATAATACTAGAAGGGTGGTTGACTTGGTGGAGGTGGCAGGCAGGGAGGGCACCCCCTCATTGCTACTTAGTTTAGACGCTGAGAAAGCTTTTGATCGCTTGGGTGGCCGTTCCTGTTCGCCACGCTGGGCCACATGGGCTTCCAGGGACCCTTTTTACGGGCAATCAAGCTCCTCTACTCCAGCCCTTCTTTGCAGGTCAGGAGCCCCTTTGCACTCTCAACATCATTTACAGTATCGAACGGTATCAGACAGGGATGCCCGCTGTCACCCCTCTTATTCGCGATATGTGTGGAACCCCTAGCGGCATCCATTAGGAATAACCTGGATATACGGGGGATTACGGTTAGAGACAGAGAATTTAAAATTTCCCTCTGTGCCGATGATATTATTCTCACCCTGACTCGACCCCATATTACCCTTCCGAACCTACATGCAGAATTAGATTAGGTTTTGCGCCATCTCAGGATATAAAATCAACGCCTCCAAATCAGAAGCATTACCCATCAATATTCCTGAGGCTGAGATCACGCTTCTAAAATCTAGCTTTCATTACAACTGGAAAACTACCACCTTGAAGTATCTAGGGACCTATATTACTCCACAATTTAACACATTATATCAAGAAAACTTCCCTCCCCTTTTTAGCACAATTAGATCCCTATTACTTCAGTGGAAAAAACATTGTATCTCCCTTTTAGGTCGAATGACCATCCTCCCGAAGCTCCTATATTTTTTCCAAACGCTTCCCATACCCATACCACTTAAACAACTGAAAAAACTGCAGTTGGACCTGCTCAACTTCACGTGGAATTACAAAAGGCATAGGATCCCGAGATCGGTGCTGATGGCGTCACGCAGTGAGGGGGGCCTAGCTTTTCCGAATATCGTTAAATATTATCAAGCTGCGCAACTAAGAGCTGTGGCTTCATGGTTTACTCAAAAATCATACAATAAGTGGACAGAGATTGAGAAATTATGACTAGCTCCAATACACCCGAATAATTAAGTGTTCTTGCATAGCAAGACCACTTACTGTTATCTCACACATATATTATTAAGTGTTCTTGCATAGCAAGACCACTTACTGTTATCTCACATATATATTATTCTTATTATTATAGCCAAATTTACCACCCTAACTCCTCCCACAGTTTTTACACTACATAGACAAGTAATATACCGAAACGTGCGGATTGTTCCCGAATGGTGTGCTATTACTTTGTGGAACGTTTCGCTGAATGGTTCACGAAATATCGTCGTTTTTGCGGCGAAATTGGTCCCATAGGAATGAATAGGGAAACTAGAGTGGGAGATGACAAAAGCTGGAAAATCAGAACATGATTTCTAAACTGCCGCCACTCCCTCATTTTCAAGCCCACCTACACAAATCTTATATCAAAACGTTCAGCTATCCCTGCTGCCACTAAACATGTCCACGGCTAAGCCATAGTCCTGATAGTTTTCACAATATGACCATTTGTTTGCAACTCACGCCGTCCATTGACATTCATTGAAACTACATGCTAGCCCCCTCCAAATTTGAAGGGCAATTTCTAAACTGCGACCGTGCCTTCATTTTTAATATTTCAGAGACATACTATACATCAAAATCTAGGTCTGGGTTTTGTGATTCTCACAATATAAAGATCTTCGCTGTAGGATGTATAGTTTTTAAAATACGGCCATTTGTTTAGAGGTCATTTCAGGAAATTTTAGCCATTAATCAGAGTGTACTGTTAGTGTTTGTTTTGTTGCCATGGTTACCAAAGCTTCTGTTATACACAGGGGGGGAAGGTGGCTGGAGCATCTCAGCTGATTACAGAGCCCGGGGGAGGGGACAGACACACCATGTACTGATTTATAATAGAGGAATATGATGGGGCAGTTTTGATGGGGTAATTCTGATGGGGCAGTTTTGATGGGGTAATTCTGATGGGGCAGTTTTGATGAAGCAGTATTTGGGAAGCATAAACAGGGCATGAGCGTTGCTAGGAAACAGTGGTTGTAAACACAAGATGCTGAGACACTCCAAATGCATGTGACTTCATCTGCTAGACTTGATAATGCTTGTAGACTCCTCCCACAGTTTTCACACTACAGAGACAAATAATATACCGAAACGAGCGGATTGTTCCCGATTGGTGTGTTATTACTTTTTGGAATGTTTTGCCGAATGGTCCACGAAATGACGTTTTTGCGGCGAAATTGGTCCCATAGGAATGAATGGCGAAATGTTCAAAACTAGAGTGGGAAGTGACAAAAGCCGACAACCCCATGATCAGCCAAAACATTATGACCACCCCATGATCAGCCAAAACATTATGACCGCCCCATGTAAAAAAAAAAATATTTTTGAAAAAAAAAAATAATTTTTGAAAAAAGTAAAAAAATAATTTTTGAAAAAAGTAAAAAAATCATTTTTGAAAAAAAAAAAAATATATTTTTGAAAAAAAAAATATTTTTGAAAAAAAAAAAATTATTTTTGAAAAAAAAAAATATTTTTGAAAAAAAAATTACTTTTAAAAAAAAAATTATTTTTGAAAAAAAAATATATTCGAAAAAAAAATTATTTTTGAAATAAAAAAATTCATTTTTGAAAAAAAAAATTACCTTTGAAAAAAAAAATCATTTTTGAAGAAAAAAAAATCATTTTTGATTAAAAAAAAATCATTTTTGATTAAAAAAAATTCATTTTTGAAAAAAAAAATTACTTTTGAAAAAAATGTTCAGCTCTTTCAGCGAATGATGGAACTTTTTTACTACTATTTATACTTTTTTAAAATATTAAGCTTTTTAACACTTTTCACAGTTACTCAAGCCACTCCACCCCACCCAGTTACTCCGCCCACTCCAGTTGTAGAGGCAAGAACACTTTCACAATTTCCCCAGAAATTGTACCTTTTCTAGTTATTAAGTGTTCTTGCATAGCAAGACCACTTATTGTTATCTCACATATATATTATTAAGTGTTCTTACATAGCAAGACCACTTACTGTTATCTCACATATATATTATTATTCTTATTCTTATTAAGTGTTCTTGCATAGCAAGACCACTTATTGTTATCTCACATATATATTATTAAGTGTTCTTGCATAGCAAGACCACTTACTGTTATCTCACATATATATTATTCTTATTATTATAGCCAAATTTACCACCCTAACTCCTCCCACAGTTTTTACACTACATAGACAAGTAATATACCGAAACGTGCGGATTGTTCCCGAATGGTGTGCTATTACTTTGTGGAACGTTTCGCCGAATGGTTCACGAAATATCGTCGTTTTTGCGGCGAAATTGGTCCCATAGGAATGAATGGGGAAACTAGAGTGAGAGGTGACAAAAGCTGAAAAATCAGAACATGATTTCTAAACTGCCGCCACTCCCTCATTTTCAAGCCCACCTACACAAATCTTATATCAAAACGTTCAGCTATCCCTGCTGCCACTAAACATGTCCACGGCTAAGCCATAGTCCTGATAGTTTTCACAATATGACCATTTGTTTGCAACTCACACCGTCCATTGACATTCATTGAAACTACACTCTAGCCCCTTCAAATTTGAAGGGCAATTTCTAAACTGCGACCGTGCCTTCAATTTTAATATTTCAGAGACATACTATGTATCATCTAGGTCTGGGTCTTGTGATTCTCACAATATAAAGATCTTCGCTGTAGGATTTATAGTTTTTAAAATAAGGCCATTTGAATTACTGCACAGTTTCTACATCTATCATGGTCCTGTGTATTGTGTATTGAGCAGTATATGTGAAGCATAAACAGGGCATGAGCGTTGCTAGGAAACAGTGGTTGTAAACACATGATGCTGAGACACCCCAAATGCATGTGGTCATACCTTCATCTGATAGGCTTGATAATGCTTGTAGACCCCTCCCACATTTTTTACACTACAGAGACAAGTAATATACCGAAACGTGCGGATTGTTCCCAATTGGTGTGCTATTACTTTGTGGAACGTTTCGCCGAATGGTCCACGAAATATCGTCATTATTTTGGACTAAATTGGTCCCGTAGGAATGAATGGCGAAATGTTCAAAACTAGAGTGGGAGGTGACAAAATCTGACAACCCCATGATCAGCCAAAACATGACCACCCCATGATCAGTATGACCGCCCCATGAAAAAAAAAATATTTTTGAAAAAAAAAAATCATTTTTGAAAAAAAAATATTTTTGAAAAAAAAAATATTTTTGAAAAAAAAAATTTCATTTAAAAAAAAAAATCATTTTTGAAAAAAAAAAATTCATTTTTGAAAAAAAAAAATAATTTTTGAAAAAAATGTTCAGCTCTTTCAGCTAATGATGGGACTTCATCAACTCTTTTACTACTATTTATACTTTTTAAAATATTAAGCTTTTTAACACTTTTCACAGTTACTCAAGCCACTCCACCCAGTTACTCCGCCCACTCCAGTTGTCGAGGCAAGTACACTTTTCACAATTTCCCCAAAAATTGTAGCTTTTCTAGTTCTTCTTATTATTATAGCCAAATTTACCACCCTAACTCCTCCCACAGTTTTTACACTACATAGACAAGTAATATACTGAAACGTGCGTATTGTTCCCGAATGGTGTGCTATTACTTTGTGGAATGTTTCGCCAAATGGTTCACAAAATACCGCTGTTTTCGCGGCAAAATTAGTCCCATAGGAATGAATGGCGAAATCTTCAATGTCATTTAATTGGTGTGCTATTACCTTGTGTAACTTTGTGAAAAGCTGAAAAATACCAGTGTGAATCCGGAATCAGTCATTTAATTGGTGTGCTATTATTTTGTGGAACGTTTCACCGAATGGTTCACAAAATCTCGTTGTTTTTGCAGCGAAATTGGTCCCATTGGAATGAATGGCGAAATGTTCAAAACTAGAGTGGGAGGTGACAAAAGCTGACAACCCCATGATCATACCACCCTAACTCCTCCAACAGCTTTTAAACTACATATACAGTAATATACTGAAGGTGCGGATTATTCCCGATTGGTGTGCTATTACTTTGTGGAACGTTTCGCCAATTTTTTCACGAAATATCGTAGTATTTGCGGAAATTTGGTCCCATAGGAATGAATGGCGAAATGTTCAATGTCATTTAATTGGAGTGCTATTACCTTGTGGAACTTTGTGAAAAGCTGAAAAATACCTGTGTGAATCCGGAATCAGTCATTTAATTGGTGTGCTATTACTTTGTGGAACGTTTCACCGAATGGTTCACGAAATCTCGTTGTTTTTGCGGCGAAATTGGTCCCATAGGAATGAATGGCGAAATGTTCAAAACTAGAGTGGGAGGTGACAAAAGCTGACAACCCCATGATCATACCACCCTAACTCCTCCCACAGCTTTTAAACTACATATACAGTAATATACTGAAGGTGCGGATTGTTCCAGATTGGTGTGCTATTACTTTGTGGAATGTTTTGCCAAATTTTTCACGAAATATCATAGTTTTTGCGGAAATTTGGTCCCATAGGAATGAATGGCGAAATGTTCAATGTCATTTAATTGGAGTGCTATTACTTTGTGGAACTTTGTGAAAAGCTGAAATATACCAGTTTGAATCCGGCCTCAATGTCATTTAATTGGTGTGCTATTACTTTGTGGAACGTTTTGCCGAATGGTTCACAAAATATCGTTGTTTTTGCACTGAAATTGGTCCCATAGGAATGAATGGCGAAATGTTTCCAAACTAGAGTGGGAGGTGACAAAAGCTGACAACCCCATGATCAGCCAAAACATTATGACCACCCCATGATTAGCCAAAACATTATGACCGCCCCATGAAAAAAAAAAAATATATTTTTGAAAAAAAAAAAAATCATTTTTTAAAAAAAAAATTCATTTTTGAAAAAAAAAATCATTTTTGAAAAAAAAAAAATCATTTAAAAAAAAAAAAAAAATCATTTTTAAAAAAAAAAAAATATATATATTTTTGAAAAAAAAATTAGTTTTGAAAAAGAAAAATTCATTTTTGAAAAAAAAATTCATTTTTGAAAAAAAAAAACACATTTTTGAAAAAAAAAATTCATTTTTAAAACAAAAAATCATTTTAAAAAAAAATTCATAATTTTTGAAAAAAATAAAAAATTACTTTTGAAATAAGTGTTGAGCTCTTTCAGCTAATGATGGGACTTCTTCAACTTTTTTACTACTATTTATACTTTTTAAAATATTAAGCTTTTTAACACTTTTCACAGTAACTCCAGCCACTCCAACCACACAACAGTTACTCAAGCAACTCCACCCAGTTACTCCGCCCACTCCAGTTGTAGAGGCAAGAACACTTTTCACAATTTCCCCAGAAATTGTAGCTTTTCTAGTTATTAAGTGTTCTTGCATAGCAAGACCACTTATTGTTATCTCACATATATATTATTCTTATTATTATTATAGCCAAATTTACCACCCTAACTCCTCCCACAGTTTTTACACTACATAGACAAGTAATATACCGAAACGTGCGGATTGTTCCCGAATGGTGTGCTATTACTTTGTGGAATGTTTCGCCAAATGGTTCACGAAATATCGTAGTTTTTGCGGCGAAATTGGTCCCATAGGAATGAATGGGGAAACTAGAGTGGGAGATGGCAAAAGCTGGAAAATCAGAACATGATTTCTAAACTGCCGCCACTCCCTCATTTTCAAGCCCACCTACACAAATCTTATATCAAAACGTTCAGCTATCCCTGCTGCCACTAAACATGTCCACGGCTAAGCCATAGTCCTGATAGTTTTCACAATATGACCATTTGTTTGCAACTCACGCCGTCCATTGACATTCATTGAAACTACACTCTAGCCCCTTCAAATTTGAAGGGCAATTTCTAAACTGCGACCGTGCCTTCATTTTTAATATTTCAGAAACATACTATGTATCAAAATCTAGGTCTGGGTCTTGTGATTCTCACAATATAAAGATCTTCGCTGTAGGATGTATAGTTTTTAAAATACGGCCATTTGTTTAGAGGTAATTTCAGGAAATTTTAGCCATTAATCAGCGTGTACTGTGTTTGTTTTGTTGCCATGGTTACCAAAGCTTCTGTTATACACAGGGGGAGGTGGCTGGAGCATCTCAGCTCTGATTACAGAGCCCGGGGGAGGGGACAGACACACCATGTACTGATTTATAATAGAGGAATATGATGGGGCAGTTTTGATGGGGTAATTCTGATGGGGCAGTTTTGATGAAGTAGTATTTGGGAAGCATAAACAGGGCATGAGCGTTGCTAGGAAACAGTGGTTGTAAACACAAGATGCTGAGACACCCCAAATGCATGTGACTTCATCTGCTAGACTTGATAATGCTTGTAGACTCCTCCCACAGTTTTTACACTACAGAGACAAGTAATATACCGAAACGAGCGGATTGTTCCCGATTGGTGTGTTATTACTTTGTGGAATGTTTCGCCGTATGGTCCACGAAATGACGTTTTTGCGGCGAAATTGGTCCCATAGGAATGAATGGCGAAATGTTCAAAACTAGAGTGGGAGGTGACAAAAGCTGACAACCCCATGATCAGTCAAAACATTATGACCACCCCATGATCAGCCAAAACATTATGACCGCCCCATGTAAAAAAAAAAATATTTTTGTAAAAAAAAAAAAATATTTTTGAAAAAAAAATATTTTTGAAAAAAAAAAAATATTTTTGAAAAAAAAATTACTTTTAAAAAAAAAATTATTTTTGAAAAAAAAAATATTTTTGAAAAAAAAATTACTTTAAAAAAAAAAATAATTTAGAAAAAAAAATTATTTTTGAAATAAAAAAATTCATTTTTGAAAAAAAAAATTACCTTTGAAAAAAAAAATTACTTTTGAAAAAAAAAATTCATTTTTGAAGAAAAAAAAATTCATTTTTGAAGAAAAAAAAATCATTTTTGAATAAAAAAAATTCATTTTTGAAAAAAAAAATTACTTTTGAAAAAAATGTTCAGCTCTTTCAGCGAATGATGGAACTTTTTTACTACTATTTATACTTTTTAAAATATTAAGCTTTTTAACACTTTTCACAGTTACTCAAGCCACTCCACCCCACCCAGTTACTCTGCCCACTCCAGTTGTAGAGGCAAGAACACTTTCACAATTTCCCCAGAAATTGTACCTTTTCTAGTTCTTATTATTATTATAGCCAAATTTACCACCCTAACTCCTCCCACAGTTTTTACACTACATAGACAAGTAATATACCGAAACGTGCGGATTGTTCCCGAATGGTGTGCTATTACTTTGTGGAACGTTTCGCCGAATGGTTCACGAAATATCGTCATTTTTGCGGCGAAATTGGTCCCATAGGAATGAATGGGGAAACTAGAGTGGGAGATGACAAAAGCTGGAAAATCAGAACATGATTTCTAAACTGCCGCCACTCCCTCATTTTCAAGCCCACCTACACAAATCTTATATCAAAACGTTCAGCTATCCCTGCTGCCACTAAACATGTCCACGGCTAAGCCATAGTCCTGATAGTTTTCACAATATGACCATTTGTTTGCAACTCACGCCGTCCATTGACATTCATTGAAACTACACTCTAGCCCCTTCAAATTTGAAGGGCAATTTCTAAACTGCGACTGTGCCTTCATTTTTAATATTTCAGAGACATACTATACATCAAAATCTAGGTCTGGGTCTTGTGATTCTCACAATATAAAGATCTTCGCTGTAGGATGTATAGTTTTTAAAATACGGCCATTTGTTTAGAGGTAATTTAAGGAAATTTTAGCCATTAATCAGAGTGTACGGTGTTTGTTTTGTTGCCATGGTTACCAAAGCTTCTGTTATACACAGGGGGGGGAGGTGGCTGGAGCATCTCAGCTCTGATTACAGAGCCCGGGGGAGGGGACAGACACACCATGTACTGATTTATAATAGAGGAATATGATGGGGCAGTTTTGATGGGGTAATTTTGATGGGGCAGTTTTGATGAAGTAGTATTTGGGAAGCATAAACAGGGCATGAGCGTTGCTAGGAAACAGTGGTTGTAAACACAAGATGCTGAGACACCCCAAATGCATGTGACTTCATCTGCTAGACTTGATAATGCTTGTAGACTCCTCCCACAGTTTTTACACTACAGAGACAAGTAATATACCGAAATGAGCGGATTGTTCCCGATTGGTGTGTTATTACTTTGTGGAACGTTTCGCCGAATGGTCCACGAAATGTCATTTTTGCGTCGAAATTGGTCCCATAGGAATGAATGGCGAAATGTTCAAAACTAGTGTGGGAGGTGACAAAAGCTGACAACCCCATGATCAGCCAAAACATTATGACCACCCCATGATCAGCCAAAACATTATGACCGCACCATGTAAAAAAAAATATATTTTTGAAAAAAAAAAATCATTTTTGGAAAAAATAATTATTTTTGAAAAAAAAAAAATATTTTTGAAAAAAAAAAAATTATTTTTGAAAAAAAAAATCATTTTTGAAAAAAAAAAATCTTTTTTGAAAAAAAAATTCATAATTTTTGAAAAAAAAAAGTCATAATTTTTGAAAAAAATGTTCAGCTCTTTCAGCTAATGATGAGACTTCAACTTTTTTACTACTATTTATACTTTTTAAAATATTAAGCTTTTTAACACTTTTCACAGTTACTCCAGCCACTCCAACCACACAACAGTTACTCAAGCCACTCCACCCAGTTACTCTGCCCACTCCAGTTGTAGAGGCAAGAACACTTTTCACAATTTCCCCAGAAATTGTAGCTTTTCTAGTTCTTATTAAGTGTTCTTGCATAGCAAGACCACTTACTGTTATCTCACATATATATTATTATTAAGTGTTCTTGCATAGCAAGACCACTTATTGTTATCTCACATATATATTATTCTTATTATTATTATAGCCAAATTTACCACCCTAATTCCTCCCACAGTTTTTACACTACATAGACAAGTAATATACCGAAACATGCGGATTGTTCCCGAATGGTGTGCTATTACTTTGTGGAACGTTTCGCCGAATGGTTCACGAAATATCGTCGTTTTTGCGGCGAAATTGGTCCCATAGGAATGAATGGGGAAACTAGAATGGGAGATGACAAAAGCTGGAAAATCAGAACATGATTTCTAAACTGCCGCCACTCCCTCATTTTCAAGCCCACCTACACAAATCTTATATCAAAACGTTCAGCTATCCCTGCTGCCACTAAACATGTCCACGGCTAAGCCATAGTCCTGATAGTTTTCACAATATGACCATTTGTTTGCAACTCACGCCGTCCATTGACATTCATTGAAACTACACTCTAGCCCCTTCAAATTTGAAGGGCAATTTCTAAACTGCGACTGTGCCTCCATTTTTAATATTTCAGAGACATACTATACATCAAAATCTAGGTCTGGGTCTTGTGATTCTCACAATATAAAGATCTTCGCTGTAGGATGTATAGTTTTTAAAATACAGCCATTTGTTTAGAGGTCATTTCAGGAAATTTTAGCCATTAATCAGAGTGTACTGTTAGTGTTTGTTTTGTTGCCATGGTTACCAAAGCTTCTGTTATACACAGGGGGGAGGTGGCTGGAGCATCTCAGCTCTGATTACAGAGCCCGGGGGAGGGGACAGACACACCATGTACTGATTTATAATAGAGGAATATGATGGGGCAGTTTTGATGGGGTAATTCTGATGGGGCAGTTTTGATGAAGTAGTATTTGGGAAGCATAAACAGGGCATGAGCGTTGCTAGGAAACAGTGGTTGTAAACACAAGATGCTGAGACACCCCAAATGCATGTGACTTCATCTGCTAGACTTGATAATGCTTGTAGACTCCTCCCACAGTTTTTACACTACAGAGACAAGTAATATACCGAAACGAGCGGATTGTTCCCGATTGGTGTGTTATTACTTTGTGGAATATTTCGCCGAATGGTCCACGAAATATCGTAGTTTTTTGCGGCAATATTGGTCCCATAGGAATGAATTGCGAAATGTTCAATGTCATTTAATTGGTGTCCAATTACCTTGTGGAACTTTGTGAAAAGCTGAAAAATACCAGTGTGAATCCGGCCTCAATGTCATTTAATTGGTGTGCTATTACTTTGTGGAACGTTTCGCCGAATGGTTCACGAAATATCGTCGTTTTTGCGGTGAAATTGGTCCCATAGGAATGAATGGTGAAATGTTCAAAACTAGAGCGGGAGGTGACAAAAGCTGACAACCCCATGATCAGCTGAAACATTATGACCGCCCCATGAAAAAAAATATATATATATTTTTGAAAAAAAAATAATAATTTTTGAAAAAAAAAAAAATATTTTTGAAAAAAAAAAAATATTTTTGAAAAAAAAAATTATTTTTGAAAAAAAAATATTTTTGAAAAAAAAAAAATTATTTTTGAAAAAAAAAAAATATTTTTGAAAAAAAAATTACTTAAAAAAAATAAATAATTTCGAAAAAAAAAATTATTTTTGAGAAAAAAAATTACTTTTAAAAAAAAATCATTTTTGAAGAAAAAAAAATCATTTTTGAAGAAAAAAAATCATTTTTGAATAAAAAAAATTCATTTTTGAAGAAAAAAAATCATTTTTGAATAAAAAAAATTCATTTTTGAAAAAAAAAAATTCATTTTTGAAAAAAAAAAATTACTTTTGAAAAAAATGTTCAGCTCTTTCAGCTAATGATGGAACTTTTTTACTACTATTTATACTTTTTAAAATATTAAGCTTTTTAACACTTTTCACAGTTACTCAAGCCACTCCACCCCACCCAGTTACTCCGCCCACTCCAGTTGTAGAGGCAAGAACACTTTCACAATTTCCCCAGAAATTGTAGCTTTTCTAGTTAAGTGTTCTTGCATAGCAAGACCACTTACTGTTATCTCACATATATATTATTCTTATTATTATAGCCAAATTTACCACCCTAACTCCTCCCACAGTTTTTACACTACATAGACAAGTAATATACCGAAACGTGCGGATTGTTCCCAAATGGTGTGCTATTACTTTGTGGAACGTTTCGCCGAATGGTTCACGAAATATCGTCATTTTTGCGGCGAAATTGGTCCCATAGGAATGAATGGGGAAACTAGAGTGGGAGATGACAAAAGCTGGAAAATCAGAACATGATTTCTAAACTGCCGCCACTCCCTCATTTTCAAGCCCACCTACACAAATCTTATATCAAAACGTTCAGCTATCCCTGCTGCCACTAAACATGTCCACGGCTAAGCCATAGTCCTGATAGTTTTCACAATATGACCATTTGTTTGCAACTCACGCCGTCCATTGACATTCATTGAAACTACACTCTAGCCCCTTCAAATTTGAAGGGCAATTTCTAAACTGCGACCGTGCCTTCAATTTTAATATTTCAGAGACATACTATGTATCAAAATCTAGGTCTGGGTCTTGTGATTCTCACAATATAAAGATCTTTGCTGTAGGATGTATAGTTTTTAAAATACAGCCATTTGTTTAGAGGTCATTTCAGGAAATTTTAGCCATTAATCAGCATGTACTGTGTTTGTTTTGTTGCCATGGTTACCAAAGCTTCTGTTATACACAGGGGGGAGGTGGCTGGAGCATCTCAGCTCTGATTACAGAGCCCGGGGGAGGGGACAGACACACCATGTACTGATTTATAATAGAGGAATATGATGGGGCAGTTTTGATGGGGTAATTCTGATGGGGCAGTTTTGATGAAGTAGTATTTGGGAAGCATAAACAGGGCATGAGCGTTGCTAGGAAACAGTGGTTGTAAACACAAGATGCTGAGACACCCCAAATGCATGTGACTTCATCTGCTAGACTTGATAATGCTTGTAGACTCCTCCCACAGTTTTTACACTACAGAGACAAGTAATATACCGAAACGAGCGGATTGTTCCCGATTGGTGTGTTATTACTTTGTGGTTCACGAAATATCGTCGTTTTTGCGGCAATATTGGTCCCATAGGAATGAATGGTGAAATGTTCAATGTCATTTAATTGGTGTCCTATTACCTTGTGGAACTTTGTGAAAAGCTGAAAAATACCAGTGTGAATCCGGCCTCAATGTCATTTAATTGGTGTGCTATTACTTTGTGGAACGTTTCGCCGAATGGTTCACGAAATATCGTTGTTTTTGTGGTGAAATTGGTCCCATAGGAATGAATGGCGAAATGTTCAAAACTAGAGTGGGAGGTGACAAAAGCTGACAACCCCATGATCTGCCAAAACATTATGACCGCCCCATGAAAAAAAAAAATTATTTTTGAAAAAAAAAAAAAAATAATTTTTGAAAAAAAAAAAATTCATTTTTGAAAAAAAAAAATATTTTTGAAACAATAAAAAAAATATTTTTTGAAAAAAAAAATCATTTAAAAAAAAATATTTTTGAAACAATAAAAAAAATATTTTTTGAAAAAAAATATATATTTTTTTGAAAAAATCAAAAAAATCATTTATGAAAAAAAAATAAAAAAAAAAAAAAAAATCATTTTTGAAAAAAAAAAAAATTTTTGAAAAAAAAAAATTATTTTGAAAAAAAAAATATTTTGAACAAAAAAGATTTTTGAAAAAAAAATTATTTTTGGAAAAAAAAATATTTTTGAAAAAATAAAAAAAATCATTTTTGAAAAAAAAAAAAAAAAACATTTAAAAAAAAATCATTTAAAAAAAAAAATCATTTTTGAAAAAAAAAATAATTTTTGAAAAAAATGTTCAGCTCTTTCAGCTAATGATGGGACTTCAACTGTTTTACTACTATTTATACTTTTTAAAATATTAAGCTTTTTAACACTTTTCACAGTTACTCCAGCCACTCCAACCACACAACAGTTACTCAAGCCACTCCACCCAGTTACTCCGCCCACTCCAGTTGTAGAGGCAAGAACACTTTCACAATTTCCCCAGAAATTGTAGCTTTTCTAGTTAAGTGTTCTTGCATAGCAAGACCACTTATTGTTATCTCACATATATATTATTCTTATTATTATAGCCAAATTTACCACCCTAACTCCTCCCACAGTTTTTACACTACATAGACAAGTAATATACCGAAACGTGCGGATTGTTCCAGAATGGTGTGCTATTACTTTGTGGAACGTTTCGCCGAATGGTTCACGAAATATCGTAGTTTTTGCGGCGAAATTGGTCCCATAGGAATGAATGGGGAAACTAGAGTGGGAGATGGCAAAAGCTGGAAAATCAGAACATGATTTCTAAACTGCCGCCACTCCCTCATTTTCAAGCCCACCTACACAAATCTTATATCAAAACGTTCAGCTATCCCTGCTGCCACTAAACATGTCCACGGCTAAGCCATAGTCCTGATAGTTTTCACAATATGACCATTTGTTTGCAACTCACACCGTCCATTGACATTCATTGAAACTACACTCTAGCCCCTTCAAATTTGAAGGGCAATTTCTAAACTGCGACCGTGCCTTCATTTTTAATATTTCAGAGACATACTATGTATCAAAATCTAGGTCTGGGTCTTGTGATTCTCACAATATAAAGATCTTTGCTGTAGGATGTATAGTTTTTAAAATACAGCCATTTGTTTAGAGGTCATTTCAGGAAATTTTAGCCATTAATCAGCGTGTACTGTGTTTGTTTTGTTGCCATGGTTACCAAAGCTTCTGTTATACACAGGGGGAGGTGGCTGGAGCATCTCAGCTCTGATTACAGAGCCCAGGGGGAGGGGACAGACACACCATGTACTGATTTATAATAGAGGAATAGGATGGGGCAGTTTTGATGGGGTAATTCTGAAGGGGCAGTTTTGATGAAGTAGTATTTGGGAAGCATAAACAGGGCATGAGCGTTGCTAGGAAACAGTGGTTGTAAACACAAGATGCTGAGACACCCCAAATGCATGTGACTTCATCTGCTAGACTTGATAATGCTTGTAGACTCCTCCCACAGTTTTTACACTACAGAGACAAGTAATATACCGAAACGAGCGGATTGTTCCCGATTGGTGTGTTATTACTTTGTGGTTCACGAAATATCGTCGTTTTTGCGGCAATATTGGTCCCATAGGAATGAATGGTGAAATGTTCAATGTCATTTAATTGGTGTCCTATTACCTTGTGGAACTTTGTGAAAAGCTGAAAAATACCAGTGTGAATCCGGCCTCAATGTCATTTAATTGGTGTGATATTACTTTGTGGAACGTTTCGCCGAATGGTTCACGAAATATCGTTGTTTTTGCGGTGAAATTGGTCCCATAGGAATGAATGGCGAAATGTTCAAAACTAGAGTGGGAGGTGACAAAAGCTGACAACCCCATGATCTGCCAAAACATTATGACCGCCCCATGAAAAAAAAAAATTATTTTTGAAAAAAAAAAAAATTATTTTTGAAAAAAAAAAAATATTTTTGAAACAATAAAAAAAATATTTTTTGAAAAAAAAATATATTTTTTTGAAAAAATCAAAAAAATCATTTTTGAAAAAAAAAATCATTTATGAAAAAAATTTAAAAAAAAATTCATAATTTTTGAAAAAAAAAAATATTTTGAACAAAAAAGATTTTTGAAAAAAAATTATTTTTGGAAAAAAAAATATGTTTTTGAAAAAAAATTATTTTTGAAAAAAAAAAATTGAGAAAAAATTTATTTTTGAAAAAAAAAAATATTTTTGAAAAAAAAATCATTTAAAAAAAAAAATCATTTAAAAAAAAAAATCATTTTTGAAAAAAAAAATAATTTTTGAAAAAAATGTTCAGCTCTTTCAGCTAATGATGGGACTTCAACTGTTTTACTACTATTTATACTTTTTAAAATATTAAGCTTTTTAACACTTTTCACAGTTACTCCAGCCACTCCAACCACACAACAGTTACTCAAGCCACTCCACCCAGTTACTCCGCCCACTCCAGTTGTAGAGGCAAGAACACTTTCACAATTTCCCCAGAAATTGTAGCTTTTCTAGTTATTCTTATTATTATAGCCAAATTTACCACCCTAACTCCTCCCACAATTTTTACACTACATAGACAAGTAATATACCAAAACGTGCGGATTGTTCCCGAATGGTGTGCTATTATTTTGTGGAACGTTTCGCCGAATGGTTCACGAAATATCGTAGTTTTTGCAGCGAAATTGGTCCCATAGGAATGAATGGGGAAACTAGAGTGGGAGGTGACAAAAGGTGAAAAATCAGAACATGATTTCTAAACTGCCGCCACTCCCTCATTTTCAAGCCCACCTACACAAATCTTATATCAAAACGTTCAGCTATCCCTGCTGCCACTAAACATGTCCACGGCTAAGCCATAGTCCTGATAGTTTTCACAATATGACCATTTGTTTGCAACTCACACCGTCCATTGACATTCATTGAAACTACACTCTAGCCCCTTCAAATTTGAAGGGCAATTTCTAAACTGCGACCGTGCCTCTATTTTTAATATTTCAGAGACATACTATACATCAAAATTTAGGTCTGGGTCTTGTGATTCTCACAATATAAAGATCTTCGCTGTAGGA
This sequence comes from Aquarana catesbeiana, assembly GCF_042186555.1. Lineage (NCBI taxonomy): Eukaryota > Metazoa > Chordata > Amphibia > Anura > Ranidae > Aquarana > Aquarana catesbeiana. The sequence goes on along the minus strand of NC_133324.1, from coordinate 477,693,306 downwards.
TTTATAGTTTTTGGGAAAAAGCTTTTTGTTTAGAGGTCATTTCAGGAAATTTTAGCCATTATTCAGAGTGTACTGTGTTTGTTTTGTTGCCATGGTTACCAAAGCTTCTGCTATACACAGGGGGGAGGTGGCTGGAGCATCTCAGCTCTGATTACAGAGCCCGGGGGAGGGGACAGACACACCATGTACTGATTTATAATAGAGGAATATGATGGGGCAGTTTTGATAGGGCAATTCTGATGGGGCAGTTTTAATGGGGCAATTATGATGGGGCAGTTTTGATGGTGACAATATGATGGGGCAGTTTTGGTGGGGCAATTATGATGGGGCAGTTTTGATGGTGGCAATATGATGGGGCAGTTTTGATAGGGCAATTCTGATGGGGCAGTTTTGATGGGGCAATTCTGATGGGGCAGTTTTGATGGTGGCAATATGATGGGGCAGTTTTGATGGGACAATTCTGATGGGGCAGTTTTGATGGCAGTTTTTGAAAAAAAAAAATATTTTTGAAAAAAAAAATCTCGTTTAAAAAAAAAAAAAAAAAATTCATTTTTGAAAAAAATAATTCATTTTTGAAAAAAAAAATCATTTTTGAAAAAAAAATATTTTTGAAAAAAAATCATTTTTGAAAAAAAAAATTCATTTTTGAAAAAAAATAATTCATTTTTGAAAAAAAAAAAAAAAACTTTTGAAAAAAATGTTCAGCTCTTTCAGCTAATGATGGAACTTTTTTACTACTATTTATACTTTTTAAAATATTAAGCTTTTTAACACTTTTCAAGCCACTCCATCCAGTTACTCCGCCCACTCCAGTTGTAGAGGCAAGAACACTTTCACAATTTCCCCAGAAATTGTACCTTTTCTAGTTTATTATGGAATGTGAATGCGGATGTGGCTCCCGACCGTCTGCTGGGTCCTATGTCCCTGCTACGGCGGACGTGGCGTAAGCTGGCCCAATCCAATAAACTGATCTCGGAAAGATCGACCTTAACCTCCTTTGTCTGTAACCCTAGAGTGCCAGATAGTCTCACATACCAGATGTCACACCCTTGGTCTTCTAAGAATCTATTTCACTTCGGGAGTATAGTAGATCCCAGAATCCGTAGATTACTGTCTTTCTCAGACTTACAGACCAAACACGACTTACCGAGACAAGCATTTTATGGGTACCTACAAATACGACATTATGCATTAACCATAGCCCTGAACTTGCAATTTTCACCTCCATCCCCGTTTGAAACTATAATCTTAGCAGGTAACACACAGAAGGGACTCATATCAGGAATCTATAAGATTCTGAATGCCTTCCCCCTAGAGGAGCAAGGCAAACATCACTACATGCTTAAATGGGAGAAGATCCTTAATGAAGAACTTCCATTGGCGCAGTGGCAGGCAATATGGAACCAGACGGCAAAGAGTTCAGTATGTACACTTTATAAGGAAAATCCATATAAAATTCTTTGCTTTTGGTACCTGACCCCAATCTTTCCTACTAGCTCAGATAAATGCTGGCGCTGCCAGGAAGCAAAAGGCACTTTTATACACATATATTAGACTTGCCCAATAATTACCCCGTACTGGGAAATAGTTCGGGACCTCCTTTCTCGTATTTTGGAAGTTGAGGTTCAAAAGTCCCCAAAATTTTTCCTATTGGGCTTATCACCACTAAAACTTTGCAAACCCTACAAGAAATTAGTGAGACATATACTCACTGCAGCACGCTGCTTAGTAGCCCTAAATTGTTAACGTCGTACCCCGCCCTCTGCTGAAGATCTTTACTCTAGAATCAAAGATGTTGAACTGATGGAGAAAATGACAGCTAGAATACAGGACAGGCTGGAGGCTCACAACAGAGTCTGGGAGCTGTGGCAACTCTGGGAGGACCCACCATGACCAGGTAATAAACCTAATTAGATGGCTCACTTCCTTTCTTCTTCCCTCTCTTTTCTCTCCTCCTATCCCCCCAAACCTATAATACTACTGGTTCTTATGACTTTTTTCCTTTGTTTTTTTTTTCTCTTTTATTATGAGAGAATGTGCTACATTTCAGTAACTGAAATAAGTTTCTATTTTCTTCTCTGTTTACCAAAGGAACTATTAACAACTAAACCATATTGAATATAAGTTTAACACCATAAGTGGATATACTGGATACTATATGTGATTTTCCGTGTTCCTTTATTTTGTATTACCAATACATTTAATAAAATGTTATTTGAAAAAAAAAAAAAAAATAAAGCAAACAAGAATAAAAACAAGAGATTTGATCCAAAATATTTTTTTTATTAGTTTAAATTTTAAAGATGTTCTGGCATTGCAATGGCCCCCCTATCATTAAAATAATTGACATATCTGTCCCGCACTTGACGGGTGGTTTGGGGGGCCAAGCCAGTACGGCCAGTATCCAGGCCTGCGAGTGCAGATTCGGCACTAAGTCCCGCCTCAGACCCAACAGTGAGATATGTTGTAGAATGTCTTCTTAAAAAATTATGTAGAATGCAACAAGACATGATGAGATAATTGATTTTATAGTCTGCCATATTGATGGCCGAGAGGAACAACCGGAACCGGCTGGCCATAATCCCGAAGGCATTCTCCACAACTCTCCTAGCTCTGGCCAACCGGTAGTTAAATACCTTCCTCTCCGGGGTGAGGGACCTTTGGGGGAACAGCCTCATCAGGTGTTCGCCAAGAGCGAAGGCTTCATCTCCGATGAATACAGAGGGGAGTCCCTCAACGTTCTTGGCATCAGGTGGCAATCCCAGGCCACCAGTCTGGAGACGCTGGCACAACTCGGTCTGTGCGAAGACTCCTCCATCCGACATCCGGCCGTTCTTCCCTACGTCCATGAACATAAAATCCAATTGTGCCAACACAACCGCCATCAATACTACACTATTAAACCACTTATAATTAAAGTAGTAAGACCCTGATTGGTGTGGTGGCACAATGCGAACATGCTTCCCATCGATGGCCCCTACACAGTTGGGAAAGTCCCAATGGTCAGCAAACTGGGAGGCCACAGTCTGCCATTCCTGTGGCGTGGAAGGAAACTGTGGAGTCAAATAAGAAAAAAAATATATAAGTACTTTTAAACATAACTTTGCTAGCAGATTACACAAAAACATTCTTGCACAACAGCAGTCTAAGTATTATTTCTAAAAATCTAAAAAATAAGGCCCACTTATAAGATGACTCACCCCCTCTGATTGCCCATTGATCAATTTGTATGTGGGGGGGGTTCTAATTTAGTAGAAGACCACACATGACATTTGGAGACATTTGAGGGGGTGGGGCGGTTTTAATTTAGTAGAAGACCAAACATTACATTTGGAGACATTTGAGGGGGTGGGGGGGTTCTAATTTAGTAGAAGACCACACATCACATTTGGAGACATCTGATGGGGTGGGGGAGGGTAAAGCAGTACAATGGAGCTGACAATATACATTGTTAAAGGGACTAGGCTATAGGTGTATATGGGCCCAGGATTGCATGGTGGGGAGGTTAGTGAAGGCAAATATGCATGTAGGGCAAAAAATGATTTACCAAAAAAATACATGCATGCATGAAGATAAAGGGGACATTCACAGCATATTCCAAGCATGGTAATTAGGTAATGATGAAATTAATACAATACATTAGCAAACATTAAAGACCTATCACGTAATGTTAACCACTTCAGCCCCGGAAGGATTTACCCCCTTCCTGACCAGAGCACTTTTTACAATTCGGCACTGCGTCGCTTTAACTGCTAATTGCGCGGTCATGCAATGCTCTACCCAAACGAAATTTGCGTCCTTTTCTTCCCACAAATAGAGCTTTCTTTTGATGGTATTTGATCACCTCTGCCGTTTTTATTTTTTGCGCTATAAACGGAAAAAGACTGAAAATTTTGAAAAAAAATGATATTTTCTACTTTTTGTTATAAAAAAAATCCAATAAACTAAATTTTAGTCATACATTTAGGCCAAAATGTATTCGGCCACATGTCTTTGGTAAAAAAAATGTCAATAAGCGTATATTTATTGGTTTGCGCAAAAGTTATAGCGTCTACAAACTAGGGTACATTTTCTGGAATTTACACAGCTTTTAGTTTATGACTGCCTATGTCATTTCTTGAGGTGCTAAAATGGCAGGGCAGTACAAACCCCCCCCAAATGACCCCATTTTGGAAAGTAGACACCCCAAGGAAATTGCTGAGAGGCATGTTGAACCCATTGAATATTTATTTTTTTTGTCCCAAGTGATTGAATAATGACAAAAAAAAAAAAAAAAAAAAAAATTTACAAAAAGTTGTCACTAAATGATATATTGCTCACACAGGCCATGGGCATATGTGGAATTGCACCCCAAAATACATTCAGCTGCTTCTCCTGAGTACGGGGATACCACATGTGTGGCACTTTTTGGGAGCCTAGCCGCGTACGGGGCCCCGAAAACCCAGCACCACCTTCAGGGCATACATTTCAGGGCATACATTTTTGATTTCACTCCTCACTACCTATCACAGTTTTGAAGGCCATAAAATGCCAAGATGGCACAACCCCCCCCCAAATGACCCCATTTTGGAAAGTAGACACCCCAAGCTATTTGCTGAGAGGCATGGTGAGTATTTTGCAGCTCTCATTTGTTTTTGAAAATGAAGAAAGACCAGAAAAAAAATTTTTTTTTTTTCTTTTTTCAATTTTCAAAACCTTGTGACAAAAAGTGAGGTCTGCAAAATACTCACTATACCTCTCAGCAAATAGCTTGGGGTGTCTACTTTCCAAAATGGGGTCATTTGGGGGGGTTTTGTGCCACCTGGGCTTTCCATGGCCTCTGAAACTGTGATAGGCAGTGAAGAGTGAAATCAAAAATTTACGGCCTTAGAAAGCCTGAAGGCGGTTCTTGGTTTTCGGGGTCCCGTACGCGGCTAGGCTCCCAAAAAGTCCCACACATGTGGTATCCCCGTACTCAGGAGAAGCAACAGAATTTATTTTGGGGTGTAATTTCACAAATCCCCATGGCGTGTTTGAGCAATATAACATTTAGTGACAACTTTGTGCAAAAAAAAAAAAAAAAAAAAAAAATTTGTCTCTTTCCCGCAACTTGTGTCACAATATAAAATATTCCATGGACTCGACATGCCTCTCAGCAAATAGCTTGGGGTGTCTACTTTCCAAAATGGGGTCATTTGGGGGGGTTTTGAACTGTCCTGGCATTTTATGCACAACATTTAGAAGCTTACGTCACACATCACCCACTCTTCTAACCACTTGAAGACAAAGCCCTTTCTGACACTTTTTGATTACATGAAAAAATTATTTTTTTTTGCAAGAAAATTACTTTGAACCCCCAAACATTATATATTATTTTAAAGCAAATGCCCTACAGATTAAAATGGTGGGTGTTTCATTTTTTTTTTTCACACAGTAATTGCGCAGCGATTTTTCAAACGCATTTTTTGTGGAAAAAACACACTTTTTTAAATTTTAATGCACTAAAACACACTATATTGCCCAAATGTTTGATGAAATAAAAAAGATGATCTTAGGCCGAGTACATGGATACCAAACATGACATGCTTTACAATTGCGCACAAACGTGCAGTGGCAACAAAATTAATACATTTTTAAAAGCCTTTAAAAGCCTTTACAGGTTACCACTTTAGATTTACAGAGGAGGTCTACTGCTAAAATTACTGCCCTCGATCTGACCTTCGCGGTGATACCTCACATGCATGGTGCAATTGCTGTTTACATTTGACGCCAGACCGACGCTTGCGTTCGCCTTAGCGCGAGAGCAGGGGGGACAGGGGTGCTTTTTTTTTTTTTTTTTTTTTTTTTCTTTATTATTTTTTTGCTTTTTTATCTTATTTTTAAACTGTTCCTTTCATATTTTTTTTTAAATCATTTTTATTGTTATCTCAGGGAATGTAAATATCCCCTATGATAGCAATAGGTAGTGACAGGTACTCTTTTTTGAAAAAATTGGGGTCTATTAGACCCTAGATTTCTCCTCTGCCCTCAAAGCATCTGACCACACCAAGATCGGTGTGATAAAATGCTTTCCCAATTTCCCAATGGCGCTGTTTACATCCGGCGAAATCTAAGTCCTAAAATGCTCGTAGCTTCCGGTTTCTTAGGCCATAGAGATGTTTGGAGCCACTCTGGTCTCTGATCAGCTCTATGGTCAGCTGGCTGAATCACCGGCTGCATTCTCAGGTTCCCTGTTGAGACAGGAGAGCCAGAGAAAAACACGGAAGACGGTGGGGGGGGGGGGGGGCATTCCCTCCCACTGCTTGTAAAAGCAGTCTAGAGGCTAATTAGCCACTAGGATTGCTTTTACATGAAAGCCGACCGCTGGCTGAAAAGAATGATACCAAGATGATACCTAAACCTGCAGGCATCATTCTGGTATAACCACTCAAAGTCGTGAATGGCGTACCTGAAGACAAAAAAATGGTTAACAATAAAGCACAGTAAACGGTAAAGTATAAAAAATTGCATACCTGAAAAGCAAACATGATAAAACATAATAACAATAAAACATTGCAGAATAGAATACAGTAAAAAAGAGCAGAACACCAGAGAGAGAATAGAGAGAGAGAGAACAATAAAACGACAACTATTTTTTTTTATTTTTGTTTGTGTTTTTTTTTTTTTTTTACACTTTTTTTTTGTAACTGTAACTTTTATAACTGTAACCGGTTCCAGGTTCGGGTCTCTCAAAATGCGATGGCATCTTGGGAGACCCTGTGAAAGTGTGCCTAGTCTGTGCAATGCTGTACCCTACGCTAATACTCAACTAGTGAATGGTAGCGTTCAAAACATTCACCAATGCAAAGACCAGGATTGTCAGGACAGGAGGGACAATAATAGCGGGTGTCATGCCTATATCCGCGCTTGCTGCAGACACATCTTTTTTGGGGGGGTTCGTTGGGTAGGGGTACTCGGGAGGACATATAAATGCCTCTCATGCAGCCGACTGCATTTGGTTGGGGATGTGAATGGGGGAAATACGGGCGCTGCAGAAGTGGTGGGTTCCCAATTAGGATTGGCGAATGCAGCAGGAAGGGCACTATGGGCACGACGGGCCTGTGTTTGTCTTTTTGGTGGCAGCGGGACACTACTTGTGCTTGCCACCTCACCAGCTTGAACTGCACTTATGGGACTCGCCACGTCACCAAGTGTTACTGCAGTGCTGGTATGACTACGACTGGGGTGTACTAGGCCGCTGGCGCTTGCCAGTTCACCAAAACGCTACAAAAAAAAGTGACAGTGATCGATCGATACTGCACTTGGGTGGGCTGGGCCGGGCGGAGGGGCAAAACGCAGGTGCTAGCAGGTATCTGGGCTGATCCCACTAACACTGCGTTTTTGGGAACCCTAAACTGCTGGGGACACTAGTATAGATCTGATCGGATCAGATATTGATCCGATCAGATACTATACCACTAAGGGAGGTGTACGGTGCGTGCGTGGGTGTTAGTGGTACTGGCGCTAATCTGACGCTGCTTGGGGCTGGTGCATGCCAGTTCACCAAAATGCTACCAAAAAAACTGTTAGCGATCGCAGGGATCAGGCCTGACTCTGCGAACGCTGCAGTTATGCGTTTAGTGTTTTGTAAGTGACAGTGATCGATCGATACTGCACTTGGGTGGGCTGGGCGGAGGGGCAAAACGCAGGTGCTAGCAGGTATCTGGGCTGATCCCGCTAACACTGCGTTTTTGGGAACCCTAAACTGCTGGGAACGCTAGTATAGATCTGATCGGATCAGATATTGATGTGTTCAGATACTATACCACTAAGGGAGGTGTACGGTGCGTGTACGGTGCGTGCGTAGGTGTTCGCGGTACTGGCGCTAATCTGACGCTGCCTGGGGCGACGCATATCACCGCCGGGCGATCAGGGGGCTAAACCTTTATTCGGTAATAAACGGCGGGTGCCCTGACACTAAAAAAAATAAACGAACTAACCAGCGTCACCCGTAACAGTTATACGGTGATCAGTGGTGAAAGGGTTAACTAGGGGGCAATCAAGGGGTTAAAACATTTATTAGGTAGTATATGGGGGTCCCTGTCGCTATAAAACGCTGACAGCGAACCTAAATATTTACGTTCCTAACTAGCGTCACCAGCGACACTAATACAGCGATCAGAAAAATGATCGCTTAGCGACACTGGTGACAGGGGGTGATCAAGGGGTTAAAACTTTATTAGGGGGGGTTAGGGGGGTACCCTAGACCTACAGGGGGCTAATACTAACTGTCCTACCACTGCTAACTGTCACAAACTGACACCATGCAGTAATCAGGAAAAAAACAAAACAAAACAAAAAAACCTGCTTGCTGTCAGTTTGTGACAGGGGGGGGGGGGTGATTGGGGGGGGATCGGGGGGCGATCGGGGGGGGATCGGGGGTGTTTAGTGTGCCTGGCATGTTCTACTGTGTTGTGTGTGTGTTGGTGCACTTACATGTCTTCTCTCCTCGGTGCTGGAACGGAAACTGGCCAGCCGAGGAGAGATGACATCACATCCTCTGCCTCTGTGTACTATACAGAGGCAGGGGATGTTTCTCATTGGCTGGGAGCGATCGCGAGGGGGGGGCCACGATCGGATGGTCTCCCCCTCGTCTCTCAACTCTCCCAGCCAAACGCCGACCGCCGATGGCACCGGGGGGGGGTCCGATCGGACCCCCCGCCCGCGGGAAGGCAATCACGTACCAGGTACGTGATTTTGCCTGCCCGTGCCGCTCTGCTCACGTATATATGCGTGAGGCGGTCGGCAAGTGGTTAAAGGATAAAAAACTTACCTTCATATAGTCCTTCTACAGGACCTGAATTATGGCAGAACAGGTCTCTGGGATAATGATCCCCAGAGCCTGGGGGGAGATGCCTGTCGAGAACTTAAGGTCCTGAAGGCTTCTCCCAGTCACCAAGTAACGTAACGTGGCAACTAGCCTCTGCTCCGCAGTGATGGCTTGCCTCATGCAGGTATCCTGCCTGCTGATATAAGGGGTCAGCATAGCCAGCAGACGTTGAAAAACGGGGTCCGTCATCCTGAGATAATTCCTGAAATCCTCAGGATTATTCTCACGGATCTCATGGAGCAAAGGCATGTGCGAGAATTGGTCACGCTGACGCAGCCAATTCTTCGTCCATGAATTCTTCCTCGCCCTGTTCATGGACTGGGCTCGGGTCAAAGTATGAACCCCAACACCAAGCCCCCACGCAGCACGAACTCGAGAACAAGTACGTCCACACACCATGGCTTCAAAACGGTTGCCTGGTCAAACGAACAACCTTAAACAAACGCACTGAAGAACAGCAAGGCCTAAGGAGAGCGACCTGAAGATCAGGAACGAGCAGACCAGAACCGCCTGCTATAGAGGTTACAAACTGACCAACATGCACTGAAAACCAGATACAAACCTCACAAGCACAAACTGAACCGCAGAAAACGATCGAAATAAGCTGAAGTCTGAAAAGCGAGAATCGTCTCTAACCAAACTTCTACTAACACGCGGTAAACACGAGATTAGCAGAAGGAGCCCAAAGGGTGATGTAATGGTGCTTGAACTTCCTTTTTCTAGTCCTGTCGTACGTGCTGTACGTCCCCTCGTTCAAAACCATCGGACTTTTGGAGTGGTCGTGTGTGTCCAAGTCCGTCCGTTTGTAAGTCCGGCGCACCTACTCTAAAAGTCAGTCGGAAAGACCGTCGGACCTAGTCCGTCGAAAAGTCCGCTCGTGTGTAAGCGGCATAAGACTGACTGAATGCAAGGTTATATTCAGCTGCAGTCATTAACTGCCCTAATTTGCATTCTTGCATATTAACATTAACATAGCCCAGAGTCACTATCTGTCCACTTTGATATGTGGAGTAAACCTTGTTTGGCCACTTCCCCTATGAGCAACAAGTCCCCTATGATATGTGTAATTAGATTAACAGATACCAATGTGGCCACATATATATATATATATATATATATATATATATACACACACACACACACACACACACACACACACACACACACACATGCAAAACACACTACACTACTATGCTGAAAACTATGCTGATACTGGCATGCATCTCCATGGCCTCCTGGTCTATATCATCTAACAACTCCTTGTGGTCCAACTTATCCATACAAAAATTACTTGACATTCCAGACCCACAGAGTTGGTTATCTCGGGGAATCAAATGCCTATGCCAACTATACAATGCACAAAGTTTTAAATCCTTTACATAATTAACAGAGGAATTCCCCCACACCTTTCTATTTTACGAATATCAACTCTGTCATGCCATCCAGGAGCAATGCGGGTGGTTAACTGACCTGCTTTTAATTACCCTCCTTGAAAAACTACTACAAAAGCCTGAAACTGAATATTATTCTATGAATATTTTATCTTGTACTTCTTTGCTAAATAAAAACAACAACATTCAACTATCCTGGAAAAGGACAACTTCCCCAATGCTAAACACCTAGCTCAAACTGATTAATGCTAGCCTTACCCTATATAAGCTTACCTTTAACCTCAGAAAAAATTTACCTATTCGATAAACTATGGGGTAAATGGATTTCCAGCCCGCTTACGCTAACCTCTATAGATCCAGGATATTAGAATCTTTCTATTATGATCCACACTGTGGACTTGTTTCTATCCTCGCATTGTGATACCCATTGCATTTGTAATTTCTTTGTGGCTGCTGTAAGTTCTTGAGACATGAGACATCACGTGTTTGTTTTTATTTTCCTTCCTTTCTGTGTATAGGTTTTTCCATGTACATCTTTATATGAAAATCAATAAAACATATCTTTAAAAAAAAAAAAAAAGTATAGTATACCCCTTTACTCCTCCCCCCGCAGCTACATAAAAGGTTATATGGGGAGGTGAGGGAAGGGACAGAGATGCTGAGTTAGCACAGAGACTAATTAGGCACTCTCAGAAGAGGAGAGTGCTATGATGAGCAAGAAGGGAATGGACTCCAGAAGTAGCAAGGTCAGAGGCACATTGCAAGTCAATAAAAAATAATTTACGAAGAAGGAAAATGCTGCAAGTAATAATTTTATAGTGCTCTTTTCTGTAATTTTTTAAGTTAATGACAGGGTTTCTTTATTAGTATATAATACAACAGGTTCACTTTAAGGCTGCATAAACAATATACAAATAGTTACAGAAGTTGAGATGCTGGGTTAGCACAAGGAGAAATCAGACACTCCCAGAAGAGGAGAGCACTATGATTTGCAAGCGGGGAAAGGACTCCTGAAGTAGTAAGGTCAGAAGCACAGTGCAAGTCAATAAAAAATAATTTACGGAAGGGAAAATGCTGCAAGTAAGCATTTGATTGTGCTTTTACCTGCAACTTTTTTTTGAGTTGGTGACAGGGTCTCTTTAATAATATACAATACCACAGGTTTACTTTAAGGCTGCATAAACTATATACAAATAGTTACAGAAGCATTTTAAAACTCACTTAGTGGGTGTAATTTCTTAAAAAGATCAAGATTTAAGCAAGGATGTGGAAAATGGTCTTATCAAAAAGGTATAAGAAACAATGGTCACAATAGTGTTAAGCAGTGGTATGAAAGCAATGCATCCCAATTTAATATTAGTTTCAAAGAATATAAATTAAGCTACACTTATAATATACATACTGGCTCACAAAATGTTCCCTGTATGTACATGAAATGGGCTATTTAATAGCATGTTAATAAATAAAAAATAGATACACAAAGGATTTCATTGCATACCTTTCCAGAAAGTCATCAAAGGAGGTGTGTGTTTTCCATGTATGTATTATTGCATCCTCTTCATGTACTTTGCAGGTTGGAATAGCTGAAGGGAAATTAAAATTACAGATCAAAAAAAGCAAAGGGTTTTTAATGCATCAAAAATTACAGTACATAACAGTACTTAATACTTCATAGTCTTTTCCATTATATGCTGTTCATTGTAACGTGGCATTAGAGGATGCCAAAATGATATGGCCAACCTGGTTTCTAAAGAGTTGAAGGCGGTAAGCTTATCAATTAAGCTCATCATTTCCTTATTACTGCTGCTATAATGCATATACCCCCAATCTCAACTACCTCAGGTACCCGTACCGGTATACCCCTAATGGTAATTTTAACATTTCCACTATAAGCCTGTTTATTCAGTGACAACTTTGTTAATAGAAAAGCAAAGGAATTGGGAATTTGTAGGTGCAATTAAATTGAAAAAATATCAAATATAGTATATAAAAAAAAAATTATTTTGAGGAGCAAAATAAGAATTCATACATTAAAAGAAGGAAAAAGGGGGAGATACAATGATGGCTAGTGTATAGGAAATGCATTTCTGCCATTTGTAATGTGTGTTAGACACACAACAATAAGAATACAGACCTACATTGTTCCTTGTATGCCACCCCTATTGCTGTTGTCTGGATGAAGTCTAAATTATTTTTGAAATAGTTTACAAATTTAAAACTGGGGAAAAAAATACAACATACATCTTTTCCATGGCCTTCTGTATGTGTCGTTTACATAGATTTTGTTATGGCAATAGTCTTCGTCCTGTAGAATCTCATTGGGAAATGGAATAAGCATCCAAGCGATGGCAAGTTTTTGCTTCATGACATTCTAAATAAAATACAGAGAGTTTACATATATATATATATATATATATATATATATATATATATATATATATACACATACACACACACACACACAATACACAGTATATATTAATATCTGGACAAAATAAACATATGCAGCAAATCTCTGCAATACATACTTACTGTATGTCTCCACGTGTTATCCCTTTAACAATGATTCAAGTACAAAAACATATCTGTCGATCCACCAAAAATCCAGTCTGTTCCTAACTTTTTGTTTTAAATTACAACACAGCTAGCAATATGATGGCAGCAAAAGCAGGTGCAACACTACAGTTAGTGGTGGTACACCAATCTGTAATAACTTAAGCCAGCTGTACATGGATCAAAATTCAGCCGGTTTAGCAGGGACTGACAAATCTATGGCCAGCTTTAGCAGGAAGAAAACTTATGGGATACAATCAGTCCAGAGGATTAGTGGTTAGCATTCTTACCTTGCAGGGCTGGGGTCCTGTTAATTTCCACCAACAGAATGATCTGAATGGAGCTTGTATTATCCCTGTGTTTGTATGCATTTCCTTGTACAAAGAAAATTTATGATAATAAAACAGGTTTGCTAGCTTCCCTTTTGACCCTAGCTTATGTGTGTCTCTATGACTGTGGACTGAAGTAAAATCCCCAGAGTGCTGTACAATGTGATGTAATTGCATACTGTATATGATTTTAAAACATCCAAAAGGGATATAAGGATTTTTGATATACCTGAAATCCTTTTCTTGAAGTATAGTAGAGTTTTGCTTTCTTATGTCAAAGCATTTGGCAAAAACAGCATTGAGCAGCACAGTAGTGACATCACCAAATCTCCTGTAACTAGCAGTCAGAGGCAGCAGTGCATGGATCTCACACTACAGATCGACGCAGGAGTGCCCAGGCGCTCTCACATATCAGGAAGTGCACTGCTATTTTTCAGGAGGAATTTAAAGCAATAATAAACCCAAAAGCAAACATTATATTGCAGCTTAGCAATTTTTATATGTGATGGCTGCATTAGTTATCTCTCTTAGGATTTCTTTCCTAAATTTTTAGCTGGTGATCTAGCCAGTAAGGCCTCATTTACATCCAATGTTTTAATCTGTGTCCTGATCCCATGCCTCCCAATGTGACATCTGTGGGTGCACACGAGCCCCAAACACACCCCGAGGTATAAAATTAACTGCTTGCCGACCGCCCCATGCACATATACTGTGGCAGGGCGGCCGCTCTGTGCCAGATCACGTATGATCTGACACTTTTGGGTCTGGGGCGTGTGTGATTGGACACAGGGGGAGCCAATCAGCGGGTCCGGCGGACGCAATGTCCACCGGGACCCATCGATCGCTTGGGGGAAAGGCAGTCTATCTATGTAAACAAGGCAGACCGCCATTCTGTGAGAGGGGAATGTACCGATCCTGTGTTACTCCTAAGCAGGAACACAGATCTTTACTTCCCCTCAGTCAAAGCACCTCACCCACAGATAGCAATAACTCCCTAGGAACACATTTAACCCTTTGATTGCCCCCGATGTTAACCCCTTCCCTAGTACAGTGTATATTTTTTAGCACTGATCACTGTATTAGTATCACTGGTCCCCAAAAAGTGTCAGTCAATATCGCAGTCCCGCTATAAGTAGCTGATCGCCGCCATTACTATTAAAGAAATGATATCCTGTAGTTTGTAGACGCTATAACTTTTGCGCAAACCAATCAATATACGCTTATTTAAATTTTATTACCAAAAATATGTAGCAGAATACATATTGGCCTAAATTGATGAAGCAATTCGATTTTTTTTAAATTTTTTTATTGGGTATGTTTTTTAGCAGAAAGTAAAAAAATAGTGTTTTTTTTTCCAAAACTGTCGGCCTTTTTTTGTTTATAGCGCAAAAAAAAAAAAAACAGAAGTGATCAAATATCACCAAAAGAAAGCTCTATTTGTGGGGAAAAAAGACAAATATTTTATTTGGGTACAGCGTTGCATGACCGCACAATTGTCAAGTAACGCAGTGCCATATTGCAAAAAATGGCCTGGCCATGAAGGGGGTAAACCTTCCGGAAGTGGTTAATAAGCATCTCTAAATGTTCCCTATTACATAGCAAATCTTAAAGTGGTTATTCATTCTATGCATAAGGATAAAAAAAAAAACTTCTGGGTGCAGCAGCCCCCCTAATACCTACCTGAACCCAATTTGGATCCAGCAATGTTGCACAAGAGCCTTTGCTGTCCCGGCTCTCTCCTTCCTGATTGGCTGAGACACAGCAGCATGAGCCAATGGCCAATCAAAGTCAGTGAGCCAATGAGAGGGGGGCAGTGCCGAGCCGCAGCTCCCTGTCTAAACGGACACACAGAGTGGCGGCTTGGCTCAGGTGCCCCCATAGCAACTCGGCAGAAGGGAGGGGCCAGGAGCACCGACGAGGGACCCGAGAAGAGAAGGATTTGGGCTGCTGTATGCAAAACCACTGCACAGAGGAAGTATGTATAAAATGCTTGTTATTTTTAAACAAAAAAGAACAAGACTTTTAATATCACTTTAACTTCCTGAGTTCAGGTTGCTGCTTGTACCACATCCATATAGTGGGCAAAAAAAATCTAATTTGGATGCTTTGGTTCTAGACAAAGAGAAGGCAGCATAATGTCCTGATTTACAGTATACAAAAGTCAAGCTTAGGAAGAAAGTCTTAGATCTCAAAATAATCTTGTCACTATTGAGAACAAGGAAAGGCTCTTTGTGAAACAAAGTCCTAATTCCAAGACACATCTTGCTGATGTGAAAGCTACAAGAAAGGCCAGCATAAGAGTAAGGTCAGTCAAGGGAACTTCCTAGGTGGGCTCAAAAAGGGAGGCTTCTGAAGAGCCAAGAAGACAAAATAAAAATTCCATCACAACAACAGGGATCAAACGGGGGAGCTATCTGAGCTTCCTCTTGAACAAAGATCTTAACAAGAGTGTGAGCAGCCAGAGATCACTGGTACAAAATAACCAATGGCAAAACCTGACCCTACTAAACTCAAAATACTGTTGCAGTCCAGGCTGAAGAAATCTCAGAATACATTCCACAGAGCAACAGAGGCTCTCATACCTAATGCTGGACCGAGAGAGTCCTCAGATGAGTATTTGGGGAGGCTGCAGGGGAGCAGCACACAGAAGGTTTTTTTTACCTTCATGCATAGAATGCATAGAATGCATGAAGGTAAAAAACCTTCAGCCTTTATAACCAGTGGAAGTGGGATGCCATAAGATCCGCTTCTGGCATACTCCAATTGTGATATATATGCCAAAACACTTTGAGATGAAGAGACCACTCCCCCACATCCAGACACTGATGGCTGAGGAAGTCTGCCTGCCAATTGTCCACTTCAGGATTGTGAACAGTGGACAAGGTCAGGGATGTGTCTTTTGGCCCAAGCCAGAATAAGTCTGCTTCTCAAAAGGGCTATGTGCTTCTGCTGCTGCCCTGTTGGTTGATTAAAGCGACTGCCGTAAACTCTCATCGGTGATCCCTGAAGCTGATTGGTCCACTGCCAAAGGGACCAGGCAAACAACTCTTAGTTCTAGAATTTTGATTAGAAGTCTGGACTCATTTGACAACCAAATCTCTTGGACCATCTACTGTACATTTCTAGGACTCCTCCCCCTCCCAACAGGCTGGCATCCATTGTGAGAACTGTCCCGGTTAAAAGGAGAAAGGACTTCCACAATTCCATTTTAGGGCTGGTAAGCCACCAGTCATATCCTAGCCTTGGGAGACACGGAGTCAGCAAATTGAGCTGCAAAGACCTATAGGCAAACTGGACAAATATCACCATTAGGCCCTGTGCCCTCATGCAACAATAGACAGATGGAAGCTTCTAAGCGTGAAAGGGTCTGAAAATGAGCGTGAAGGGTCAATATCCTTTCCCAAGGAAGAAACACCTGCGCTGGGCAGGTGCATGCACGCGAGCAAGGGAGATGGCCGCCAGTGTTAATTTCGTCAACAAAAACATTTTCGTCATAATTTACGTCAGAGGCTTTTTTACAGTGATGAAAACTAAACTAAAAGTACAGCATCAACTGACAAAAACTATGACGAAAATAGAATCCATTTTGGTTAAGGAATGAAAATGGGACGTTAATGGCAAGGAGGGACGTTTACCCTCATGAATTTACTGTATTTAACGGCGTATAACACAGTAGGGGTGGAGATCGGGCGGTCTGCCCCAGGGTGCCACATATTGGGGGGTGGTCAAGCCAGCCGCCCTGCCCCTCCTGGCTCTTGGACAGCACTGCCAGCAAAGTCTATCATTAGGAAAAAATCATTGCCAGCCCCTTCTCCTATACTGCTCCTCCTCCTGTGTCACTCATTGTAAGCTGAAGCTTCTAACCTCAATAGCTTCGTTCTTGTTGGCCGCTCTCCTCCTCCTGCTCCTCCGAGTGTTGCTTTAGATTGGAGTAGGAGAGCGGTCACATGACCATCCATGAATCTTCAGAGGAAAGCAGCCATGTGACAGCTGGGTCCATGCATTAACGAAGCTATGAGGTAAATTTAGAGACTTTGATTTACAATGAGAGTGACACAGGAGGAGCTGTGTATGAGAAAGGGCTGGCAGTGATCTATTCTTAACTTTAGAGTACGCTGGCAGTGCTGTCCCAGGAGACTGGGGGTCTCCTGGAAATGCAGGGGGGGGCTGTGTACTGTGGGGGGCTTTGTATTGTGCAGAGGGTAGGGGGCTGTGCTGTGTACTGTGGGGGCTTTGTATTGTGCAGAGGGTGGGGGCTGTGCTGTGTACTGTGGGGGGCTTTGTATTGTGCAGAGGGTGGGGGCTGTACTGTGTACTGTGGGGGGCTTTGTATTGTGCAGAGGGTGGGGGCTGTGCTGTGTACTGTGGGGGGCTTTGTATTGTGCAGAGGGTGGGGGCTGTGCTGTGTACTGTGGGGGGCTTTGTATTGTGCAGAGGGTGGGGGCTGTACTGTGTACTGTGGGGGGCTTTGTATTGTGCAGAGGGTGGGGGCTGTGCTGTGTACTGTGGGGGGCTTTGTATTTTGCAGAGGGTGGGGGCTGTACTGTGTACTGTGGGGGGCTTTGTATTGTGCAGAGGGTGGGGCCTGTGTTATGTGTACTGTGGGGGGGCTTTGTATTGTATATAGGGTGGGGGTCTGTGTACTGTGGGGGTCTGTGTGCTGTGGGGGCTGTGTATTGTGCAGAGGGTGGGGGCTGTGTACTGTGCACATTCAATTTTAGTTGACTAAAATGATTATATTAGACTAAAATGTACTGGAGATTTTAGTTAACTAAACTACGATGACTAAAATGGGGCTACAACTAAAATGGCATTTTAGTCAAAGACTAAGGCTAAAACTAAAACACTTTCAGAAGACTAAAATGGGACTATAACTAAAATGCCATTTTAGTCCTAAGTCTAAAACTGAATCGAAATTTGCTGCCAAAATTACCACTGATGGCCACCTGATTCCCCTGCTCGCAACGTCAGAACGATAAACCTCGGCTACTAAAGCACAGCCTACACTCCGGTATCCACCATCTACCCCCCGCTGCTCCGGAACACTTCTAGCATCTGGTTATGTACCGCTTGGCTAAGAACCGCCAGAAACACTGCCAGCAGTCCAAATCTTCTCCAGCCTCAGGGAAAGGCAAAAGAAAAATGGCGCCCAAGCCGCCGGTGCCTGATGACTGCACACAGGACTCAGTGGCGGACCCGGCCTCCCCAGCAGACAGCATGCATCAGTCTCCTACGGACTTGGTAAGTCCCTTGATATAGAATTAGATGCCTTACTCACCAGATTTCGTTCCATTGTGCGGGACGAGATCACTCAGGCCTCCCGCAAACTCTCCTCTGACCTTGTGAAAGGTCTTAAAGAGATAGGCCACTGCACAAATCAATTAGAACAACGAATGGACTTAGCGGTCCATTAGAGGTTTGATAAAATGTCTGCTGAATTGGAGGCCATGCGAGACAAGCTAGAAGATGCTG
The DNA here is from genome assembly GCF_042186555.1 of Aquarana catesbeiana. Lineage (NCBI taxonomy): Eukaryota > Metazoa > Chordata > Amphibia > Anura > Ranidae > Aquarana > Aquarana catesbeiana. The sequence continues at coordinate 477,674,713 of NC_133324.1, read as the reverse complement.
AAAATAGGGCCCGCAGGGATAATCTCTGCATTCGCAGAGTCCCGGAAGCCATAACGGATCTGCAAGGTACAGCAACTGCTTTCTTTCAAGAACTGGCACCTGAGATGCCTTTAGAGTGACTGGAATTTGACCGCATCCACAGATCTCTCGCCCCTAAGCCATCAGAGGGCCCCCTGGGAGATGTCATCATTAAGTTCCATTATTATCGCACTAAAGAGAGACTCCTCCAATCTGCAAGGGAACAACAAGATCTCTCCTTCCAAGGTCAGCCCCTTCAGTTATTTGCGGACCTCTCTCCAGTAACCATTGCTAGACGGCGGGGTCTCAAACCCTACCTCCGGGTACTGCAAACTCAAGGGATCAAGTATAGGTGGGGGTTCCCCTTTAAACTCTCATTCTCTCATCTGGGTCGCCAGTTCCACGATTCTTCCCCCTCCGACCTGAGACGTCACTTCCAAGAACTGCAGCTGGACCTACCATCTTTCCAAGGGGAAGCTTCATCTTCATCCTCTCGGCCCAGATCATCCTAGCCCCCTTGCAATTCGTCCCAGCCCCCTCAGAGATCTCAACCTAGCTCGCAGGCCCTGCGTGATCTGCAGGCCCAAAGATTCAAAGGTGGTCCTGTGGGCTGACTGACAGTTTCACACAGATAAGTATGTGATGATACCAAAAAACCCCACGTGTGTCTTTTATTGCTCCCAGACTCACACCCTGTGCAACATTCGTTGATGACCAGCATGCCGCCATTGAGTTTAAAACAGACCGAACTAACCTGACTGATGCTTGTTTTTCCACTTGGTAGAACCCACATTCTATTCATCGAAGAAGAGACAAGAGAACAGTGCCCCTCCTTGGGCCATCCCAATTGTGAGATGGTGACCCCGGGTGATAGGGGCCCGAGTAACAATATGTGTTGGATTCCCATTCTAGCGCAACATTATGGCCTCCCTTGAAGTGCTTCTGCAAGGTGGTTGAAGTGTTCTCACCTGGCCGCTTGCTGCCATTACTGCAACAGGGAGCTGCCGCACCTTGACCAGGTTTCACTTACCCGTCCAGGTGCAGAGCAGCTTAGTAAACTAAGAGCCCAATCTTCACCCATCATGGCGGGTTCCTGTCACTTGAGGACCTTCAAGGACTGGGTACCCTTTTCATGTTTAGGGTCCACTCCCTTGGACCTGTACAGCACCTTGCAGGAATGCCTTAGCGCTGTGGTGTCCAGGATTCCACTACGCAGGGTCCAGCGCCCAGAGGCCGCATTACAGGCAAAACCTTGTAGGATCTTGAGTCTTCTTTGCGAGGCTTGGGTACCATTTATCTAAGCATATAGAGCCTGTATCAAATGGATCCGATCGGTCAATCCCTTGATTCATTTAAGAACCGTTTGTGGCACTAGAGACCTGGAGCTCAGTGAGCTCAAACAATCGTGCCATCCACCTTGCAGACACTGGTAAAAAACTGAAGTACTTCCTGTATGGAAGGGGATATATAGGATATCACTTCCTGTCCAAAGACCTTTCACCTGGAAATGAAGTATAACCCAGTTGGTAAAGAATATTAGCCTAACTCTGTGTCCCATGATGTATGAAAAAGAAAAGTGTCACTTGGAGCACCATAGCAGCAACACATCATTTACAGTGTCACAGCCACCCTGTGACACAGTGTTCTCAGCCTAAGGACTCACAACACCCATCCTTCTGGGCTATGAAAGCAGGGGACCAGAGTCCAGGAACTACCTCAAGGAATGGGATAGTTGGGCCATTTGGGGGAGCCCCATGTAGGAAGGAGCATAGCCCCAGACTTCCCCCTCAAGGGCTCATCCAAGGGAAGTACTAACCAGGTGGAATTCCCCGCTTTAGGAAGGTCTTCAGGTCTGGGGCACACCGGTGTAGATCACCACCGCTCTGTACCTGTAGAAAAACCCTTCAACTAACTGCACCGCTCCATACTGCTATACCAAGGGTGAGCGCCAAACATATGGTTTAGCACAGAAAGCAGTGTTGCAGGGCGGCCCAACATCTTCCTAATGGTGGGGTCTGGGAACAGTCCCCAAAGCTGCTGCTGTGGGGGAACTGATCCAGAAGCTGCAGAAGGTAGCTGCAGTGGCTGTAGGTGTAGTTGGGGTGAGAAAGGAACATCTCTTTATAAAGTTCAGCGAAAAATCATCTTAATTCTCCAAGTAGAAATAAGAATCACAAGCCATAAACCTGCTCTCAGAGGGAAGTTGTCCTTCACTTAAAGTGGTTGGAAACCTCAGGCATGAAATATGAACAAATCATATCCCTCTATACTGTGTACTTGTCTCAATTAAGACTAAAGTACACACGACCGGACTTTTCGACCGGACTGGTCTGACGGAACGAATCCGTCGGACACTCCGACCGTGTATGGGCTTCATCGGACCTTCAGCAGACTTTTTCTGTCGAAAATCAGACGGACTTTAGATTTGGAACATGTTTCAAATCTTTCCGCCGGACTCGAGTCCGGTTGAAAAATCAGTTCGTCTGTATGCCAGTCCGATGGACATAAAAGGACGCAAGGGTAGCTATTGGCTACTGGCTATGAACTTTCTTATTCTAGTCCCTTCGTACATCATCATGTTCAAACCAACGGACTTTGGAATGGACTTTAGTCAATTTGTGTGTGGGGAAGTCCGGTCGTTTGAAAGTCCATCATAACTCCATCGAAAGTCCGTCAGAAAGACCGTCGGACCTTTGATGCTGAAAAGTCCGCTCATGTGTACGCGGCATAAGGGTCACTTCTGTCTGCTGTTTTGTTCCTCTGCTATTAGCATGAATCCCTTCTGACAAGTTTTCCTGACACCAAGAGGAAAATGGTGACAGATGAGAGAGCTTCAGCAGATTGACAGCCTCAGCGTGTAACTTCTGCTTTCCGCCCCCTTTTTTCTGAACTCTCAGACAAGCTTTATAATTCAGCACTTTGAATGGATGTAGAGAAGAGAAGACCGCAGATAAACAAGTACAACTTATGTAGGATGATTTGTTTCATTTCTGTGTATCAATTAAGGCCAATAACTAGGGTATATGTAACCACTTTAACCACTTCAGCCCCGGAAGGATTTACCCCCTTCCTGACCAGAGCACGTTTTACAATTTGGCACTGCGTCGCTTTAACTGCTAATTGCGCGGTCATGTAATGCTGTACCCAAACGAAATTTGCGTCCTTTTCTTCCCACAAATAGAGCTTTCTTTTGATGGTATTTGATCACCTCTGCCGTTTTTATTTTTTGCGCTATAAACGGAAAAAGACCGAAAATTTTGAAAAAAAATGATATTTTCTACTTTTTGTTATAAAAAAATCCAATAAACTCAATTTTAGTCATACATTTAGGCCAAAATGTATTCGGCCACATGTCTTTAGTAAAAAAAATGTCAATAAGTGTATATTTATTGGTTTGCGCAAAAGTTATAGCGCCTACAAACTAGGGTACATTTTCTGGAATTTACACAGCCTTTAATTTATGACTGCATATGTCATTTCTTGAGGTGCTAAAATGGCAGGGCAGTACAAAACCCCCCCAAATGACCCCATTTTGGAAAGTAGACACCCCAAGGAAATTGCTGAGAGGCATGTTGAGCCCATTTTTTTTGTCCCAAGTGATTGAATAATGACAAAAAAAAAAAAAATTACAAACAGTTGTCACTAAATGATATATTGCTCACACAGGCCATGGGCATATGTGGAATTGCACCCCAAAATACATTCAGCTGCTTCTCCTGAGTACGGGGATACCACATGTGTGGGACTTTTTGGGAGCCTAACCGCCTAACCGCGTATGGGGCCCCGCAAACCAATCACCGCCTTCAGGATTTCTAAGGGCGTAAATTTTTTATTTCACTCCTCACTACCTATCCCAGATGGCACAAACCCCCCCCAAATGACCCCATTTTGGAAAGTAGACACCCCAAGCTATTTGCTGAGGGGCATGTTGAGTCCATGGAATATTTGATATTTTGACACAAGTTGCGGGAAAGTGACACATTTTTTTTTTTTTTTTTGCACAAAGTTGTCACTAAATGATATATTGCTCACACAGGCCATAGGCATATGTGGAATTGCACCCCAAAATACATTTAGCTGCTTCTCCTGAGTATGGGGATACCACATATGTGGGACTTTTTGGGAGCCTAGCCGCGTACGGTGCTCCGAAAACCAATCACCGCCTTCAGGATTTCTAAGGGCGTAAATTTTTGATTTCACTCTTCACTGCCTATCACAGTTTCGGAGGCCATGGAATGCCAAGATGGCACAAACCCCCCCCAAATGACCCCATTTTGGAAAGTAGACACCCCAAGCTATTTGCTGAGAGGCATGGTGAGTATTTTGCAGCTCTCATTTGTTTTTGAAAATGAAGAAAGACAAGAAAAACATTTTTTTTTTACTTTTTTCAATTTTCAAAACTTTGTGACAAAAATTGAGGTCTGCAAAATACTCCCTATACCTCTCAGCAAATAGCTTGGGGTGTCTACTTTCCAAAATAGGGTCATTTGGGGGGGGTTCTGTGCCACCTGGGCATTCCATGGCCTCCGAAACTGTGATAGGCAGTGAAGAGTGAAATCAAAAATGTATGCCCTTAGAAAGCCTGAAGGCGGTGCTTGGTTTTTCGGGGTCCCGTACGCGGCTAGGCTCCCAAAAAGTCTCACACATGTGGTATCCCCATACTCAGGAGAAGCAACAGAATGTATTTTGGGGTGTAATTTCACATATTCCCATGGTATGTTTGAGCAATATATCATTTAGTGACAACTTTGTGCAAAAAAAAAAAAAGTTTGTCTTTTTCCCGCAACTTGTGTCACAATATAAATTTTCCATGGACTCAACATGCCTCTCAGCAAATAGCTTGGGGTGTCTACTTTCCAAAATGGGGTCATTTGGGGGGGTTTTGAACTGTCCTGGCATTTTATGCACAACATTTAGAAGCTTATGTCACACATCACTCACTCTTCTAACCACTTGAAGACAAAGCCCTTTCTGACACTTTTTGTTTACATGAAAAAATTATTTTTTTTTGCAAGAAAATTACTTTGAACCCCCAAACATTATATTTTTTTTAAAGCAAATGCCCTACAGATTAAAATGGTGGGTGTTTCATTTTTTTTTTTCACACAGTATTTGCGCAGCGATTTTTTAAAACGCATTTTTTGGGGAAAAAAACACTTTTTTTAAATTTTAATGCACTAAAACACACTATATTGTCCAAATGTTTGATGAAATAAAAAAGATGATCTTAGGCCGAGTGCATGGATACCAAACATGACATGCTTTAAAACTGCGCACAAACGTGCAGTGACGACAAACTAAATACATTTTTAAAAGCCTTTAAAAGCATTTACAGGTTACCACTTTAGATTTACAGAGGAGGTCTACTGCTAAAATTACTGCCCTTGATCTGACCTTCACGGTGATACCTCACATGCATGGTGCAATTGCTGTTTACATTTGACGCCAGACCAACGCTTGCGTTCGCCTTTGCGCGAGAGCAGGGGGGGACAGGGGTGCTTTTTTTTTTCTTTATTATTTTTTTGCTTTTTTATCTTATTTTTAAACTGTCCCTTTCATTTTTTTTTTTTTTTATCATTTTTATTGTTATCTCAGGTAATGTAAATATCCCCTATAATAGCAATAGGTAGTGACAGGTATTTTTTTTTTTTTAAATTGGGGTCTATTAGACCCTAGATCTCTCCTCTGCCCTCAAAGCATCTGACCACACCAAGATCGGTGTGATAAAATGCCTTCCCAAATTCCCAATGGCGCTGTTTACATCTGGCGAAATCTAATGTTTGGAGCCACTCTGGTCTCTGATCAGCTCTATGGTCAGCTGGCTGAATCACCGGCTGCATTCTCAGGTTCCCTGTTGGGACAGGAGAGCCAGAGAAAAACATGGAAGACGGGGGGGCATTCCCTCCCACTGCTTGTAAAAGCAGTCTAGAGGCTAATTAGCCGCTAGGATTGCTTTTACATGAAAGCCGACCACTGGCTGAAAAGAATGATACCAAGATGATACCTAAACCTGCAGGCATCATTCTGGTATAACCACTCAAAGTCCAGCAACATACCAGTACGTTGCTGGTCCTTGTTGGGCATATATTGTAATCTTTTTTTTTTCATGCAGCCTGTGGGCTGAACGAAAAAAAAGAGATTGATCGGTGGGTATGCCCACCATTAGAATACCTCCCTTCATCCACCCACTTCTAATGATGGGCATACATGCACCATTTATATATGCCGAAGCAGGGGGGCATCCTCCCGCAAAAGGTAGGAGCAAATCGCTCCTCCGCCCCTGCTGCCCCCATGCTTCGGCATATATCACCTGTAACTTTTATAACTGTAACCGGTTCCAGGTTCGGGTCTCTCAAAATGCGATGGCATCTTGGGAGACCCTGTGAAAGTGTGCCTAGTCTGTGCAATGCTGTACCCTATGCTAATACTCAACTAGTGTATGGTAGCGCTCAAAACATTCACCAATGCAAAGACCAGGATTGTCAGGACAGGAGGGACAATAATAGCGGGTGTCATGCCTATATCCCCACTTGCTGACATGACATCTTTTTTGGGGGGGGTTCATTGTGTAGGGGTACTCGGGAGGCCATAAAGAAAATGCCTCTCATGCAGCCGACTGCATTTGGTTGGGGATGTGAATGGGGGAAGTACGGGTGCTGCAGAAGTGGTGGGTTCCCAATTAGGATTGGCGAATGCAGCAGGAAGGGCACTATGGGCACGACGGGCCTGTGTTTGTCTTCTTCTTGGTGGCAGCGGGACACTACTTGTGCTTGCCACCTCACCAGCTTGAACTGCATTTATGGGACTCGCCACGTCACCAAGTGTTACTGCAGTGCTGGTTTGACTACGACCGGGGTGTACTAGGCCGCTGGTGCTTGCCAGTTCACCAAAACGCTACCAAAAAAACTGTTAGCGATCCCAGGGATCAGGCCTGACTCTGCGAACGCTGCAGTTATGCGTTTAGTGTTTTGTAAGTGACAGTGATCGATTGATACTGCACTTGGGTGGGCTGGGCTGGGCCGGGTGGAGGGGCAAAACGCAGGTGCTAGGAGGTATCTGGGCTGATCCCGCTAACACTGCGTTTTTGGGAACCCTAAACTGCTGGGGACGCTAGTATAGATCTGATCGGATCAGATATTGATCCGTTCAGATACTATACCACTAAGGGAGGTGTACGGTGCTTGCGTGGGTGTTAGCGCTACTGGCACTAAGCTGACGCTGCCTGGGGTTGGTGCTTGTCAGTTCACCAAAAAAACTGTTAGCGATCGCAGGGATCAGGCTTGACTCTGCGAACGCTGCAGTTATGCGTTTAGTGTTTTGTAAGTGACAGTGATCGATCGATACTGCACTTGGGTGGGCGGGGCTGGGCCGGGCGGAGGGGCAAAACGCAGGTGCTAGCAGGTATCTGGGCTGATCCCACTAACACTGCGTTTTTGGGAACCCTAAACTGCTGGGGACGCTAGTATAGATCTGATCGGATCAGATATTGATCCGTTCAGATACTATACCACTAAGGGAGGTGTACGGTGCTTGCGTGGGTGTTAGCGCTACTGGCACTAACCTGACGCTGCCTGGGGCTGGTGCTTGCCAGTTCACCAAAAAAACTGTTAGTGATCGCAGGGATCAGGCCTGACTCTGCGAATGCTGCAGTTATGCGTTTAGTGTTTTGTAAGTGACAGTGATCGATCGATACTGCACTTGGGTGGCCTGGGCTGGGCCGGGTGGAGGGGCAAAACGCAGGTGCTAGCAGGTATCTGGGCTGATCCCGCTAACACTGCATTTTTGGGAACCCTAAACTGCTGGGGATGCTAGTATAGATCTGATCGGATCAGATATTGATCCGTTCAGATACTATATCATTAAGGGAGGTGTATGCTGCTTGCGTGGGTGTTAGCGGTATTGGCGCTAACCTGACGCTGCCTGGGGCGACGCAGACCCTATCTGACCCTAAAACCTAGAGGGCTAAACCTTTATTCGGTAATAAACGGCGGGTGCCCTGACACTATAAAAAATAAACTAACTAACCAGGGTCACCCGTAACAGTTATACGGTGATCACTGGTGAAAGGGTTAACTAGGGGGCAATCAAGGGGTTAAAACCTTTATTAGGTAGTATATGGGGGTCCCTGACGCTATAGAACACTGACGGCGAACCTATATATTTACCTCCCTAACTAGCGTCACCAGTGACACTAATACAGCGATCAGAAAAATGATCGCTTAGTGACACTGGCGACGGGGGGTGATCAAGGGGTTAAAACTTTATTAGGGGGGGTTAGGGGGGTATCCTAGACCTAAAGGGGGCTAATACTATCTGCCCTACCACTTCTAACTGTCACAAGCTGACACCAATGCAGTAATCAGAAAAAAAAAAACTGCTTGGTGTCAGTGTGACGGGGGTGGGGGGGGGGGTTGGGGTGATTGGGGGTGTAATGTATGCCTGGCATGTTCTACTGTGTGTGCCTAGCAGTAAGAAGGGTCACTGGTTCGAATCCCAACCACGACACTACCTGCTTGGAGTTTGCATGTTCTCCCTGTGCCTGCGTGGGTTTCCTCCGTGTACTCCGGTTTCCTCCCACACTCCAAAGACATGCTGGTAGGTTAATTGGATCCTGTCTAAATTGTCCCTAGTTTGTATGAATGTGAGTTAGGGACCTTAGATTGTAAGCCCCTTGAGGGTAGGGACTGATGTGAATGTACAATGTATATGTAAAGTGCTGCGTAAATTGACGGCGCTATATAAGTACCTGAAATAAATAAAATAAATAAATGTGTTTTACACTCACATCGATGTCTTCTCTCCTCGGCGCCGAAACGGAAAATACCGAGCCGAGGAGAGATGACATCACTTCCTCTGCCTCTGTTTACTATACAGAGGCAGAGGAAGATTCTCATTGGCTGGGAGCGATCGCGAGGGGGGGGCCACGAATGGATGACCTCCCCCTCACATCTGATCGCTCCCGGACAGAAGCCGACTGCCTCGGGCACCGGGGGGGTTCCGATCGGACCCCCTGCCCGCGGGAGGCAGATCACATACAGGTACATGATTCTGCCTGCCCGTGCCATTCTGCCGACGTATATCGTCGTGAGGCGGTCGGAAACTGGTTAAGAACACTAGAATAAAACTGAGGATTGCTTGGAGTAGGAGAGGTTATATGGGCTGTCTCACAATTCTCTTTCCTTGTGCCCAGTCACCTGAAGGTGGCTGCATATAAACAAGGGTCTACATAAGAACCTGTGTCCTGTACTGTATGAAAAAGAAGGTTTCATTAAATTTCATTTGGCTACCATGAGGAACTTGAAAAGTAAGACAAGCAGGTAGGCCAAGACATGTTATTTTAACATTATAAATTTAATTTTTTTATTACCCACATACTGCACATGTGACCCCTTTTATTTTATTTTAGTGGCAAATTAGGTTCATACTGAAAGAAATTCCAGGATGTACAGTATTTGAAAAATGCTGTATTAAGTATAATACATATGGTTCATAAAGAATAATGAAAATTAATTATTTCCTGGAATTTACCCAACAGTGACTAAACTGTTATACAGCATCATCAGTTGATATACAGCACTGTATTAGCAAAAGGATGGCCAAACAAGTTGATCATTGAAGTCTAATGTACGGTACACACGATAGGATTTTCCGACGGAAAATGTTTGATGGGAGCTTGTTGTCAGAAATTCCGACCGTGTGTAGGCTCCATCGGACATTTTCCATCGGAATTTTTAGACACACAAAATTTGAGATCTGGATCTCAAATTTTCGACAACAAAATCCGTTGTCGTAAATTCCGATCGTGTGTACACAATTCTGATGCACAAAGTTCCATGCATGCTCAGAATCAAGCAGAAGAGGCGCACTGGCTATTGAACTTCATTTTTCTCGGCTCGTCGTACGTGTTGTACGTCACCACAATCTTGACGTTCGGAATTTCCGACAAGATTTGTGTGACCGTGTATATGCAAGACAAGTTTGAGCCAACATCCGTCGGAAAAAAACCATGGATTTTGTTGTCGGAAAATCCTATTGAGTGTACAGGGCATTAGGCTAGGTTCACACTGGTGTGCTGTGTTTTGGCCACAGCACAAGTTTACTCCCAGTTTTCGTGCGTTTACATGCATTTTTAGCTGCGGTCCCATTAACATCTATTAGGTCACGCATTTTTGCAGCGTTTTCTGAAAGCGCATCGCCAGCTCCATAATAAGGCCAGTGTGAACCCAGCCTTATTATGGAGCTCATTTCGGTACAATTCCAAACATAAGCTCCAATGTAAGAACTAGCAAAGTAACCATTCCATACCTCAAAAGCGTAGTCCAGAGAAAGAAAATTAAACACTGGGAAAATTGCTTTGTTCATTTTTGAAGATTTAGTTGCCTAGGGGTTACAAAGAGGTTTATTAGCTAAACATAGTCTCTTTCTGCAACAGATATTTTTTCATGTGCATTTTTAGTCTTATAACTGTATTGTAAAATCAGTAATAAATAATGAAAATAACTCAGTTTAGCTTTTTCAAGCATTGTCAGAATAAACAAGGCCAGCACTCACTAGCTGGCAACAAGGATATGAAGTGGAACTATACTCCGTTTAAAAAAAAAAAAAAAAAACTATTAAAGTATGTATTCTTCACTCAAAAGTACCTTCTAGAGCTTTTAGCCTCCTTCACATTTCCAAATTCCTGCTGTGATCCAACTTCCTGTTAAAGGGTGGCTACGTTCATTCGCCATGGTCTCATTTTTTCCCAGTTTTAGAATGGGGGGCACCAGACCCCGCCCTTTCTTTGTGACCGCTCCCACTTTTTTATAATTCCCATCCCTTATAGATACCACCCACTCTGTCCCCTGTATTCCACTTGCTTCCACCCATAGTGTCAGGATTATACAGTTCAGCATCACAGGACAGAGTATACAGCCCCATAATCACAGGACAGAGTATACAGCTCAGCATCACAGGACAAAGTATACAGCACAGCCTCACAGATCAGGGTATATAGGTCAACATCACAGATAGGGTATATAGGTCAGAATTACACATAGGGTATATAGGACTGACAGCACTGCCCATCCTCTCCTCCTGTGTCTCCTCCAGTGCGGACAGCAGGGGTGGCGTGTCCGCTCCTCATGCTTCCTCCGCTCTGTGTCTCCTCTTCTGCCAAAGCGCTGACCATCCAATAGGATCGCCTGGCGCTTTGGCCAATCGGGAAACAGATCTCACTGACCTGACTCCTGATTGGCGGGGAGGCACTGTAGTGTAAAAATAGTGAAAATTCATTCGCTATGGTCACACAATTGGGTGGGATCAGGGCGCACCCTCTGTGCCCCGAGTCCACATTTTTTTGAAGCTGATTAGAGCCTCTGGTTCTAATCACATGCTTCAAAAAAAAAAAACACCCCTGCCCATTCATTGATTCAAGTTTGTGTTCCTGTGTGTGGGGGGGGGCAAAGCTTAGAAGCTAGCGTCTCGTCAGCTATTCCCTCCCACAGTCATTCCATTCCCCCTTCCTCTCCTCTTCTTGCACCTGTATAAAATCTCTTAAGCCACCCATAGATCGATTTTCTTTCCTGCAACCTTGGGTTCTCCTCATCGATGAAAACTGCTTAATCTCATCAACAGTGCAGATGGGGGAATCCCTCCTGTGGAGTTATTGTGTCCTCCCAGTGGGGAGCAGGAGAAGCAATCCCCACTGGGAGAACACAGTTATTACTGATAGTAGCTATAATAGCAGCTAGCAATAATTGCATGTAAAATCTGACAGGCTGGTAGTACCCAAGTTAATTGATCGATCAACCTGGGTACATTCAGCCTGTCCATACATTGTTCGAATCTCGACTGGTCCCTGCTGAACCGGCCGAGATTCAAACTGTCTATGGCCGGCTTTAGTCTCCTGAAGTCGTTCTCCACCCCCCCCACCCCCCACTGGCAATCCCATTCTCCCCCTCCTTCTCTGCCCCTCATCTGTATTTAGTCCTCTTGCCTCTCCCCCTGCAAATCTCTTTCTCCTCCTCCTGTCATTCCCTTGCATGAGAAATGACAGCGTTCATCTTGGCACCTGCCTGCTCCTGGAAACAAGTGCTGTCACTCAGAAATAATTAAATATTCATTTCCTTGTAAATAGTGTGGTCATACAGTGGGGTGGGGGGCATATTGTGTACTATGCTAGCTCAGGATATGGACTACATAGAAAGATGTGACAACATGCTACATGCATTTTGACCCCTGGGGGATAGGGGTAACTAAGAAAAACTTTAGTGAAACTTCTTTTTTAGGAAACACTGTCATAATATATTAAAACATTTGCAAGCTCCTTTACCGGTGTCAACATCTTCATCTGATCTTATTCTGGGATCAGTTTATTGGGACATCTTGATTGGGTGGCCCCAGACAATGTAACTCCTGTGCATGCACACAGGAGTTCATTCAATTCATTTGAGCATCCAGCAGATGCCAGGATTTCACACTCATCTGCCCATGCACCACTGCTTCAGCATATTACTACCTTTAGTTTTGTGTTGCTTGCAGATTCTAGTAGATCAGAAATGCAGTGATTTATCGGTCCATAGGCAAGCATGGCAGAGTCTGAACAGCTCTGCCGTCCTACAAGATGGCTAGTGGCACACACAGTAAACATGACATCAGGGGGTGATCTTTAGTTTTCTGTAATAGGATCCACAGCCCAGACTCTGATCATTTAATTTCCTGTAGCTGAGCCTGTAGGCTGTAGGGAGAAGTCCTGCAGAGAACACCTAACAGCAACTACTGCTGAAATTGGAGGCAATTTAACTTCAATGTGGCAGAGAAATGCCACACTGCTGTTTTAAACCCTAAAGCGGTAATAAACCCAAAACCAAAAATGTATTATATTGCAGAGAACTGACATGTTCCTCTACCCAAATGTGAAATAGTATCAAATTCTGCTAATGGGAACCGCAAAGGGGAAAGAAAAGGGGAAGTTCCGATACCAGAAAGAATATATTGAGAATATGAAATATGTAGCTAAAACCACAATATTTTATTAGACCAACATTAAAAATGCCCCTGAAACAATGGGGACATAGTAATAAATCATAAAATAATTTGATACAAAAAGTATGATGGCTAAGATTGTGTATAGTGCAAACTTGTAATAAAAGTACAAATATCAGTGATAATAACAGATGCACAAAGAGAGGAGTCACGACACGTTTCAGCTTTTTAAGTCTTCCTCAGGGTCTTAGCATCCGCTAGTTATTTAAAAGAATGTCTGCAACACATATAAATGTCAGTATACATGACCACAAATCTGAAAAAAATCACAGTATTATATTCACCTAGAGATACGATATCAGAATGGCAAAACTTACATTCCAATTATAGCAAGTACAAAAAGCCATCAATTAAAAATATGTGAGGATGTCTTGGGGGGGGGGGGGGGGGGCAGCACGTGTTCCTCCAATTGTCCAAAAGAAGCACGGGTAATAAAAAGCGTAATAAAAGCTTTACATGATATACATGCATGCATTTTTTTTATCCCCTGTTCTTCTCTTGGACAATTGGAGGAACACGTGCCTCCCCCCCTTGGAGATATCCAAACATATTTTGAATTTATGTCTTTTTGTACTTGCTATAGTTGGAATATAAGTTTTGCAAATCTGATGTCATATCTCCAGGTGAATATAATACTGTGATTTTTTTTCAAATTTGTGATTTTTTCTTACTGACATTTATATGTGTTGCAGAGATCCTTTTAAACTGAGACTCCATTCACACCTGAGCGTACTGGAACAGATTTCAAAATCATGGCAAAACACGGGACGCGTTTGTGATGCCATTATTTCTTAATGGCACCCCAAATATGGTGTGATTTTGCCACGATTGTCGAGCAACAAAAATCACAACGCCAAACGCGTCTGGCTCTGTGCCAACATTTGGTACATGAATCTCTTTGGAGCAGAGGGAGGCCCATTCAAATGAATGGTGCTGCTCCAAAAACATGTGCCACACAAACACACAAAAAAGCTAAAACAAAAACGTGGCGCAGCAGGTGTCGCTGCAGTACGCTTAGGTGTGAATGAAGCCTGGCAGATGCTAACCCCCTGAGAAAGACTTAAAAAGTTGAAACGCGTTGGGTCTTCCATCTTGTGCATCTGTTATCATCATTGATATTTGTACTCTTATTACAAATTTGCACTATACACAATCTTAGCCATCATACTTTTTATATCAAATAATTTTATGATGTATTACTATATTCCCGTTATTTCAGGGGCTTTTTTAAAGCGTAGTTCTGCCTTAAAAAAATTTTAAATCCAGCAGCTACAAATACTGCAGCCACTGACTCTTAAGGACACTTAGCTGTCCAGGGCACCCGCGATGTCCTTACCTGAAGCCGACCTGTGCCTCAGCTCCGGGTGGAGGCGCCAGCATTGCTAGTAAGGGAATCAGGAAGTGAAGCCTTGCGGCTTCACAGCCTAGTTCCCTACAGCGCATGTGCTAGTCACGCTGCGCATTCTGAGTGGTCCCTGCTGTCTTCTGTGACCTGTGTGTCTCCCAGAATACAGCGGAGGGGGCGGAGGAGGGGCCAGACATGGCGTAGATCGCCACAGATACTGCGGCAATCTTCTGCCGGAAGTGGGAGCAAAAACCTGTATTAGACAGTTATCTACTCCCCCCTAAAAGGTGCCAAATATGACACCGGGGGGGGGGGAGGAATCTGGATAGCGGAAGTTCCATTTTTGGGTGGAACTCCACTTTAATGTTGCTCTAATAAAATATTGTGGTTTTAGCTACAGATTTCATATTCTCAATATATTCTCTCTGGTATCGGAAAGACCCAACTTCCCCTTTTCTTTCCCCTTTGTGGGCCTCTATTTATTATATTGCAGCTTACCAATCATTATATGTGGTGTCCGCATCAGTTTTCTTTTTTTTTTAATCTTTTCTCCCTCTGTTTTCTCCTGGTGGTCTGGCCAGAAACACACCTCCTGTATTAGAGTTAGAGCTGGGCGATTTTCTCAAAAAAAAATCTGCGATTTTTAAAAAAAAAGTAAATTCGCGATTCGAAACGAGTTTTTTTTTTTTTTTTGGACACCGCGCCGGTCCTGAGGAGCTGCGGGCAGCAGCTTTTAGGCGAGGCCGCGGCTTAGGCCTAGTCCGCGGTGTCCAGCCTCGCGGACTAGGCCGAAGCCGCAGCCTCACCTAAAAACTCCTGCCCGCAGCTCCTCAGGAACGGCGCGGTGTCAGCCCCGGTCCTGGAGAGCTGCAGGCAGGAGTTTTTAGGCAAGGCCGCGGCTTGGGCCTAGTCCGCGACGTCCGGCGTCAGTGCCGGTCCTGGTGAAAAAAAAAAACCCCAAAAAAAAAAAAAAAAAATCGATTTGCTTAAATTTTGAATCGATTTGACCTCGAAACTCGATTCAAGATTTAAATCAATTTTTTCCCCAGCCCTAATTAGAGTGTCCCCACTCTGGATGAAGGAGCACAGGGGGCACCTTTGGACAGCAGCATTGTGGTCAGATACTGCGGGCATGGTCAGAGACTGCGGAAATGGTCAGAGGCTGCGGGCAAGGTCAGATACTGCAGGCATGGTCAGAGGCTGCGGGCATGGTCAGAGGCTGCGGGCATGGTGAGAGATTGCAGACATGGTCAGAGGCTGCGGACATGGTCAGAGGCTGCAGGCATGATCAGAGGCTGCGGGCATGGCCAGAGGCTGCGGACATGGTGGGAGGCTGCGGACATGGTCAGAGGCTGGGAACATGGTCAGAGTCTGGGGGCATGGTCAGAGGCTGCAGACATGGTCAGAGGCTGCAGAAATTGTGAGAGGCTGCGGGCATGGTCAGATGCTGCGGGCATGGCCAGAGACTGCGGAGCATGGTCAGAGACTGTGGGCATGATCAGAGGCTGCAGACATGGTCAGACTCTTTCTTCTAATATATATGCCGGTTATTATTTGCATTACTGTGAACGTCCCCTCCTCCCGAGCCCAGCCAAGCTGAGGTGAGTCAAGACCGCCCACTCCCCCCGCCCGAGCACAGTCAAAGTGAGCTGAGAACCGCCCCTGCCCAAGCACAGCCGAGGTGAGCTGAGACCGCTTCCCCCCCGTCGATCACAGCCGAGCCCAGCCAAGGTGAGCTGAGAACCTCCCCCGCCTGAGTACAGCCGAGGTGAGCTGAGACCGCCCCCCCCGCCCGAGCCCAGCCAAACTGAGGTGAGTCAAGACCGCCCACTCCTCCGCCCGAGCACAGCCAAAGTGAGCTGAGAACTGCCCCCGCCCAAGCACATCTGAGACCACCCCCCCGCCCGAGCACAGCGGAGGTGAGCTGAGACCACCCCCCCACCCGAGCTCGACCACCCTGCCAATCACTTCATGCCGCTTTATGGGAGACTGCATTTGTGTGGCCGTCAGGACTCGGGAAGTGGCGGGGGGCTTTTTTCCTGCCGGGCGGCTTTTTTGCTGCCCCCCAGCAAAGTGCAGCCCTAGGCCTGGGCCTTATCTGCCTAGGCCAAGACACACCTCCCTAGGGAACACTTAACCCCTTGATCGCCCTCTAGTGTTAACCCCTTCCCTACCAGTGACATTTATACAGTAATCAGTGGCTATTTTTAGCTCTGATCGCTGTATAAATGTCGCTGGTCCCAAAAAAGTGTCAAAAGTGTCCAATCTGCAATGTCGCAGTCCCGCTAAAAATCGCTGATCACCGCCATTACTAGTAAAAAAAAAATAAATAAATAAAAATGCCATAAATATCTCAGTCCGTGGGATCATGAGGTACTCTCCAGCCAGATAGCCGTCTCCCAAACCCTGCTTCTTCCCTCTTGTCTTCCTGGAAGCTCAGTATTCTCTGGGACAGTGTCATGACCTTGCAGTAATACATTCATGACCCGTCTGTCTCTTACCTGGTCTGTGTATCAGCCTTGAGGCTTGTACTCTCACACCTGCATGCTTAAGTAATCTTCCCTCTGTGTGGCTCCACCCTAGCCTCAACAGGAACCACTATTTAACACCGTATTCTCCAAGCCTGCCTTGCCGTGCAATATTGTGTGTTTGGCTTCCTGTTTGCCGTGTGCTCTAAGTTTGTCTCTGTCTCTGTTACCGATCTTGGTGTGTTCCCGACTATCCCTGTCTGCTTGTGACCCTGACCTTTGGCGCGTTCTCGACTATCCCTGTTTGCCTGTGACCCTGACTTTTGGCGTGTTCTCTGTTATCCTTGTCTGCTAGTCGCCCCGACATTTGGCTACCTCCTTACTATCCCTTGCTGTCCATCCTCACCACTAGAGGCTCTGGTGAACACCTGCTGGCTCTTAAGACTCCGCGCCCTGGGGAATCTATGCTCTAAATCACTGTGGGATCTGTGTTGGTGTTCCAGGGGACCTGCCTTCCTGAACCACCCCGAGTTCCATCCGCAGCAGTTAGCCTTAGGGTCCACTATCATAGCAGTGCACTCCTGACCCCAACGGGGTGCATCTGTCACCTGGATACAGGTGACCTGACAGTTTGCACGGCCATGGACCCGTCTGATGTGCCGCTACCTGCCGATAATCAGCTGCAGGGCATAGTCCACAGATTCCAGACCCAGGAATCTAATCAGACCCAGGTGATGAGATTCCTTCAGGATTTGGCTTCCCGCTTTGAACAACTTCAAGCCTCCTTAGGCTCTCCGGTTCCACAACTGCAATCAGCTGCCGTATCAGCTCCACTTACAGTCGCAGCCGCTAACCCTTTGCATTTACCAGCTCCGTCCCGTTACTTTGGGGATTCCAAGGCCTGCAGAGGGTTCCTTAGCCAGTGTACCATTCATTTCGAACTCCAACCCCAAAACTTCCAGTCTGATAGGGCAAAGGTAGCCTATATTATTTCTCTCCTGTCCGGCGAGGCTTTAGCTTGGGCTGCCCCTATGTGGGAGAGGAAAGACCCAGTGGTTTCCAGCCTCTCTAATTTTCTGAAACTCTTCCGGAATATCTTTGAGGAACCAGGTCGTGTCTCTTCAGCGGCCAGCGCCCTCTTACGTCTCCGCCAAGATTCTGCTTCTATGGGACAGTATGCTCTTTGTTTCCGCATACTGACGGCTGAGCTGAGCTGGAACAATGAGGCCTTAGTCGCAACCTTTCTGCATGGCCTTTCTGATAGAGTGAAGGATGAATTAGCAGGAAGAACCATCCCCACTGATCTGGACGAAGTTATCTCCCTGTGTAACCAGATTGATATTCGTTTTCAGGAAAGGACCCTAGAAAAGCGACGCCAGCACTCCTTGGTCCTTAGTCAGCCCGAGCTCCCCTCTTTTCATCCTGTGGAGCATCTCCTGCCAACTAAGGAACCCATGCAGCTGGGCCAGACCAGGCCATCCCCTGAGGAACGTGTTAGGAACAGAACTCTGGGCCTGTGTCTCTGCTGTGGGGGCAAAGGTCATTTTCTTGACACATGCTCATTTCGTCCAGGAAAAGCTCGGGTAATACATCTGGAAGGTGGAGTATTGGACCCAGAAAAGTCATCTTCTCATCTTCTTCTTTCGGTGTTTCTTCATGTTGGCGTTTACTCCCACTCGGCCTTGGCTTATCTGGATTCGGGAGCCGCTGGCAACTTTATGAACTGAAGAACTGCATCTTCCATGAACCTTACCCTTTTACCCCTCACCACTCCATTGGTGGTCTCGGTGATTGATGGCACTGTTCTTCCAGGGGGGCCTATCCACTTCCAGACCCCTCCTGTTAAGATGTCGGTAGGGATACTCCACAAGGAGTGGATATCCTTTCTTATCCTTCCTAAGGTCTCAACCCCTATTGTATTGGGGCTTCCTTGGTTGCAGCTCCACTCTCCACACATTGACTGGACTTCTGGGCAGATCCTGGCTTGGGGTCCCTCCTGTTTCTCTTCCTGCCTATTCAAGGTTGCCCCTAAGGGGAGACTTCCCGTGGCTACCACCTCAGTATCCTCTGCCCTTCCCGCTGCATATAGCGATTTCCGGGATGTGTTCTGTAAAAAGTTGGCTGAGGTCCTTTGACTGTGCCATTGACCTTGTTCCCGGAGCAGCTCTACCCAGGGGTCGTACCTACCCTCTGTCCATCCCAGAGACCCAGGCCATGTCTGAGTATGTTGCAGAAAATCTAGAAAAAGGGTTCATCCGGAAATCCTCATCGCCTGCAGGAGCAGGGTTCTTTTTTGTTGCCAAAAAGGATGGTACTCTAAGACCCTACATTGACTACCGAGGCCTAAATGCAGTAACGATCAAAAATCGATACCCCCTACCCCTAATACCGGAACTATTTGACAGGTTGAAAGGTGCCTCCATTTTTACCAAGTTGGATCTCAGGGGTGCATACAATTTGATCCGAATATGGGAAGGGGATGAATGGAAAACTGCATTTAACACTAGAGATGGGCATTACGAGTACTTGGTCATGCCCTTCGATTTGTGTAACGCCCCAGCGGTGTTCCAAAACTTTGTTAACGAAATCTTCAGGGATCTGCTTTACCAATTTGTTGTCATCTACCTGGATGACATTCTCATCTTTTCGGATAGTCTGTCGGTTCACAGAGACCATGTCCGGATTGTACTTCAGTGCCTTTGAGAAAATAATCTGTACGCCAAGCTGGAGAAATGTTCTTTTGAATGTTCTGAAGTCCTGTTTCTGGGATGCTTCGTCTCTAACTTCGGTATTCGTATGGATCCTGGGAAGGTCTCGGCCATTACCAACTGGCCTCTTCCTGCCGGCCTCAAGGCCACGCAGCGATTTCTTGGATTCACTAATTATTACAGGCAGTTCATTAGGAATTACTCCTCTATTGCTGCGCCAATTATCGCCTTGACCAAGAAGGGTGCTAATGCCAAGGAGTGGTCCTCCGAAGCTGTCTCTGCCTTTCATGATTCGAAACAGGCCTTCATTTCTGGACCTTTGTTGAGGCGACCTGACCTGGGGGATCCATTTTTTATTGAAGTGGATGCTTCCTCAACTGGGGTGGGAGCTGTGCTTCTTCAATCCTTTGGGAAAAAACATCTACCATGTGCGTTTTTCTCCAGAAAATTTTCTCAGGCGGAGAAGAATTACGCTATTGGTGATCGGGAACTTCTTGCAATTAGATTGGCGTTGGAGGAGTGGCCTCATCTCTTGGAGGGTTCCTCACATTCCATAACAATTTTCACTGACCATAAAAATCTGCAGTACTTACAGAATGCCAAACGATTGAATCCCAGACAAGCCAGGTGGAGTCTCTTCTTTTCCCGTTTTAACTTCACCATTACATTCAAACCTGGTTCCTGTAACAGTCGGGCTGATGCACTCTTTAGATCTTTTGACATTCAGGATGAGGAGCCTACCATTGAACCTGAGCCGATTATCCCTACTTCATGCATCCTTGCCCATTCTACCACCCTGAAGTCAAAAATTCCTCCTGGTAGGACCTTCGTCCCCACTGAGCTAAGAGCTAAGATCCTTCGTTGGAGACATGACTCCAAGGTGGCAGGTCATGCGGGGTTTCTTCGATCCTTCCTCCTCATCAGTCGCCACTACTGGTGGCCTACTCTCCTTTCGGATGTCAAAGACTATGTTAAGGCTTGTCATGTCTGTGCCCAGTCTAAGTCCTCCACGCAGGCTCCTGCTGGTCTTCTCATGCCCTTGCCCATTCCCAAGGAGCCCTGGTCTCACATAGCCATGGACTTCATCACCGATCTTCCACCTTCTGAGAAGAATACAGTCATTTGGGTGGTAATTGATCGATTCTCCAAGATTGTCGATTTTGTTCCTTTTCCTGGTCTCCCTTCTGCTCCTACCTTGGTTCCGATTTTCGTACGAGAGATTTTCCGTCTTCATGGTATCCCTTCCCATGTCATTTCGGACAGGGGTGTTCGGTTTACTTCTCGCTTTTGGAGAGCCTTTTGCAAATCCTTCAACATTACCTTGGATTTTACCTCTTCTTACCATCCCCAATCCAATGGCCAGACTGAAAGGGTTAATCAGGAGTTGGAGGTCTTTCTTCGTACCTTGGTCTCGGCTCATCACGATGATTGGGTATCATTACTCCCGTGGGCAGAGTTCTCCCATAACAATCATGTCAATGTCAGTTCTCAGAAGACACCCTTTGTCACTGTTTATGGAAGGCATCCTCAGCTCCCTCTTCCTATGACCTGTTCTTCTGACATCCCAGCTTTAGCTACTGTTCAGGAATCATTCAGTTCCTTGTGGGTTGACGTTCATGATTCCCTCCAGAAAGCTGCCAACAAGTTCAAAAGTTTTGCTGACCGTCGCAGGCATAAGCCGCCTTCTCTACAGCCAGGAGACAAAGTCTGGCTTTCTACCAGGAACATCAGACTCCGGGTTCCTTCTCTCAAGTTTGCCCCGAGATTCATTGGTCCTTACAATATAATTTCTAAGCTGAATCCTGTTTGTTTTAAACTCCAGATCCCTAAAAGCCTCAGGATATCAAACTCCTTTCATTTATCCCTTCTGAAACCTTTAGTTTTCAATAAGTTCTCTCGACCTCTCCCTACCTTGGCTCCAGTCTCTGAAGTTGATCAGGAGTAAGAGGTTAGTCAAATTTTGGATTCTCGCTTCTATAAAGGTGTCCTTCAATATCTCGTGGATTGGAAAGGTTTTGGTCTTGAGGAGAGATTTTGGATTTCTGCATCTGAAGTCTTCGCACCTCGACTTCTGAGGAAGTTCCATTTGAAGTTCCCCTCCAAGCCTGGTCCAAACCAGGGGAATAGCCGTGCAATATTGTGTGTTTGGCTTCCTGTTTGCCGTGTGCTCGAAGTTTGTCTCTGTCTCTTACCGATCTTGGCGTGTTCCCGACTATCCCTGTCTGCTTGTGACCCTGACCGTTGGCGCATTCTCGACTATCCCTGTTTACCTGTGACCCTGACTTTTGGCGTGTTCTCTGTTATCTTTGTCTGCTAGTCGCCCCGACATTTGGCTACCTCCTTACTATCCCTTGCTGTCCTGGGCTGCTGTTTCTTCTCCATCCTCCTGTAGCCTACCGTGAGCATGAGCTGGGAGACCCTGGGGGCCGCGACCTGGAGCCAGTTGCAGCCCAGTCCATCCTCACCACTAGAGGCTCTGGTGAACAACTGCTGGCTCTTAGACTCCGCACCCTGGGGAATCTATGCTCTAACTCACTGTGGGATCCGTGTTGGTGTTCCAGGGGACCTGCCTTCCTGAACCACCCCGAGTTCCATCCGCGGCAGTCAGCCTTAGGGTCCACTATCATAGCAGTGCACTCCTGACCCCAACGGGGTGCATCTGTCACCTGGATACAGGTGACCTGACAGCCAGCCAGCTCAGCCTCTGTGCAGATCTTTTTTTTGGAACCGGTTCCACCCCTCCGTGTCCAGGACCTGAGTATCATCTGATCCATATTACATAGGATCCCAAGCCTATCTGACCCCTTTGTCATATGACATTTGGAGTCCACCGTAGCTGGTAAGAGTATTTATTTACCTCTGGAGTATAACTGAAATTGACTACAGACAAGCCTCCCATTACCTTCTTACGATTGAAATCACTTTCACGGGAATAATACACCACTTTATACCTCTGTGGACTTTATGTCACACACACCCACCAGGGTTGCATCTAGCTCTGTTATATTATATTTGTTTGGAGCTTTAACTCTATGATTAATTTCACATTTTTCATTAGCGCTACACTGTCACTTTAAAATTTTTTGGTTTATAGTGCAAAAAATAAAAACCGCAGAGGTGATCAAAAACCCCAAAACAAAGCTCTATTTGTAGGGAAAAAAAGGACACAAATTTTGTTTGTG
The DNA here is from genome assembly GCF_042186555.1 of Aquarana catesbeiana. NCBI lineage: Eukaryota > Metazoa > Chordata > Amphibia > Anura > Ranidae > Aquarana > Aquarana catesbeiana. The sequence continues at coordinate 477,651,966 of NC_133324.1, read as the reverse complement.
TACGTCGCACTACGGCACAATTGTCAGTTAAAGTGACGCAGTCCTGCATTGCAAAAAATGGCCTGGTCAGGAAGTGGGTAAATCCTTCTGGGGCTGAAGTGGTTAAATACATTAACAATTTGAAGCCAAACTCCAGCTAACACTTTAAAAGCAGTTACAGCAACAGTTTTGTTCCTTTTGGGATAAAGGTTTTCCATAAATAAATAGCAGTTGCTCATCGTAAGCACCCCTGTCATTGGTAAATGGTTTGTCTCAACTCTCTGCATCTGCAGGGAAGCTTGTTCTGTTGCAGAACAACAGACATTTTAGCAGGATCACCAGGTGAAAATAAAAGAAAGAAGCCCTAAAAAAAATAAAAAATAAATAAAATAATTCACCATCACATTCAAGAATTGGTAAGCTGCAATATAATAAACGTTTGCCTTTGGGTTTAATACCACTGTAAAATGTATCTATACTTTAAGAGATTTAGGATGCTGGGAGGCGGGGCGGGGTTTTAGATCATGTGACCATGTGATCTGCTGTCACATGATCGGAAAACTCCTGATCACTGCTTGCTAACTTTCCATTAGCCACTGGTGACTGTGCCATTAGCCCGCCTTCTCAGCACAAGCTGTATTTACACTATTTCACGCAAATATGCAGCCGCTCAGCGCCAAGGCGCACCAGCCGAGCGGCCTCATATTTGCTTGTGACCGGCGCCAAGGGGTTACGTTTTGGATGGAATGGGTAAAAGCTATCAGCTCCGTCAGGTTTTATTACTATTTGGTAAGGATGAGCTCCGGCGTGTTCGCATACTCCACATGTAGAGCCTGCCAGGAAGTTGGCACAGCGCTACGCTAATCACAAGCAGTGAGACATTTCCCGATCTCGGCAGCTGCACATCGTGCAAACACGCCGGAGCCCATCCTTACTATTTGGAAATACCTTAGAGAGATTTCCCCTCACTTCCTGTGTGGGAACAACCTTTCTACCAGACCAGAAGTGATGGAAATTCTGAAAAACTGAAACAGACAACTATAAAAGTCTGTGAGAGGCTGTATCCCTATTTAGCTAAATAACTAAAAGAAAATACTTCCATCTGGGTTGCTGGTAGAGATTTCCCTCTCACTTCCTGTCATAGGGTTGACCTTTTTATCACGCAGGAAGTGAGGGAATTTCTCCACTGGAGCCTCAGATTGCGGTAAACCCTGAAAGTAGTTCTAGTCCTCCCCCATTCTATATAAAACTTAAAAAAAAAAAAAAGTTTTAGCTATAGATACACTCTAACCTGTTCTAGTAGGCCATACACATGTATGTAGATTGCAGGTAACTAGGTAGAAACCAACAGGTACCATTGCTAGAACTATAATAACACATCTGCACAGTGACCCTTATTTCCATAGAGTGGTCACAAACTAACCACTTATTATACAAGCTCACACCAAATCCAGTTTTCATATTCTCAGTCAAGATAGTCAGCACCAATCATTCTGGAGCCCAGTGACTACTTGTTACTACAAGAGGAATAACACATGGACATTGAGTCACTTACTAACTGAGAGGCCAGGCTACCTGAGAGACACAAGAAGAAGTGTGAGGTAAAGGAATGGTGGGCACTGAGGAATTCTGGGAAATTTAGTTCTGTCTTTGCCTCATGACCAGTGCTTAGCAGCAAACTCAAACTACACATCCCAGAATGCATTGCATTAGGTAACATCTGATAACCAGTAACCAGTCCCTGTGGTGGGTGTGGCTGGCTGTTCACTCAGTGTTCCTTTGGGCTTCATATGTCAGAATCCAAAATGTTTTACTTGCTTTAAAAACTTGTGCGTACAATACATGTTGTTTTTAATCAAGGAAATGATTCCAATGTAAAAGAAAATGATCTGCTTTTGATGCAGTTTGATAAACTTTTGAACAGATATGAATAAGATAGACAGACAACCACAAAAACACAAAGCAGGATAGACCCCATTCACACATTAGTGCCACTTTGGACCACAGTCGCATGACAAGTTGCACTCCATGTTTTCCAGCAAATACTGTTCATATCTGTGCAACTTAATGTTGACTTTAAAGTAGTTCCTGCACTACTTTGGTCCGACAAGCACTACTTTGGTCTGAACTACTTTGGTCTCGAAAGTCGCACCTGAATGATATACATGTGACCTGTATGCGACTTTGTAAAGCACACACAATTACATGGTCAAAGCCAACGTTGCATCAAAATTGCATAAAAGCTGCACTGTACAGTCGCAATAGAAAACGCATGATTTTGAAGTCGCACAAGTGCGAATGGAGCCTTAAAGCTGAATTCTAGAGATGGTTTTGCATAGTTACATTAACCACTTAAGGACCGGAAGGATTTGCCCCCTTAAAGACCAGGCCAATACGGCACTGCGTCGCTTTAACTGACAATTGCGTGGTCCTGCAACGCTGTACCCACACAAATGTATGTCCTTTTTTCCCCACAAATAGAGCTTTCTATTGGTGGTATTTGATCACCTCTGCGACTGACAATTTTGAAAAAAAATCTATATTTTTTTACTTTTTGCTATAATAAATATCCCCTCAAAAATGTAAAAAACGAATTTTTCCATCAGTTTAGGCCGATATGTTTACTAAATAAGCATATGGATTGGTTTGTGCAAAAGTTATAGCGTTTACAAAATAGGGGATAGATTTATGGAATTTTTATTATTAATTTTTTTTGTTTTACTAGTAATGGTGGTGATCAGCGATTTTTAGCGGGACTGCAACATTGCGGTGGACAGATCAGACACTTTTGACAATTTTTTTGGGGCCAGTGACATTTATACAGTGATCAGAGCTAAAAATAGCCACTGATTACTATATAAATGTCACTGGCATGGAAGGGGTTAACACTAGGGGGCAATCAAGGGGTTAATTGTTCCCTAGGGAGGTGTTTCTAACTGTGGGGGCAGGGTAGTGACTGTAGGAGGAGAAAGATCGCTGTTCCTAATCACTAGGAACAGCAGGTCTGTCTCTCCTCTCCTGACAGAATGGGGATCTGTCTGTTTACATTGACAGATCCCTGTTCTGTCTCTCTCAGGAGTGATCGTGGGTGGCCGGCGGACATTGCGGCCGCCGGCCACGCGCTTCACCTCTGGCGGCGCGCATGCGCCCCCTAGTGGTCTTACAGCAACCGAAGTACAATGATGGCGTTTCGCTCGGGAGTGCAACTGCAGCGTCTGGTATGTAAGTGGTTCAAGCAGAACTTCAGTCAATTCATCTTATCCTCTTCCATGGCGTAGTGGATCACTTTTCAGAGAGTGAACACCACAGCCCCATTCAGTCAGGGAGAATAACTTTCATTGCGATGCTAAGCTCCACAGCATGTGTACAACCCCATGCGCTGCCTTTGCATCTGAGGGGGGAGCAGTTTGAGACCCCCAATCACAATTGTAATTGTAAACAAGACCTTACAGTGATTGCCACTGTCTTCCAGGTCCCATGCAGATTCTACATAGTAACCATAGGAGGTCATTTGCTCAGCAAACGCACCATTCAGAGAGCACCTTGCAATTCTTTTTTAGTTCTCTAAATGGACAAGGTAGAAAGACGGGGCAGTGACATTATAAACTCCACCTCATCCACCTATTGCTTTGCATTCATTTAGAAACATGCAAGGTGTTCCCTGAATGGCACCTGCGACGCTCAGCGAAAGACAGCAAGGATCGCTATAGTAGTGGCGACTAGTATAGTGATTCTCTTACTTCACAGGGATTGGCCGGATATGACATATACAGTGCATCCAGAAAGTATTCACAGCGCTTAATTTTTTTCCCCATTTTGTTATGTTACAGCCTTATTCCAAAATCAATTAAATTCATTATTTTCCTCAAAATTCTACAAACAATACCCCATAATGACAACAAGAAAGAAGTTTGTTTGAAATCTTTGCAAATTTATTAAAAATGAAAAATGAAAAAAATCCCATGTACATAAGTATCCACAGCCTTTGCTCAATACTTTGTTGAAGCACCTTTGGCACCAATTACAGCCTCAAGTCTTTTTGCGTATGATGCTACAAGCTCCATCAGGTTGGATGGGAGTGTCAGTGCAGAGAAATTTTCAGATCTCTCCAGAGATGTTTAATCGGGTTCAAGTCTGGGCCACTCAAGGACATTTACAGAATTGTCCTGTAGCCACTCCTTTATTATCTTGGCTGTGTGCTTAGGGTCGTTGTCCTGTTGGAAGATGAACCTTCGCCCCAGTCTGAGGTCCAGAGCACTCGGCAGCAGGTTTTCATCAAGAACATCTCTGTACATTGCTGCATTCATCTTTCCCTTGATCCTGACTCGTCTCCTAGTTCCCTCTGCTGAAAAACATCCCCACAGCATGATGCTGCCACCACCATGCTTCACTGTATGGATGGTATTGACCAGGTGATGAGCGGTGGCTGGTTTCTTCCAGACACGTGCTTACTTGCCATTCAGGCCAAAGAGTTCAATCTTTGTTTCATCAGACCAGAGAATTTAGTTTCTCATGGTCTGAGAGTCCTTCAGGTTCCTTTTGGCAAACTCCAGGCAGGCAATCATGTGCCTTTTACTGAGAAGTGGCTTCGGTCTGGCCACTCTACCATATAGGCCTGATTGGTGGAGTGCTGCAGAGATGGTTGTTCTTCTGGAAGGTTTTCCTCTCTGCACAGAGAAACACTGGAGCTCTGTCAGAGTGACCACCGGGTTCTTAGTCACCTCCCTGACTAAGGCCCTTCTCCCCCGGTCACTGTTTGGCCGGAAGGCCCACTCTAGGAAGAGTCCTGGTGGTTCCAAACTTCTTCCATTTACAGATGATGGAGGCCACTGTGCTCATTAGGACCTTCAATGCTGCAGACATTTTTCTGTCCCCTTCCCCAGATGTGTGCCTTGATACAATACTGTCTCGGATGTCTAAAGACAATTCCTTGGACTTCATGGCTTGGTTCGTGCTCTGACATGCACTGTTAACTGTGGGACCTTATATAGACAGGTGTGTGCCTTTCCAAATCATGTCCATTTAACTGAATTTACCACAGGTGGACTCCAATCAAGTTGTAGAAACATCTCAAGGATGATCAGTGGAAACAGGATGCACTTGATCTCAATTTTGAGTGTCATGGCAAAGGCTGTGAATACTTATGTACATGTGATTTTTTTATTTTTTATTTTTAGTAAATTTGCAAAGACTTCAAACAAACTTTTCACATTGTTATTATGGGATATTATTTGTAGAATTTTGAGGAAAATTATGAATTTAATCCATTTTGGAAAAGGCTTGTAACATAACAAAATGCGGAAAAAGTGAAGCACTGTGAATACTTTCCGGATGCACTGTACATACTTACATTAGTCTAAGCTAATTGCTCATTTAGGTTTAAGGGCCACAGAAAAGCAGAATTACTTACCTTACCCCCCAGCTGCTAGACTGGTCACCACAGTGTCATTTTCCCTTGAGTTCACTGGTCTAAGGACCTGACATCTTTAAGACCAGTGCAAGATCCAAAGCCCTGCACTGGACATGAGGACACTGAGGGACAGTGCACCGCTGGAACAATGCAATAATTTGTGTACACAGCAGTGAGAATGGCGTGTCCTGCAGCCTGCTGTGATGTCCAATCACATATACCAGGAGGCTGCGAAGGACATTCAAAAAGTGACTGAATGGTGGAGCTACCTCACATTATTGGGGGCTAGTCTGTATGAAACCAGAAGAGGCAGCTGGTTGAACAGAACCAAGATAGCAACACAGGACTCAGGCTAGGCGTGAAGTTCCACTTTAAAAAGAAAAGATCTTTATAAATAAGGCCTGAGAAAGGCAGCAAGGTTCCAACAGCAACTTCTAACTATAATCTATCATGACAGCTATTATATGAATGTTATTTTGGGCAACACAATCATTTATTTACCACAAATATTTATATGCTAGCTCCATCATGGCTTAGAAGGCTTAAAACACCACTATACACTAGGATGACCAGACATCCCCGGTTTCCATGGACAGTCCCTGGACTGAGGACACTGTCCCCGGACCAAGTCTGTCCCTGGTTTTGTCCCCGGATTGGATCCATCCAGTAAATCTGTCCTGACTCCTGGGGATGGAGCTAGTGCCGGACCAAGTTCCAGCACTGCGCGCCACTCAATGAGCTATCCTCAACCCAGTGAGGATTCCTTTCGGCTGCGCCTCTCTCTGCCTTCAGTCCCCCCCCCCCTCCTGCCGCCGTCACAATGATCTCCTTTGCGTTCATTGGTTGCTGTCCTAGCAACCAACCAATGACACTCTTTCTCCTGTTCACACTGTATAGTGGGAGGTAAATAGCCCTGGAGCTGCTCCACCTCCCAGAAACTTAGACCCAGAAACAGGAGCAATGCTGGAGGAAATTTACAGCACACGCTAATTTTGGTAACGTAATTATTAATGTGTAATGTATGTTCTTTTTTAAAAGTACATTATTTGATATCATACTGTTACAGGTAAAGTTCTGCTTTAAATACTTGAAATGTGTAGTCAGGGCCGTCTTTAAAAACTTCAGCCCCGGAAGGATTTACCCCCTTCCTGACCAGAGCACTTTTTACAATTTGGCACTGTGTCGCTTTAACTGCTAATTGCGCGGTCATGCAATGCTGTACCCAAACGAAATTTGCGTCCTTTTCTTCCCACAAATAGAGCTTTCTTTTGATGGTATTTGATCACCTCTGCGGTTTTTATTTTTTGCGCTATAAACGGAAAAAGACCGAAAATTTTGGAAAAAAAATGATATTTTCTACTTTTTTTTATAAAAAAAATCCAATAAACTCAATTTTAGTCATACATTTAGGCCAAAATGTATTCGGCCCCATGTCTTTGGTAAAAAAAATGTCAATAAGCGTATATTTATTGGTTTATGCAAAAGTTATAGCGTCTACAAACTAGGGTACATTTTCTGGAATTTACACAGCTTTTAGTTTATGACTGCCTATGTCATTTCTTGAGGTGCTAAAATGGCAGGGCAGTACAAAACCTCCCCCAAATGACCCCATTTTGGAAAGTAGACACCCCAAGGAAATTGCTGAGAGGCATGTTGTTTCCATTGAATATTAATTTTTTTTGTCCCAAGTGATTGAATAATGACAAAAAAAAAATTACAAAAAGTTGTCACTAAATGATATATTGCTCACACAGGCCATGGACATATGTGGAATTGCACCCCAAACTACCTTTAGCTGCTTCTCCTGAGTATGGGAATACCACATGTGTGGGACTTTTTGGGAGCCTAGCCGCGTACGGGGCCCCGAAAACCAATCACCGCCTTCAGGATTTCTAAGGGTCTAAATTTTTTATTTCACTCTTCACTGCCTATCACAGTTTCGGAGGCCATGGAATGCCCAGGTGGCACAAACCCCCCCAAATGACCCCGTTTTGGAAAGTAGACACCCCAAGCTATTTGCTGAGAGGCATGGTGAGTATTTTGCAGCTCTCATTTGTTTTTGAAAATGAAGAAAGACAAGAAAAAACTTTTTTTTTTTCTTTTTTCAATTTTCAAAACTTTGTGACAAAAAGTGAGGTCTGCAAAATACTCACTATACCTCTCAGCAAATAGCTTGGGGTGTCTACTTTCCAAAATGGGGTCATTTGGGGGGGTTTTGTGCCACCTGGGCATTCCATGGCCTCCGAAACGTTATAGGCAGTGAAGAGTGAAATAAAAAATTTACGCCCTTAGAAAGCCTGAAGGCGGTGCTTGGTTTTCGGGGTCCCGTACGCGGCTAGGCTCCCAAAAAGTCTCACAGATGTGGTATCCCCATACTTAAAAGAAGCAACAGAATGTATTTTGGGGTGTAATTTCACATATTCCCATGGCATGTTTGAGCAATATATAATTTAGTGACAACTTTGTGCAAAAAAAATGTGTCTCTTTCCCGCAACTTGTGTCACAATATAAAATATTCCATGGACTCGACATGCCTCTCAGCAAATAGCTTGGGGTGTCTACTTTCCAAAATGGGGTCATTTGGGGGGTTTTGAACTGTCTTGGCATTTTATGCACAACATTTAGAAGCTTATGTCACACATCACCCACTCTTCTAAGCACTTGAAGACAAAGCCCTTTCTGACACTTTTTGTTTACATGAAAAAATAATTTTTTTTTCCAAGAAAATTACTTTGAACTCCCAAACATTATATATTTTTTTAAAGCAAATGCCCTACAGATTAAAATGGTGGGTGTTTCATTTTTTTTTTCACACAGTATTTGCGCAGCGATTTTTCAAACGCATTTTTTGGGGAAAAAACACACTTTTTAAAATTTCAATGCACTAAAACACACTATATTGCCCAAATGTTTGATGAAATAAAAAAGATGATCTTAGGCCGAGTACATGGATACCAAACATGACATGCTTTAAAATTGCGCATAAACGTGCAGTGGCAACAAAATAAATACATTTTTAAAAGCCTTTAAAAGCCTTTACAGGTTGCCACTTTAGATTTACAGAGGAGGTCTACTGCTAAAATTACTGCCCTCGATCTGACCTTCGCGGTGATACCTCACATGTGTGGTGCTATTGCTGTTTACATTTGACGCCAGACCGACGCTTGCGTTCGCCTTAGCGTGAGAGCAGGGGGGGACAGGGGTGCTTTTTTCTTTTTCTTTTTTTTTTTTTTTTTTTTTATCTTATTTTTAAACTGTTCCTTTCATTTTTTTAAAATCATTTTTATTGTTATCTCAGGATATGTAAATATCCCCTATGATAGCAATAGGTAGTGACAGGTATTCTTTTTTGAAAAAATTGGGGTCTATTAGACCCTAGATCTCTCCTCTGCCCTCAAAGCATCTGACCACACCAAGATCGGTGTGATAAAATGCTTTCCCAATGGCGCTGTTTACATCCGGCGAAATCTAAGTCATGAAATGCTCATAGCTTCCGGTTTCTTAAGCCATAGAGATGTTTGTAGCCACTCTGGTCTCTGATCAGCTCTATGGTCAGCTGGCTGAATCACCGGCTGCATTCTCAGGTTCCCTGTTGAGACAGGAGAGCCAGAGAAAAACACGGAAGACAGGGGGGGGGGCATTCCCTCCCGCTGCTTGTAAAAGCAGTCTAGAGGCTAATTAGCCGCTAGGATTGCTTTTACTTGAAAGCCGACCGCTGGCTGAAAAGAATGATACCAAGCTGATACCTAAACCTGCAGGCATCATTCTGGTATAAACACTCAAAGTCGTGAATGGCTTACCTGAAGACAAAAAAATGGTTAACAATAAAACACAGTAAACAGTAAAGTATAAAAAATTGCATACCTGAAAAGCAAACATGTTAAAACCTAATAACAATAAAACATTGCAGAATAGAATACAGTAAAAAAGAGCAGAACAATAGAGAGAGAATAGAGAGAGAGAGAACAATAAAACGATAACTATTTTTTTTTTTCCCCTCATCTTAGTAGATAAGAGATAGCCACATTAAGATATGTCCTGGCATCCAGACCCTCAGCCCAGGACATATCTTAATGTGGCTATCTCTTATCTACTAAGATGAGGGGAAGCTACACCTTCAAGGATTGGAAAGCATAGGAGACATCCAGCACAAAAACTAGGAGCAAGGCGACCCATCCCCCAACACAGGTGGACTACCCCGGTGTGGGTCCTGGGAGCTGACTACAACAGAACTATCTGGCAGACGGAACAACAAATGAAGTGACCCAGCGTACTACACCATAAAGCATCATACCCCTTTTGGGGTTCTGGGAGCTGGTGAGTAAGTAATCAAAGGGGGAGCACGAGAGTCACCTGACAAATTGTTGCAGCACCAAAGTCACCTGTGGGAACCTGAATAAATCATATAACATCAATATATGGGACTGTTGCAATACATGGTGAAGTTTTAACTGTTGGACTTCCTAGGCTACTATATTTGTTTCGTTCTATGCAAGTGTAATATATGTCAATTATGCATATGGTATCAGATCAGGATAGCACTATATATATATATATCATCACATTGTTATATGGTTATAAATAAATGCACAGTATGGAATATAGCCTCTGGCTTCCTTTCCAGATGCTGTAGGAGCTAGTAAACTGTGCGACACTTGTTGGTTGTCATTAATTCTAAAGTATATGTGCAGTGGGACATATCTATTAGCTGTGGGACCACCCACACTGGAAGGGGGGTTCATATATACTGCACACCTCATAAGATCTATTTTAGGCTATCCCAGTATATATATAAATAACTATATTTAGGTAGCGCCAATATACCCATATTTCTCATTCTCGTACTTTGGCAAAGTACCTTATTAGGGACTTTGTGTAAGGGAGGCAGCAACCTGAATTTCTGAACCTATATACGGATCCTAAAGCGCAGTGTTGTCTTATACATAAAAAAATGCCTCTCATGCAGCCGACTGCATTTGGTTGGGGATGTGAATGGGGGAAGTACGGGCACTGCAGAAGCGGTGGGTTCCCAATTATTAGGACTGGCGAATGCAGCGGAAGGGCACTATGGGCACGACGGGCCTGTGTTTGTCTTCTTCTTGGTGGCAGCAGGACACTACTTGTGCTTGCCACCTCACCAGCTTGAACTGCACTTATGGGACTCGCCACGTCACCAAGTGTTACTTCAGTGCTGGTTTGACTATGACCGGGGTGTACTAGGCCGCTGGTGCTTGCCAGTTCAAAACGCTACCAAAAAAACTGTTAGTGATCGCAGGGATCAGGCCTGACTCTGCGAACGCTGCAGTTATGCGTTTAGTGTTTTGTAAGTAACAGTGATCGATCAATACTGTACTTGGGTGGGCTGGGCCGGGCGGAGGGGCAAAACGCAGGTGCTAGCAGGTATCTGAGCTGATCCCGCTAACACTGCGTTTTTAGGAACCCTAAACTGCTGGGGACGCTAGTATAGATCTGATCAGATCAGATGTTATACCACTAAGGGAGGTGTACGGTGCGTGCGTAGATGTTAGCGGTACTGGCGCTAACCCGACGCTGCTTGGGGCTGGTGCTTGCCAGTTCACCAAAACGCTACAAAAAAAACTGTTAGCGATCACAGGGATCAGGCCTGACTCTGCGAACACTGCAGTTATGCGTTTAGTGTTTTGTAAGTGACAGTGATCGATCGATACTGTACTTGGGTGGGCTGGGCTGGGCAGGGCGGAGGAGCAAAACGCAGGTGCTAGCAGGTATCTGGGCTGATCCCGCTAACACTGCGTTTTTGGGAACCCTAAACTGCTGGGGACGCTAGTATAGATCTGATCGGATCAGATATTGATCCGTTCAGATACTATACCACTAAGGGAGGCGTATGGTGCGTGCCTGGGTGTTAGCGGTACTGGCGCTAACCTGACGATGCCTGGGGCAACGCATATCACCGCCGGGCGATCAGGGGGCTAAACCTTTATTCGGTAATAAACGCGGGTGCCCTGACACTATAAAAAATAAACGAACTAACCAGCGTCACCGGTAACAGTTATACGGTGATCACAAGTGAAAGGGTTAACTAGGGGGCAATCAAGGGGTTAAAACATTTATTAGGTAGTATATGGGGGTCCCTGTCGCTATAAAACGCTGACGGCGAAAATATTTACCTCCCTAACTAGCGTCACCAGTGACACTAATACAGCGACTAGAAAAATGATCGCTTAGCGACACTGGCGACGGGGGGTGATCAAGGGATTAAAACTTTATTAGGGGGGGTTAGGGGGGTATCCTAGACCTAAAGGGGGCTAACACTAACTGCCCTACCACACTAACTGTCACAAACTGACACCAATGCAGTAATCAGAAAAAAAAAACAAAAAAACTGCTTGGTGTCAGTGTGATTGGGGGGGGGTGGGTGATTGGGTTGGGATCGGGGGTGTAATGTGTGCCTGGCATGTTCTACTGTGTGTGTAGTGTTTGTGCACTCACATTGCAGTCTTCTCTCCTCGGCGCCGGAACGGAAAATACCGAGCCGAGGAGAGATGACATAAGTTCCTCTGCCTCTGTGTACTATACAGAGGCAGGGGAATGATCTGATTGGCTGGGAGCGATCGCAAGGGGGGGCCACGAATGGATGGCCTCCCTCATCTCTGAACGCTCCCAGTCAGAAGCCGACCGCCTCGGGCACCGGGGGGGGGGTCCGATCGGACCCCCCACCCTCGGGAGGCAGATGACATACAGGTACGTGATTCTGCCTGCCCGTGCCATTCTGCCAACGTACACCGTCGTGAGGCGGTCGGTGACTGGTTAAGGCAGGGCAAAGGGGGCAGCTGTCCTGGGCCCTGTCATTATTGTGGGGCCCAAAGCAGCTGCCTCATACTTGCCAACTATCCTGGTTTAAAAAACCCTTGTCCCTTGAAGTTTTAGTCTTATGCTATGTCCTGATATCTCAGTGTGAAGTGCTGCTACGAATGCTGCCCAGCTCTGCCCTATTGTTGTGTACAGATGACTCACCTGCAGGCCCTGTTTTTCCATGAAAATAACCGTCATTCATATGTAAATAGTGGCGGTCGGTGGCTTTCATATGTAAATAAAGGCAAGTCTCTAACCCTTTTTCTAAATCACACGGTGCCACAGCACATATCAGCAGATGCATGAGGGTGTCATTAACAATTGATGGCACTGCTGTGTATCTGCTAAAGGAAAGCACGTTTCTGTGGTGTGAGGAAAGCGATTTTGCATGCGTTCCCGACACACAAATGTGAACGCAGGCTTAATGTCTCAGTTACATTGGTGGTCAGTGTAAATCTTCTCATTACATTGGGGCTTGGTGTAGAATCCTTTTATTCACACTAGTGACCAGTGTGAATGTTCCCCTTACATTAGTGGTCAGTGTAAATCCCTCCTTACATTGGTGGTTACTGTGAATGCTCCTATTACATTAGTGGTCAGTGTAAACCCCTATTACATTGGTGGCCAGTGTTGAAACTCCTCTTTATATTAGTAGTCAGTAAAAAAATCAGCATTGCCATTGATCACACCCTCCCCTTCCCCCAGCACTGCCACTGATCCCAGGAGTTCTAGGATCCCTAGGAGTTTTCTGTCTATTGATGGGTCCGCTCACCTCTCCAGTCCATGGTGTTCAGGCAGTGAGGAGATGATGTGCTGTAACCTCTAGCAACCAATCAGTAAACAGTATTACTGTACAGTATTCTCTAGCAACCAATCAACAAGCAGAAATAATGTGCTGTAACTTCTAGCAACTAATCAGTGAGCCGTAATGATATGCTGTAAGGCATCATGCACACGAGACGCTGTTAAACTCGTGTTCAGAGGCAGTTGCATACTTTTTTCAACTGCCCCTGAACCCATTCAATGTTATCCTATGTGTCCATGTACACAGTCTTGTTTTTTGGCGTTTTTAGGCAGTTGCGTTTAACCTCATTTTTCCAAAAGCAAAAAAATGGGTTCAAACGCAAACGTTTTCCACGTTTCAGACGCCAAACTCACCGGTACCGTGTTTAGCCGCGTTTGCGTTTATAAGTGTTTTTTACAACCCGAATTTGGGGCCCCATATCTCGGGGCCACTTGGTGCTAGGAACCTCAAATCTGGTATGCTATCAGTTACAATCACTCCCTAAGACACACTTAACCCCATGATCGCCGCCTAGTGTTTAACCCCTTCCCTGCCAGTGTCATTTACACAGTAATCAGTGCATTTTTATAGCACTGATCGCTGTATAAATGACAATGGTCTCAAAATAGTGTCAAAAGTGTCCGATGTGTCCGCCATAATGTCGCAGTCACGATAAAAATCGCAGATTGCTGCCATTACTAATAAAAAAAAATGAATAATAAAAATGTCATAAAACTATCCCCTATTTTGTAGACCCTATAACTTTTGCGCACACCAATTCATATACACTTACTGCGACTTTTTTTACTAAAAATATGTAGAAGAATACATATTGGTCTAAACTGAGGAAAAAAATTAGTTTTTTTTATATATTTTTGGGGGATATTTATTATAGCAAAAAGTAAAAAATATTGCTTTTTTTTTCAAAATTGTCGATCTTTTTTGTTTATAGCGCAAAAAATAAAAACCACAGAGGTGATAAAATACCACCAAAAGAAAGCTCTATTTGTGGGAAAAAAAGGACGTCAATGTTGTTTAGGTGCAACGTCGACCGCGCAATTGTCAGTTAAAGCGACGCAGTGCCGAATCACAAAAAGTGCTCTGATCAGAAAGGGGGTAAAATCTTCCGGGGCTGAAGCAGTTAATCTATGTTAGACAGCTAAACCAGCTTTCTGGCCTCACTTTTCTTTACTCATCCTGCTACGTGGGTTAGCTGTATGCGGTTAGTACTGTACAAAGACAGATTGATGAGTGTATCTAAAGCCATTAGCCATCAGAATTGCATGGTGAGGAGTTAGAAATCCTGCAAGGTTTTTATTGTCTTCTGTGTCCCCACTGGTGGGGTTCACTTTCTCTATTTATCCTTTTGACCATTGTCACTGGGACAGAAAGTGGTGGGAAATCCAAAACTCTGCTGATTCCTGCAGCTGATTTTGCCACCTGTGAGTGGCTAGCTGCGGCCGCTATGCCCTGTACACTTCGATTAATGGTCAGTAGCCTATCCATGGCTGCCAAACAGGGGTATTTTATATCTGCCTACACTGCTTTTTTAACTTTGATGACCATCTCCGCAAGCACTTTTTAAGAGTTTTGCCAGTAATTGTCAATTTTGAAGACATCGGAGAACATACAGCATATTCAAAATCCTGATATTTAAAAGATTTTTTACTATGTTGCTGCAAAGAGCTTCACTCAGTAGTATTGGGTGAAAGTAAAGTGGTATAAAATATTGGAATTACTGAGGTTTTATAGGGCATTTCTTCAACATTCAAAGTACAATTACAAGTAATCACAGAATAACTGAAGGTTAACAAGATAAAGTTTTGTTTGTAGAAAGACTACATGTGAGTGACATTCCTGTCTATATGACCTTCATTGTTGGAAGACTTCATTTTGTGGAAAATTAACTTGTAAATCTTTTTTCTCTAAGGTTCTCCGATGTCATAATTACCAACATTTCAAAAAAAATTTCCCGGGACGCTTTTTTTTCTGTGAGGTCAGCAAGCCATTGTAGGCAGAGAATCTTTGTTAATTAGGGTGGGGGCTTTCATTTAAAATGGGCATAGTTCTTCAAAAGGCATATTGTTAACTTATTTTAAAGTTAAATTCTAAAATACTGTATATACAGGAAAATGTATAATAATAAGAACCTACATGGACAAGAAGGTTTTGTACATTAGTAAAATGGTTTATGTATTCTTTAGCTAGCTATAACTTTTAATCTGTGCAGTCTATTTAAAGTGCAGCAGCCCAACAGCTCTTGCAGAGAATATACTGACAAACTCCAATTACACTGCAAAAAAGATTTGGCATACAAAAAAAATCATAATTTAAATCTGACCATTCTGATGAGTACTGGGTCACCTGTTGTGGCTGCTGATGGGTTAAAGGTTTTTGTAATAAAGCTAGTTAGGAGGCATTACACTCTGGTGAAAATAATAAACATGTTACAGTATATTTACCTGCTCTGTGCAATGGTTTTCCACAGAGTGAACCCACACTTCGGGGGTCCTCCACCAGCGCTCTTGTCTCCCCTTCTTCTCTATGTGCCCTCATACCAAGCTGCTTGTCTATAGACACAC
Organism: Aquarana catesbeiana; assembly: GCF_042186555.1. Taxonomy (NCBI): domain Eukaryota; kingdom Metazoa; phylum Chordata; class Amphibia; order Anura; family Ranidae; genus Aquarana; species Aquarana catesbeiana. Next base: position 477,636,377 of record NC_133324.1, on the reverse strand, counting down.
AGTGCAGCCCCACCCTCCACTCCCTCATCTTTTGATTTGACAGACAGCAGCAGGAGCAAATGGCTACCACTGCCATCGGCCAAGCTTGAGAGAGCACGGATACTATATTACCAAAATTATTGAGGCACCTGCCTTTACACGCACATGAACTTTAATGGCATCCCAGTCTTAGTCTATAGGGTTCAATATTGAGTTGGCCCACCCTTTGCAGCTATAACAGCTTTAACTATTCTGCGAAAGGCTGTCCACAAGGTTTAGGAAAGTGTCTATGGGAATGTTTGACCATTCTTCCAGAAGCGCATTTGTGAGGTCAGGCACTGATGTGGACGAGAAGGCCTGGCTCGCAGTCTCCCCTCTAATTCATTCCAAAGGTGTTCTATTGGGTTGAGGTTAGGACTCTGTGGCCAGTCAAGTTCCTACACCCCAAACTTGCTAATCCATGTCTTTATGGACCTTGTTTGTGCACTTGTGCGCAGTCATGTTGGAACAGGAAGGGACCATCCCCAAACTGTTTCCACAAAGTTGGGAGCATGAAATTGTCCAAAATGTCTTAGTATGCTGACGTCTTAAGATTTCTCTTCACTGGAACTAAGGGGCCAAGCCCAACCCCTGAAAAACAAATCCACACCACACCCCTCCACCAAATTATTTGGACCAGTTGAAATAAATCGAGTTATTACTATAATAATAACTATATTATCAATAATTCATATTGATGAGGAAAGTTCCAAGAAAATCCATTCAGTTCTTGTGTAAAAACTCTCAAATTGATTTAATAATGAAAATAGCAAAATATTACAAAAACATTGTCAAAATGTAGAATATAAAAATAGCATCAATAAGTTTCTTATTCTTATTGGTAATGGGGTACAAATGTCCTCCTACCATTTCACAAAAAAAGTTTCAAAAAGTTTAAAAAACACAAGAGACGGTTTTTGACAAGTTCTTTATTAATATCTTCTTCTTTCGGCTTCTTCTTCCATCTTCTTTCTTCTGGTGTTCTTTCGGTGTTCTTCTTCTTTCTCCATCTTCTTCTTCATCTTCTTCTTCTCCACCTTCTTCTTCCTAAGCTCTTCTCATCCTGCATCTTCCTCCAGGCTTCTTCTCTGCTCCGTCCGCATGCTCCGCCTCAGTGAGATTCTTCAGCCGTGTGACGCTTGGCTTCTTCTGACATTTCTTATATAACGGAGGGCGGGGCCACCCGGTGACCCCCGCCCTCCCCTGATGCACGGGGAATTCACGGGACTTCCCTGTGGCTTTCCCCGTGCATCAGAGGAGGGCGGGGTCACCGGGTATCACTCCGTTATATAAGGAATGTCAGAAGAAGCCAAGCGTCACACAGCTGAAGACTCCCACTGAGGTGGATCGTGTGGTCAGAGCGTAGAAGAAGCCTGGAGGAAGATGTGGGACGAGAAGAGTGGAGGAAGAAGAAGGTAGAGAAGAAGAAGATGAAGAAGAAGATGGAGGAAGAGGAAGAACACTGAAAGAACACCAGAAGAAAGAAGATGGAAGAAGAAGCCAAAAGAAGAAGAAATTAATAAAGGACTTGTCAAAAACCGTCTCTTGTGTTTTTTAAACTTTTTGACACTTTTTTTGTGAAATGGTAGGGGTACATTTGTACCCCATTACCAATTCACACGGGGGGGCAGGATCTGGGGGTCCCCTTGTAATAGGGGTCTTCCAGATTTCGATAAGCCTCCCGCTCGCAGACCCCCACAACCACCGGCCAAGGGTTGTGGGGATGAGGCCCTTCTCCCCATCAACATGGGGACAAGGTGCTTTGGGGGGCTACCTCAAAGCACCCTCCCAATGTTGAGGGCATGTGGTCTGGTATGGTTCAGGAGGGGGGGCGCTCTCTCGTCCCCCCCTCTTTTCCTGTGGCCTGCCAGGTTGCATGCTCGGATAAGGGTCTGGTATGGATTTTGAGGGGGACCCCCATGCCATTTTTTAAAAAAAATTTGGCACAGGGTTCCCCTTAATATCCATACCAGACCTGAAGGGCCTGGTATGGAATTTAGGGGGACCCCCACGCCATTTTTTTTTTTAATTTTGGTTCGGGGTTCCCCTGTGGGGAAATCCCATGCCATTTTTATCAATGAACTTTTATGTGTATTGTCGAACCGACAATTCATTATAGCCGCGAGCAGTTTTACATGACTTTTTTCCACTTTTGAAATGTCATTTTGCTGTCAGACTATTCTAAACACGGGAAGCATGCGCCCCTTTACAGGCATATTATAGACACCCCCCAGGTACGAAATTTAAAGGAATATTACACTTTTATTGTTTCACTTTAAGCATTATTAAAATTACTGCTCCCGAAAAAACGTCCGCTTTTAAAAATTCTTTTTGCATTGATACATGTCACCTGGGGCAGGACCCAGGTCCCCAAACACTTTTTATGACAATACCATGCATATAAGCCTTTAAAATTAGCACTTTTGATTTCTCCAATAGACTTTTTAAAGGGTGTTCCGCGGCTTTCGAATTTGCCGCGAACACCCCAAATTGTTTGCTGTTCGGTGAACTGGCGAAAAGCCGATGTTCGAGTCGAACATGAGTTTGACTCGAACTCGAAGCTCATCCCTACTAGCCAGCCTATAATGCTATCCTAAGAAGGAAGAGCAGGTCTAAAAGTGATAATATAGGGGGCCTCCCTTTATCAGTAATGGCAATAAAGTCCACGTTGCAGATCTGATGTTCTTCACCGGCTTGTTCGTGCTCAATAACTGTAATCCGATTAGGTGTAGTGGAAATAGTAAATTTCTTGTAATGAGGAAGGCTAAAGATGTCTATGCACAGTGTTTAAACAAATGCAGTAAAGTATTCCTGGGATAAAGATGTCTGTGCAAGGTTTAATTTAACAGTGAGAGACAGAATAACAACAAAAGTATCCAGAAAAACGCATTTCAAAAAAGTTATAAATTGAGTTGCATTTTAATGAGTGAAATAAATATTTAAACCCCTATCAATCAACAAGATTTCATGTTCTTAGGTGTCTTCTATACAGGTAACGAACTGAGATAAGGAGCACTCCTAATCGCAGCTTGTTACCTGTATAAAAGACACCTGTCCACAGAAGAAATCAATCAGATTCCAATCTCTCCACCATGGCCAAGACCAAAGAGCTGTCCAAGGATGTCAGGGACAAGATTGTAGACCTACACAAGGCTGGAAAGGGCTACAAGACCAAGCCAAGCAGCTTGGTGAGAGGGTGACAACAGTTGGTGCAAATATCCCCAAATGGAAGAAACACAAAACAACTGTCAATCTCACTCGGTCTGGGGCTCCATACAAGGTCTTACCTCTTGGAGTTTCAATGAACATGAGAACGGTGGGGGAATCAGCCCAGAACTACATGGGAGAATCTTCTCAATGATCTCAAGGCAGCTGGGACCATAGTCACCAAGAAATCAATTGGTAACACACTAAGCCATGAAGGACTGAAATTCTGCAGCCCCTGGTAACGTCACCCTGCTCAAGAAGGTACAGTCCCGTCCGAAGTTTGCTAATGAACATCTGAATGATTCAGAGGAGAACTGGGTGAAAGTGTTGTGGTCAGATGAGACCAAAATCGAGCTCTTTGGCATCAACCCAATATGCCTTGTTTGGAGGAGGAGGAATGCTGCCTATGACCCCAAGAACATCATCCCACCTCAAACACCACCTCAAACATGGAGGTGGAAACACTATGCTTTGGGGGTGTTTTTCTGCTAAGGGGACAGGACAACTTCACTGCATTAAAGGGACGATGGACGGGGCCATGTACGATCAAATCTTGGGTGAGCACCTCCTTCTCTCTGCCGGGGCATTGAAAATGGGTCGTAGATGGTATTCCAGCATGACAATGACCCAAAACACACAGCCAAGGCAACAAAGGAGTGGCTAAATTAAGATCTTGGAGTGGCCTAGCCAGTCTCCAGACCTTAGTCCCATAGAAAATATGTGGAGGGAGCTGAAGGTTGGAGTTAACAAACATCAGCATCGAAACCTTAATGACTTGGAGAGGATCTGCAAAGAGGAGTGGGACGAAATCCCTCCTTAAATGTGTGCAAACCTGGTGGCCTACAAGAAATGTCTGACCTCTGTGATTGCCTACAGGGGTGTTGCCACCAAGTACTCAGTCATGTTTTGCGAAGGGATCAAATACTTATTTCACTCATTAAAATGCAAATCAATTGATAACTTTTTTTAAATGCTTTTTTCTGGATATTTTTGTTGTTATTCTGTCTCCCGCTGTTAAAATAAACCTACCATTAAAATTATAGACTGATCATTTCTTTGTCAGTGTGCAAACGTACAAAATCAGCAGGGGATCAAATACTTTTTTCCCTCACTGTGTGTATGTATATATACAGTGGTGTATTTAGGTTTTGTGCTGCCCTAGGCCTGACTAAGCTCACGCACCCCCTAATTTAACTATGACCCACCCCTTCATGTCAAGGCCACACCCCTTCCTTTTTAAGATCCGCCCTGTCATCTTCATGGGAGGACAGAGGGACACCGCAGGAGGAGGACAGTGAGGGATGCGGCATCTTTTCATTTGGGGGGGTAAGGGGATATGTGCTGGGTGCTTTGGGAGGCTCTTGCACTGAAGTCGTGTCCCTCCTCTGTGGCTCCTCCTCCTCCTGGCTGTGTACACTAGAACATTGGAGCCGAGAAGGAGAAGGGAGGAGGAGCCGAGGAGTGTGTGTGGCTGACAGTGGGGAGAGAGGTGTCGGCTGCCACGGAAAACCCATCGCCGCTTGTGGGATTCCGGGCAGCAAATGTCCTGGGTGCCCACGCTGGCGCATCCCTGTCTGGCCAGTTACCGAAACTCAGTGCTGGAACTTGTGGGCTTCGGGACAGTGGCGTCACTAGGGTTGGCCTAGAGGATATCAGGTTAGGCACTTCCTAATGGCTCAGTCCCTGGGAACAGTAATGGATAATGGCCAACAGGCTCTCTTACCAGACCCGGTGAAACCGCAACAGTGATCCCTCTGGCTGGATGTTCACTCACTCTGGGTTGCCCAGGCCGACTCTAGTCAGTAGTGTAGCATGTCTCTACCCTGGCAGTGGCTTCATCTTTCTCCTCCTCTGGTGGTGCGGGTACAGCATAGCTCTCTTTCGTGGTGCGGGTACAGCGTGGCTCTGGTGGTGCAGGTACAGCGTGGCTCTGGTGGTGCGGGTACAGCGTGGCTCTGGTGGTGCAGGTACAGCGTGGCTCTCTGGTGGTGCATGTACAGCGTGGCTCTCTGATGGTGCGTGTACAGCGTGGCTCTCTGGTGGTGTGGGTACAGTGTGGCTCTGGTGGTGCAGGTACAGCGTGGCTCTGGTGGCGTGTGTACAGCGTGGCTCTCTGGTGGTGTGTGTACAGCGTGGCTCTCTGGTGGTGCGTGTACAGCGTGGCTCTCTGGTGGTGCAGGTACAGCGTGGCTCTGGTGGTGCAGGTACAGCGTGGCTCTGGTGGTGCAGGTACAGCGTTGCTCTCTGGTGGTGCGGGTACAGCATGGCTCTGGTGGTGCGGGTACAGCGTGGCTCTCTGGTGGTGCAGGTACAGCGTTGCTTTCTGGTGGTGCGGGTACAGCGTGGCTCTCTGATGGTGCGTGTACAGTGTGGCTCTCTGGTGGTGCGGGTACAGTGTGGCTCTGGTGGTGCAGGTACAGCGTGGCTCTGGTGGTGTGTGTACAGTGTGGCTCTCTGGTGGTGTGTGTACAGCGTGGCTCTCTGGTGGTGCGCGTACAGCGTTGCTCTCTGGTGGTGCATGTACAGCGTTGCTCTCTGGTGGTGCGGGTACAGTGTGGCTCTGGTGGTGCGGGTACAGCATGGCTCTGGTAGTGCGGGTACAGTGTGGCTCTCTGGTGGTGTGGGTACAGCGTAGCTCTGGTGGTGCGGGTACAGCGTAGCTCTGGTGGTGCGGGTACAGCATGGCTCTGGTGGTGCGGGTACAGGGGTACAGTGTGGCTCCCTATCTGGCTTCCCCCAGCACAGTACTTTTTTTCTCCTCCTGTAACACCCCCCAGCAGAGTACATGCATGCTGGGGGCTGTAGCATGATGTCTGTGGACACACAGGGGCTGCCACTCTTCAGGGACTACTTTTCCCATGATGCCCCCAGAGTCTTCTGATTGGCCCTCTGCTGTGGCCAATCATGGGGAGGGAAACAGCGGTCAGGAAGCTGGGCGGCGGCACGGCAAAACCAATTAGAGCCGCTCCCATGATTGGCCACAGCAGAGGACCAATCGGAGAGAGAGAATCACGGCTTTACGGGGGCGGCTTGACGGCTCCTGCTTACACTGCTTTCTGGCCCCATCTGCAGCCGCGACGCCACAGCACTCCTAAGCTTTACTCTGCTGATATGCCCTGCTGTGCGGGAGGAGAACGGGTGCCATTTTGGTGGGGGGGGGCGGCAAAGTGCCGCCCTAGGCCTGGGCCTTGTTTGCCTAGGCCAAAACACAGCACTGTATATATATATATATATATATATATATATATATATATATATATATATATATATATATACAGTGGGGACAGAAAGTATTCAGACCCCCTTAAATTTTTCACTCTGTTATATTGCAGCCATTTGCTAAAATCATTTAAGTTCATTTTTTTCCCTCATTAATGTACACACAGCACCCCATATTGACAAAAAATTGTTGACAAAAAAAAATAAAAAAAAAATTTTGGAGAAAATGTATTTTTTTACTCACCTCTAAATGCCTGTTGCTAGGGGGTCCCTCGTAGTCTGCCTCCTTCAGTGCCTGGGCTCCTGACGTCACTTCCCTCTGTGCAGGAAGGGAGATCGCCTCTCCCCCCTCCCTCTTGTCAATCATCTGGGACACGTGACCGATCCCAGATGATTGCGAGGCCATAGACAGCGCACGCTTCACAGCCGGGCACCCACAGTTAAAATGCCAGCGCTGGACCCTGGGAAAGGTAAGTGTCCGATTACTAAAAGTCAGCAGCTGCAGTATTTGTAACTGCTGACTTTTAATTTTTTTTTTTTTTTTAAAGGGAACCCCACTTTAAATGATTTTAACAAATGGCTGCAATATAACAAAGAGTGAAAAATGTGTAAGGGGGTCTGAATACTTTCCGTCCCCACTATATATATATATATATATATATATATATATATATATGTATATACACACACATACACATTTAAAGGGAGAAAGGCTCAACAAGTAGTGGCAGCAATTTTTATTCCATGGGCAACTTTGTACATAAAACAAACTTAGGTCAGCTACTGAATAGCAGGGTGACCTCTAATGGGTTCCCCAAAACAAACAGGCAACACTTGTAATAATAATGTTCTGTTAAACGGATGGTAAATTAAAACAGGGAGAATGTTTCCAGTCAACGCAACACCATAAATTATTTCTGAAATCTGCATGTACCACGGTGCTTATTTGTGTGATAGACTTATCTCCTTTTTAGTCTGTAAATTGATTTTTTATTGTAAAATGGCCATGAAGATATAAGAAGTAAACTACTGTGCTGTCCTAACTAAAATCATTTTCCTTATTTTAAATTAGTGTCGCTTTACAGATTATAATATTATCTTGTTACCAGTAGGTGCCTGTATTGAGCTGCATTTTCAAAGTACTGCTTCTTCTAAAGTGATCACATTGTTATCTGTGACAGGTGTAATGTCTGTAAGCAGGCATGAACATTCATAAATGAGCACCATTTACTTGTCCTCTAATAATGGCCTAGGGAACATTATCTGAAGTGCACTGCATATTCTCTGGATGTTGTATATTTTAATGAATAACAGTAACCAGGCCAAGATACTCACAGCCAAGATCAACATCATCCCCCACAGTCATAAGAATAATCCGCAGAGGCCGAATAGAGATGACATTTTATGCCTAATATACCGATACGGAATTTAAAATATAACTATAAAAATGTATTAGTTTATTTGTGATATGGGAAGTTCATTTTAATGTTCTCAAAGGAGCGCAAGAAGAGAATTGTTATCTAAATGATCTTTTTTTTACCAGCCAAAAGAATGTATATTTCTGCCAATCCAGTCTTGAAATCTACAGTTTTGCCGGACAGAGGAGAGGATCAGATCTCTGCTGCAGATTTTACTTTCACTTACAGGTCTCCTTCTCTCCCTCTGACAGTGAAAACAGAAGTACTGATAAAGGCATCTCTCTGTCACTCTGGTATCTCCTTCTGAGCCCAATCTCCACCCAGCACTGTGCCTGAGAACAGCGACTCTCTGCGTTCTTTCTCTATGCTCACAGGGCAGCTTTATAGCAGTGGGAGCCATTGGCTGCCGCTGCTGTCAATCTAGATCTGTTGTGAGAAGAGCGGGTAGTGGGGCCGAGCCTATAGACACAGGCAGTGCGGCTCGAGATCGAGCCTACGCAAGTGCTCCCATAGAAGGCAGCTTTCTATTTGTGCACTCTCTGAAGAGGAGGAGTCAGAAGCGCTGGTGGGGGTCCCTGAAATGGAGGATCAGCATTGCTCTGTGCAAAAGCATTGCAGAGAGTAGGAAAGTATAGCATGTTTATTATTTTAATTAAACAAGATTACATTTTACAGACAGTTTAATATATACATTTAAAGGCATAACAATGATTACCGAGTTGCATGACTTTGTGTCTTTTATATCTGCCTGGAGCTTTAACCCCCTTTATTATGTGAACACTGTGATTGGCTCTCACAGTGGTCACATGATTGTGAGCCTATCCCACTAGCTCCCAATCAGAAGCCTTGACCAACAGCTGTCAGTGGCAACTTGGTCAGTGTGCTGAGAGTGCGCAGTGAGCACGGTCTCAGCAAACAACCTCCTGAATGCATATACACAGTGATTGGGTGTTAAAGGTTAAGGAACTTTAAACTGTATTTATATACAATTGAATAGGAAAAACTGGATGCATATTTTAGAGCTGTACTTATTCAATTTCCTAGAACACTTGCATTCTGTACATTTCCTGTAAATTTTCCCTTTGCAGCAAATGTGGGTAACATAATCTCAGGTGTGGCATTATGATACTTTAAGGCCTCTTTCACACGATCGTCCCGCTCAGATCCGCCTGTCTGTTTTTCAGGCAATTCCGAACGGGCCACCCATTGGCTTCTATGGGCAGGCAGATGTCGGCGGATATGTGTCCGCTGACACCCACCTGCCACCCGATCTGGAAAGATCCGCTCAAAATAGATGGATGGCGATACGTTCGACATCCATCCAATGGATCGAATGAAAATGGACATGCTGACTGTTTTCATCCAATCTCCCAATAGAGAACAGCGGGGCTCTGACAGGTCTATCTCAGGACAGTGAGCGGAAACGGACCTGCTCAGCGGGGATCAATGGAGCGATCCCCCGCTGAGCTAGCGGAGTCCGTCCAACGGATCCGCCTTGTATTAAAAGGGGCCTAAAGCTGCATCCACTCCTTTTACATAGAACTACAAAAATGTTTTAGTGTTGTATAGGTTATCCATTCCAATGGTTGAAAAAGCTGTCAGTGAGGCATTCCAAAAATGTTTTTTATTATATGGCATGTTTATTATCTTGATTTTATCTTCAGTCAAGCATTCAGTGGCCGCGCCCCTAGTTTATATATATATATATATATATATATATATATATATATATATATATATATATATTGTGACATTATGAAAGGCGAGGTGATTGATGGATGTTTTGTTTCACCTCACATGCGCTCATTTGCTGAGAACTAAGGTGGAATCCGGTCCAGGTTTTACCAGCCACCTTGGCAGGGTTGGTTCTGGACCAGATTTTGTGGTCCAGTTGTGTCAACCAGGTGGTATAAATAAAGCAGGACTGGAGCAAAGAATTGCTCTTGGCCTGAGACTGAGGAAGCAAAAAAACCTGAGAGAGCTGCTCATGTGAAGTTTGCTTTGTAAGAGAAAGAATAGGGAAGGTGATCCCTCTTGAGCTAACCCCTGACATATGGTGGATTCTCAGCGGGCATCTTCCTGAACAAGTGGAAAGATGGAGGATGTGTTAACAGTATTCATTTTGTCGACTAAAATGGCTAAAACTTTTTAGTTGACTAAATGAATATTATTTTAGTCAACTAAAATACGACAAAAACTAAAACAACTGAGATGACTAAAATACGACTAAAACTAAAATGGCATTTTAGTCAAAAGACTAAAATGGGACTAATGCCCCGTACACACGGTCGGATTTTCCGATGGAAAATGTCCGATCGGAGCGTGTTGTCGGAAATTCCGACCGTGTGTGGGCTCCATCAGACATTTTCCATTGGATTTTCCGACACACAAAGTTTGAGAGCAGGCTATAAAATTTTCCGACAACAAAATCCGATCGCGTCAATTCCCGACCGTGTGTGGCCTGTTCCGACGCACAAAGTGCCACGCATGCTCAGAAGAAAATTTTACCAGACGGAATAGCTCGGTCTGGTAAAATTAGCGTTCGCAATGGATACAGCACTTTCGTCACGCTGCAATGTTAAAAATGGTTTAATACAGTGCACTCTCTTCTTCTTTATAATGTGACAAGAATTAAGTAGTTTTGCTGCTCATATTCACACACTTCTCACAAACTTATTTTTTTTTTCTTGGGATTCCCTGAATATATTGTTATTTGTCACATCTGACATAATTTTTTTTTTTTTTTTTGGATTTCAAGCCATTTTTTTTTTCGATTTTATGTTTGTATTTTTTCAAAGGCT